>NC_080404.1:12975000-13303125 GCF_030265065.1 Corythoichthys intestinalis
AAAAGCTAACTGCTAGCGGTGTTATATCAGTATGTATTCATTTCCACATGTATTGTTTTACATTTATTTTGAAATTTTTAACCTCATTTTTATTTTCGTATAATCGGGCATCTCAGGAGAGGAAAGCAATGCACCACCAATTCGGTGTATAGTGTGGATGGGACGCTGCTGACCTCGACCTGCGATGTTGTGAGTCAGTGGGCCGAATACTTTGAAGACCTCCTCAGTTCCACCGACACGCCTTCCCACGGGGAAACAGAGCCTGGGGACTCCGAGGCGGGTCTTCCTATATTTGGGGTTGAAGTCAATGTGGTGGTTAAAAAGCTCCTCGGAGGCAGAGCTCCGGGGTTGGATGAGATCCGCCTGGAGCTTCTAAAGGCTCTGGATATTGTGGGGTTGTCTTGGTTGACACGCCTCTGCAACATCGCGTGGACATCGGGGACAGTGCCTCTGGATTGACAGACCGGTGTGGTTGTCCCTCTTTTTAAAAAGGGGGACCGGAGGGTGTGTTACAACTATAAGGGGATCACACTCCTCAGCCTTCCTTGGTAGGTCTACCCAGGGGTACTGGAGAGGAGGGTCCGTCGGGAAGTCGAATCTCGGATTCAAGAGGAGAAATGTGGTTTTCGTACGGGGCGCGGAACAGTAGATTAGCTCTATACCCTCAGCAGGGTTCTCGGGGGTCATAGGAGTTCACACAACCAGTCTACAGGTGTTTTGTGGACTTGGAGAAGGCGTTCGACTGTGTCCTCTGGGGAATCCTATGGGGGGTGCTTTGGGAGTATGGGGTATTGGAATTCCTGATACGGGGGATCCTGTCCCTGTATGACCGGTGTCAGAGTTCGTGTAGCCGGTTGTAAGTCACATCCGTTCCCAGTGAGAGATGAACTCCGCCAAGGCTGCTCTATGTCACCAGTTCTGTTCATCACCTTTATGGACAGAATATCTAGGCGCAGCCGAGGCACTGAGAGGGTCTGGTTTGGTGGCCTCAATATTGCATCGCTGCTTTTTGCGGATGATGTGGTGTTGCTGGCTTCATCGGGCCGTAACCTTCAGCTCTTACTGGAGCGCTTCGCAGCCGAGTGTGAAGCAGTCAGGAAGAGAATCAGCATTCAGCACCTCTAAATTCGACTATGGTTCTCAGTCGGGAAAAGGTGGAATGCCCTCTCCGTGTCAGGGATGAGGTCCTTCCCCAAGTGGAGGAGTTCAAGTAGCTCGGGGTCTTGTTTACAAGTGACGGAAAAATGTTACGGGAGATCGACAGGCGGATTGGTGCTGCGTCTGCAGTGGTGGGGACTCAGCATCGGTCAGTGTGGAGAAGGAGCTGAGCCGAAAGGCAAAGCTCTCTATTTACCGGTCGATTGACATTCCTACCCACACCTATGGTCACAAACTGTGGGTCATGACCGAAAGAACAAGGTCCCGGATGCAAGCGGCCGAAATGAGTTTCCTCCGTAGGGTGTCCGGGCTCTCCCTTAGAGATAAGGTGAGAAGCTCGGTCAATCGAGAGGGGCTCTGAGTAGAGTCACTACTCCTCCACATCGAGAGGAGCCAGATGAGGTGGCTCGGGCATCTGATTAGGGTGCCTCCAGGGCGTCTCCCTGGTGAGGTCTTTCAGGCACGCCCCACGGGGAGGAGTCCGCGGGGCCGACCCAGGACATGCTGGGAAGACTAAGTCTCCCGGCTGGCCTGTGAACGCCTTGGAGTCCCCAAAGAAGAGCTGGCTGAAGTGGCTGGGGAGAGGGAAGTCTGGGCTTCCCTTCCGAAGCTGCTGCCCCTGTGACCTGACCTCGGATAAGCGGGAGAAAATGGATGGATGGATGGATGGATGGATGGATGGATGGATGGATGGATGGATGGATGGATGGATGGATGGATGGATGGATGGATGGATGGATGGATGGATGGATGGTGTCAGTTAACACAAAGAGCTTTGTGCCTGCGAAACCAACCAATGGGAGCGTCGCGTTGGCACATCGAACGCACAAATGGGGAAGTCGCGCTGATACACCATCGCGGCGCCAGCAGTACTCTTAGTGACGTCAAAAAAGAATGTTAGTTCATTCATATAAATGAATATTTTCATTTGGGACATACGTAAGAAGTAATATTTGTATGTCCCAAATAAAAATATTCAAAGCGGTTGAAGATGGATGGATGGATTTATAGCGGAAGTCACGTTCACATCTTCAGTAATGCTCATTTTCAAATACAGTACACCCAAAGCGGAATAACTTCCTATTTTTATCAGTACCTAGTTTTGGTTTTGTTTTTTTTTACTGGTACCTACTTCCGGTTCCTTAATGTAATTTCATTTTTGAATCTGTTGTCGTGTTTTTGAATGTGTTTTTCTGTTACGTGATTCCGTTGTGTTTTTAGAATTGTTTTTTTGTTATGTGATTTGTCGTTGTGTTTTTTTAATTTGTTTTTGGTTATGTGATTTGTCGTTGTGTTTTTTTAATTGGTTTTTTTTTTTTGTTATGTCATCTGTCACTGTGTTTTTGAACTTGCTTTTTCTTATGTGATTTGTCGTTGCGTTTTTTAATGTTTTTTTTTTTTTTTGTTATGTGATTTGTTGTTGTTTTGTTTTTGAATTTGCCGCTGTGTTTTTTTAATTCGCCATTGCATTTTGGACTTCAGGGCAACCGTATCATCATCTGAAAATTTCATGTACTGTACATAAATGCAAATTTTAGAAAGTGAAACCTGTGTTTACTACAATTCATAACGAATTCCTATCCTTTACAAAAAGCCTTAACATATTAAACAGTAAAAATGCACTGGAACTTGACAATTCAAGTGGATAATATGACCTGGAAAAAAGACCCTGGTAATTTTATTTCATTTCATTTTGTTTTAATTTATTATGATCATGATCATTATTATTATGTATATTCTGTGCACCGGTTCAAATGTGTCATAAAAAGTACAAAGACGTTTTAGCCAAATTGTTTGTATAGGCTATATATAATAAATAAAAAGATTGATCGGTTTATTTGATTAGAACTTTGGGAAATGTAGTCATTCAGCGTCAACCGGATATGACGCTAAGCGTGCGTCAAGTCGCTGGGTGTCGTCTGCCCTTGTGCTCCACTGTAGTTGGATGAATCAGTCGACGTTCAATGGTCTTTTGAGAAATGACTGAGCTTTTGTAGTAGAACGCTAACTTTAGCTAGGCTGCTAGCTGCTCGTCATATGTAAGGATTCTTTTAGCCGAAGACAAGAAGTGGATTTGAGTGCCAACGCGTAACCGAACAAATATATAGATATATTTTTTATCTGATTAGCACTAACATATCAACGTCGGTTCTTGCTAGCGTTTAGTGTGAAGAGAAGCTATTTTAAGTTGGTTAAATGGCTACCGTGCGTGGCATCAACTTGTGACTCTCTGCTTAGTCACATTGGAGAAAGCTTGCCAAGAAATTGCTATTTTATTTTTGTCACATAACATAACAACGGAGTCGAACGAAGTAAAATAACCCATTTGAACTATACTTTGTGGATTTGGTAATATGAAAGAGGCACAGTGGGATGGACTGGGATTTGTTCCTCAAAAAGATATCGTATATAACAAACTTTTGCCTTATGCGGATAGACTCGATGAAGAATCCAATGATATTTTGAGTAAAATTAAGGGGAACTTGGCCCGGGCTGTGCAGTTCAGAGAAATATGGCCCGGCGTGCTGTTTTGGACCAGGAAACTTTCCACGTAAGTATTGAAAAATATACGCAGCATCCAGTTTTACAACCCTGTGTTTTTTAATAGCTGATTTTAGAGCAAAGCAATAAGTCGGCTAAATACACTCTCGATCGTTGGTTCTTCTAATACGTCAACAAGTGCAGTTACGAAAGTAATGTTAATACGGCTGAGATTATTACCCAAGCCTGTTGTCCTTTTAGTCCGAACAAAAATGTCCACTTAAGCTATTGAATTAGTAAAGTAGTAGTAATGTGTAACGATGATAGTTTTGTTTTGGATCATGTTTGTCTATATCAGTATCATCTGTCCGAATTCGTACGAACTTTTACCGTAAAATACAATTGTCCTTTTTGTGCCGGAAGTACAACTAAGGCACAGTTAATTAAAATGAAGTAATGCAAATACTGGATATAATATATATGTATATATATATATATATATATATATATATGTCGAAAAACACTCAGGTGACTTGAAGTTCCACTTTGAGACGCCCAATTTGGCCACATTTCAAAATTGTGTTATTATTATGCATGTGTTTTGCATCATTGGAAAGGTTAAAATCTCAATTTTCTGGGGGAAGAAAAATTTTGAACAGGAGGGCATTTAAAAATAAAAAACAATTTAAACAGCAAAATCCTAACTGGAGGTGAGAGCATGAAAGAGCATGATTAAAGACGCCATGATTTTAATGAGAAATTATCATGTAATTACCTTGTTCCCATCCAAAAACTCCATGTCGCATGTATCACTGAGTGTCAAGATACAGCTGTGAATGGCCACAGCCAAATTTTGGGGGGATTTTATGGGTGAGACATGGCAATATAACAAGGGTCGCGATGCAGAAATCGCAGACATCAAGGAGTATCTTTTTCATATATTTACCCTTTAAATTTTTTTTTTCATCATCTAACGTATCGGAGAAAATGCGACAGTAACAAAAAATACAATTAAGTGACAGTTATGAAGTAGATATGTTACTTATTTACAGACACCATTTTTTTCATTGTGACGTAATTTTTTAAAAATTTTAAAATATGCGAGTGAATAATAATTTTTTTTTTAACTAAATATTAGACATCAATTAATGATTCTAAGCTAAAAATGAATTTTGATTGATAAACAAAAATAATTACCTCCGTTTTATGGCCGAGTTGAAACTAAAGCGGTTGTGCGACATCTGTAAACGGGGGTTTCCAGGGTAGAATGGACAAATTAAAAATAGTTTGGGGGCTTAATGCGCCATGAATCTGCTATGGCAGCATATAGACATATTGTTCTATCAACCACAACAGGCTTAAAATACAGCAGCCTTTTTCAGCCTTGTCTGTGTTTTCCGCAATATATACATATATGTATATGGTGTGGTAGGCTAATTGAACACTCTAAATTGTCCGTAGGTATGAGTGTGTGCATGAATGGTTGTATGTCTCGTTGTGCCCTGCAATTGGCTGGCAACGAATTCAGGGTGTATCCCGCCTACTGCCCGTAATTAGCTGGGATAGGCTCCAACACCTCTGCGACCCTTATGAGGAAAAGCGGCAGGGAAAATGAATGAATATGTTTATATGTATATATATTAAGCCTGAACGATATATCGTTTAAACATCGCCATCGCGATGTGTGCGTACGCGATAGTCCCATCGCAAGGACGTGCGATAGTTTTTTTTTTTTTTTTTAAATCTACATACGCCCTGCTTTCTGCTCTGCGCAGAGCCTCACACGCTCTTTGAACCTCACAGTCACTGCAGCACTTGCTTATTAAAGTTAACGATGCTGGTATCTTGGATCTTGCCAAAGAAGCGGACATTACAACGCAGCAGCTGTCAATCATCATTTAACTTGTTAAACAGTTTCTGCAAGGAAGCCGCTTTGGAATGAATGTGTGCGTGTGTGGAGACGTTTGAGACATATAAATTAAATGCCAGAAGTGATCATGAGGAGTTTGTAATTTCTACATGTCCACCAAGAGTCACAGCTAAGATAGATAAACAGAAGTATTTAATAAAGCCAAACATTTTTCTTCTTGTTCAAAAATGATTTGGTTGGACAGTTATGTTTAAAACTGATCATAATTATTACATTTGAAGTGCTTAAAACTATTTATTAATATATATACATTATGTATACACATTTTTTAAAATCATACTTTGGGGAAAAGGTGAGAAAAAAACATGCCTTATATGCATCTCTTTCCAATGCTAAATCTGAATAAATATATTGAGCACACACACAAAAAAAATAAACATTTGGGGGGCGGGGTGCGCAACTTCACGGTTTTTCACTTATCGCGGCGTGTTCTGGTCCCCATTAACCGTGAAAAACGAGGGATCACTGTACACTGGTCATTGTGAGTCATCCAAAGTCTTTCCAAACAGCTATTCAAGTCATCTAGTGAAAATTTCTTAAAAAAAAAAAAAAAATTTAATATCGCAATATAATATCGCAAACCCCCAAAAAATCGCAGCAATAGTTTTTTCCAGTCTCGTCCAGGCCTAATTATATATATATATATTATTTTTTTATTTTTATTTTGCTGTGCAATACCTTTACCACAATACAATTATCAATTTAGATGAATGGTCTCCACTTTTTAGCCATGTTTTTTTGTTTGCTAAGTGATAAATAACATGGGGGCATCTGTCAACATGACATTATTTAAGAGAGTGCTTTTTCAATTTGTACTTTGTTGCTGGACTGATTAATCCCTTTCTGTCCCCATGTTGGCACATTGCTGTGTCGCAGAGTGAGGCACTACCGGCTCAGAGAGATGGAAAGTTCAGTATGGGCTTTGACCCAGATTCTGCTCTCTGCTATTATGTAGTGATACAAGCATTTCAAATCGTTCAATTTCAATGCGCCGCAGGCCTTTCATGAGACCCAAAAAAAAAAACAAAAAAAAAACTTTTATGAAACATGGCATTTTGGGAAATGTCATAATTCAGTTTTAAGGCGCATTCACATAATACTGCAATTGAGGGAAACTATTTCTACCGTGTTTTTCCTTCTAATATAGGTACATACGTCTGTATGGCCGGAAGTTCAGCAAAGAAGACCACGTGCTGTTCATCAAGTTGCTATACGAGCTAGTTACCATCCCTCGTTTGGAGATCAGCATGATGCAAGGCCTGGCTCGCCTCCTCATCAAACTGCTCAAGTAAGAAGGAGCCATAGGGAATGAAGCAGCAAACCTGTTTACATGTAAGCCTGACTGTCTTGTCCTTCTAAGGAAAAGAGAGCTTCTCTCAAGGGACGACCTGGAATTGCCTTGGAGGCCTCTGTATGAACTGCACGACAGGATACTTTTCTCCAAGACAGAACATCTGGGCCTCAACTGGTTTCCCAAGTAGGCTTGCTGTTACTATGTCGTGACATACACTCAAATACTCACCAACTGATTTCGTCTTTTTAATACAAACTCAAAGCTATAGCTCACCTGCCATGTAGTGCTTGAATGATAGAGTCAAACCTTTAAACATGACCACTGGAGTAGCTGATTGTTTCATATTTCAAAACAGTTCATGAGAAACACTGGCTGAGTAATTGAATTACAGGGTCAAACTACCATTTTACAAATACTGGGAGTCCTCAAGTTACGATTGAGCTCCGTTTTCCCGCTAGTGACGTAACCTGAATTTCCGCGTGAATCAAATTTAACTGTTAAAGTAAATATTAGGTCAAAATACTTCGTTTAATAATAGGAAAATATATTAAAATAAAAAAGATGCTGTACTTAACGTTACGGCTGAGAGTTGGATAGAGGGCTAAAGTAGAACATTTGTCAATATGCGCAGCTTCGTGTAGGCAAACTGTGGTATTTTTTCCCCACTCTATTTACGTAGTTTGCGATCTAATAAAACAGATCACCCACTGCTCAGGAGAGTCACATAATATTGTCCTGACATGTGCTTACTTACTTAACCATCGTGTCCAATGATGACAATCTATCTCTATTTCTTTTGAGTTCACTTCATGTGGCTGAGCCATGTGATAGCGCACGTAACGCAAATTTGGATGGAACGCTTTTATGATCGGGTGACTTTATTTTTAAAATATGAAAATTTTGGAGTTAAATACACATCTTTTGAGTGTTTAGCATGTTTTTGAGAGTTGAGAACCCTGTGAGCACATGAAAATTAACTGCCTCTCATCTCGTCCGGGATGTTTTAAATGCCTTTACCGTAATGCTTGGATTACACAGGTGCGTTAATTTTATGGTTCACCGTTTTGACCACAGAAACACGAATATCTGTTGACCGCTGTTTTTCTTTTGGCTGGACCTAGAAGACCCAGCTTTTCTTCGTCTGAGATTGACATATCTTAACCAATGTCCTCTCTAATTTTTCAAGTGGCTGAGCAGACACACAAGCTCCCTGAGCACACTGAGGACCACTGTGAGCAACATCAGATGTATACGCTGTGGCCACACAGCAGTACCACGTCTGTTTAAAACCGCAGATCATAGCAAGTTACATGGCTTATTAAAAGAATGAATTGCAGCGGCAATCCTCATTGATTTACTTATTAAAATCAATGACTTGGCCCACTTAAAATGAAAAAGACAAAAATCTCATTCTTTATAAGATGTGTACTATGTCAAACAAGAGAGTCCTGCTTTAACCATTGGAAGAGTCCTGCTTTAGCCCGGGAAAGGTTCAGTTGTGGCATGGGTGAGTTAATAAACAATCATCACGAAAAACCACAATGGGAGTATAGCAAACTAAAACTGTTTAGACACTAAGGACACAAGATTGCTATTCTCCACGTCTAAGCAGCTGTACAGGACAGGTTAAAAAATGTCACTCAGTTTTACCGCTTGTTCTTCGATTTGCACATACTCCGACAACCATTCCATCTTAAAAGAACCACATTTCTTTTTTTACTTTGGCTTGATGAGTATAATATCCCTGCCCATTCCTTTCGCCATAATAAAGGGTTAGCATTTGTGTCTCTTAACTCTGCTGCATTGTTGTTAGCTAGTTAACCTGCATGGTGCGTAGGGGCGAGGAATGGAATGGAACGAAAAAGTATCTGAACCTTTTGGAATTCCTCACATTTCTGCATAGAATCACCATCAAATGTAATCTGATCTTGCTCAAAATCACATAAAAACAGTGTCTGCTTTAACTAAAACCACCCAAACATTAATAGTGTTTCATATTTATAGCATGGAAACAATGACAGAAGGGGGAAAAATAAGTAAGTGAGCCCTCTGCCTAAGGAGACTTAAGAGCAATTGAAACCAATTTTTACCAAACAATTTAAGTCAGGTGTGTGCCCAATCACTGATGAGTGGTTCAAAGCTGCCCTGCCCACTATAAAACACACAACACTTGGTAAGAATTGTCTTGATGAGAAGCATTGTCTCATGTGCATCATGGCTCGGTCAAAAGAGCCTTCTGAAGACCTGCGATCAAGGATCGTTGATTTGTATAAAGCTGGGAAAGGATATAAAACCACCTCTAAACTGTCTGAAAAGGCTGTTTTGCTACTTACGGACCTGGACAACTTGCAGTCGTTGATGAAAGAATGAATTTAAAAGTTTATCAGGATGTTTTGCAGGAAAACCTGAGGCTGTCTGTCAGACAGATGGGCAGCTACAGGAAGCGTGTGGTTGAAGTTATTGTTTTCATTTTATCCTCAATAAAATATGAAAACCTATAAATGTTTGGTGGTTTTCAATCAATCAATCAATCAAATTTATTTATATAACCCTTTACAAAACCCGAAAGGTCCCAAAAGTGCTTTACAACAAAGACAAACATGGCTCATAGTAAATAAAAGGCAGAAAAGTATTATACAATGACATTAAATTAAAAAAAGAAACAAAGCAACGCTTCACGATAAAAGTCAGACAGCAAATAAAACAATAAAACAGATACAATCCGAAAACATTAAAAACCCTTAAGAAATCAGGCTAAACTAATCTGGAGGAAAGGCGAGTCTAAAAAGGTGTGTCTTTAAACGAGATTTAAAAAGGCCCAAATTCGTAGTGGTGCGGATTTCAGGGGGAAGACTATTCCATAACCTGGGCGCAGCAACCGCAAAAGATCGGTCTCCCCACTGTTTGAGTTTGGACCTTTGAATGTGCAAATGAAGTTGGCCGGTAGAGCGAAGAGTCCTGCCAGAATTACGGATGGTTAAAATTTCCGATAAGTAAGAAGGAGCCTGGCCATTAATAGAATTAAAAACAAACAGTAGAAGTTTAAAGTCAATTCTAAAATGGACTGGAAGCCAGTGGAGCGATGATAGCACGGGGGTAATATGTTCACGTCTAGGTGTATCTGTTAAAAATCGAGCAGCAGCATTTTGAACAAGTTGAAAAAGAGAAATTGAGGACTTGGGAAGACCAACATAAAGTGCAATATAAAGTTTTAGTAAAGCAGACCTTTTTTTTCTTCTGTGTGATTTCAAAAAGATCAGATCACATTTGATGGTGACTTTATGCAGAAATGTGAGAAACTCCAAAAGGTTCAGATACATTTTTATATCACTCTATGTGCAACACTCAATGCTATGATTGGCTGCGTAGCGTAAGGGAAGTGAACTGTATCAAATTGTTGGCTAGACACCTGTTGCTCTTTGAGTTACATTGCAAAACGGTACAGAAAACAATTTTTTTGGTCTATTTAACTAGGTTAATATCCAATTTTAGAACTGATATAATTCATACTGTAGTACTTGCAAATATTGGCAGCGGAATGTTACTTCAGTAGAGGAGTGCAGGAAATCAGTAAATCAGTGCAAGCTCACTTTTCACTCTTAATTTTCTCCGCACCCACCTAGGTCATGCACCTCACAACTAGAAACAGTTGTGGTGTAGTAACCTACCAAAGGGAGTGTCGCGTTGCCGTATTGATCGCACCAATAGTAGCGTCGCGCGGACACATCACTGTGGCGCCGCCCACGCGCACTTAGAACATTGATCTCAACGATTGTTATCTTAAATTTCTGTTTCATCGAATGCGTTGTTAATCGGAGTTTTGACTGGTGCTGCCACATACTAGTATCCATTCTTGCAAAAGAAAAATTAGGCACCAAAAGTATGAAAATATTGCTATTAAGAGTTTTGAGGTCAACAATGTCTCTAAACTATTTATTGACTATCAAACTTTGTCGATTTCATCATCAATTAGATGACAATTAGTTGATTGCTCACGGCACCCCTAATTGGCGGACATAATGACCAGGCAAAGGAAACCATAACTACAATATGGCCCACTGACAAGGTTAAGTTTGAAAACACTACACTAGAACGAATAAGCAACAGATTTATTGCCTCCTATTGATATATATGTAGGTCACACGCAACATGTTCATCACCAGCATCTCTTGGAGTAACATGCAATTTGGTACCCACTGTTTGGGATCACAGTATGGTAAATAAAAACTCATAAAGTAATGTGCCTTTCAAGATCCAGTTGGTGCATGCCTATTTTTATACGCCGCAGTCAGGGTACATTAGATGTCCCTTGATTTATGATAGCCCATGAAACCCCTCAAAGCTTGATCCTCGCACTTCAATGCACATTTAAGACAACTGAATATGCTTCGAAATATGACTGAGTGTGAACAACTTAAAGGCCACTTGTGATGAGCTATGAACTTTGCTATTTAAATTAGGGATGTCCCGATCCAGGTTTTTGCACTTCCGATCCGATACCGATACTGGCCGATACCGATACCGGCCTATCTGAGCATGTATTAAAGTGCCTGTGACACGAAAAAGCATGTTTATTTCATAATACACGCGGTATTTTATGCCCCTGAATGATATGGGCCGCTTGGATGTGTGTGGAAGCGATCGCTATTTTTATTTAGTTTTTTAAATCCCGCGCCATGAAAATGAGTGACTTCCGGCTTCGGTCTTGCATTGAGGAGGAGGGCGCTGTGACGTGTACGGTAGAAGACGTCCTCTTCACGCTACAGTGTACTGTTGTGTATGAGGAAGAAGGATTCAGCTGATTTTGCGGATTAATACGTTTATTTTTCGCATCACGCAAACCAAACGGCTGCAGAAAAATCATTCTGTATGAGGGAGAGGCGTATGCGCATTTTTGGAGTTTCAAAAGGTTCCCATTCACCGTGGATATTTACTGTGGGACCATTGGACTTACGAGGAAGTGAGTAAACATCTTGTTTTGTATTATGTCAAATACGAATACAGCGATTACAAAGTAAACTCTACAAACTTTCTTTAAGTGAAGGGCTACTTACGTTTGATCATTGATAGGCATGTAAAAAGCTCTCCTAATGCTCATTAGCAGCAGCACGTTAGCTGCACAACAATTCCAGCCACCCTCCTCCGGGGAACGAACTGTAAATTGCTCTCCGCCTGGCGGTTTGCCGGTCCGCGATGACAATCGACAACCGGGTCATCATGTCAAATAATCCAGGATAGTTATGTGTGATTTTCCACTTCGAAGACTTTGAAACATCACTCTGTTCGGGTTAGCATGTCGGCTAGCTGTCACGCCTTCTGGTTTGTTTACATTCTCCGAAGCCGGGGAAGGGAAATGACATATGTCTGATTTAGATGTCATAAAATATCGTTCGGGAGGTGCGACAGTAAAGGTGAAGTCGACAGTTTTGACCATTATGGAGTAATTTTGCCATGTCGTCCTGAATAAATGCATTTTTATTATTTCATATTCCATTCAGCACAAGACTGTTATTTGTCATGACCATGCCATTTATTTAGCAATTGGGGAAAATACTTGGATAAAAAGAATATCCTGTAAAAATATTGAAGTAAAGAGACAGAAAAAAATGACATTTTGCCGCTCTCTTCGTCGCGTTTTCCTCGTTGTGAATAGTTCCCCCTCGACGGGCTGACTGGTCCTTCTCAAGCCATTTATATAGCTATTGGGGGAAAATACTTGGATAAAAAGAATATCCTGTAAAAATATTGGAGTAGAGAGACTGAAACAATGACATTATGCGGCTCTCTTTGTCGCGTTTTCCTCGTTCTGAATATTTCCCCCTCAATGGGCTGAATAGTAAAACCGATGAGCCCAGTCTACCGCTGACGTCATCCACCTGTTGGGGACGCTAAAGCCCTATAATGGTAGGCGTGGCTAACCGGCAGATTAAAAGACTAATTTCTCGTCATCTGTGCTTTGCTAAATTGTTGTATATAGTCGAATTGTCTCAAAATATGATTCCAATTCACATAATAATGCCATTTAAGACTTTTTTTCTCGTGTCATATGCTCTTTAAAGTTATTTAGCCCCCTTACTTAGTTGTCAGACTCATGTTGAAAAGGGTTTTAGTACTCTTGATAACAACTATTATAAAATATATATAAATATATATATATAAAAAGCCTCTCAGGTTTAAATAAACGACTATTTCAGTATCAAGTTAACATTTTAAAATAGTAAAATACTCAAGTCCCCATTCTGTATCAGCAGCTTTAAACTACATTCAATTCATTTAATTTTGCGAAATAACTGTTAAAGTTGTTAAATTGCTCCCGTTATTCCATAATTTCCCTTCTGTCTACTTTTGACATGTGAAAGTTTTAAAACTGTTTTGAAGATAGATTCAAGTCAAGATTTTGCCAATTTAGGAGTATTTTAGATAAAAGGTTAATTAGGTTCGCTTGGATGTAATGTAAACAACAATGATGGCTGATCGTGACGAGGTGTTTTTTTATTTTGGCCATCCAAAGACATTTTGACCTCCAGCGAACCTGCCTTCCTATAAGCGATCAAATACTAGAGGAAAAACGACGGCTGCGTTATAGCCCACACTGTAAACTGCCTTTTTTTAGTTACATCCTTTGCTGATCGTCAATATAAAAACATAGCACAACAAAGATGATGTCGGACTTTTCTGGCCTCCGACTAGGAAAATATCATTGGAACGACACTCGAACTAGGAGGTCCAAGTCGCGAAGTCGGAGAAAAAATAACGAAGTCAGAGAAAAAATAACTACCCCGACTTCCAAGTTGTTTCAATCTGACGTCACTGGACAAAATGGCGCTCAAGAAAACGTATTGAATGATAACACAATAATGAAGTAAATCAAGTTTATTTGAGACGCTATGTATTTTTTTCTCATACAGTGAATTATCTTTGTTGTGCTATGTTTTTTATATTGACGATCAGCAAAGGATGTAACTAAAAAAAGGCAGTTTACAGTGTGGGCAATAGCGCAGCCGTCGTTTTTCCTCTACTATTTGATCGCTTATAGGAAGGCAGGTTCGCTGGAGGTCAAAATGTCTTTGGATGGCCAAAATAAAAAACACCTCGTCGCGATCAGCCATCTTTGTTGTTTACATTTGCTTGGAACGCTTTGAGGTGGGAACTGGTACCATCCGAGTGGGATAAATCTGACTTCCCACTTCTCTGGAATGCAGCATAATGGATGGATGGTGCGTCTTTACTCACGAGAGATAATGGCTCGTCATCCAGAATGAATTCTTCGGCAATGACTCTTGTTATTCCCTGGGCTTCGGGACTTTCGAGTGCCAGTTTGTCACGCATAGCAAAAGTTTCTGCCAGTGTTAGTTGCTTTAGTTAGGACCTTTCTTTTTGTCTTCGGTTTTCTTAACATACTCCTTATATTGTTTGTGGTGGTATGTCGCTAAATGCATGATTAGGTTGGTTGTATTAAAACTTCTTACAGCTTTACCACCACGCTTGACTTTATTGTGGCATATGTTGCACTCTGCCTCTTCGTCTTTGTTGTCCTTTAAGGTGAAATGATCCCACACAGCTGACATTTTTACCGATAAAGTCTCTCGGTAAATTGGGATACGGTAATGTAGTGTGTTGAAGGAATGCCATTAAATGCGGACCGGATTTTAGGGAAATCGAAGCTAAAACTGGAATGGATTATGTATATTGGTGCGCTGGAAAACCCGGACCGGATTTTGAAAAAAAAAAAAACTGGATCGGAAGTCTGGATCGGAATTTTTCCGTGTCGGCCGATCCGATACACATTTTTTTGCCCATATCGGCGTCCGATCCGATCCAAATATCGGATCGGGACATCTCTAATTTAAATACTTTGGCTGTTTAACCTTTGCTGCATAGTGGTCACTACAGGGGACACCTACTGAAACATACCTTTCTCTCTCATGCCTTGGTTAACTGCATAGCAGCCTCAAGTGCTCTCTGCTGCCATACTCTATTGAGGTCAATCCAGTGGTCGGTTTGTGTAACTGCAAGTAAATATCCTCTTAATACCCGATAGCCAACAACCTGTGTCGACTACAACTGGCGTATCCTGTCAATACTTCTATGTCCGAAGAGCTACAGTGGTAAAAAAAATTTATGATGTATAGTAACATGTAGGCAAAGATAATTTTTTTTTGGAATTTGAAATATTTGTGTATAATATATAGAAAATTTATGATTGACCAGGTGTCCAATGAAGTGGACGTTATGCATCCTCCAGTATATATTTGAACACATATTAAATAATTGTGTAACTGTTTTTAAGACTGTTTTAGTTGTGAGTATGTAATTGTTATATTTATCAGCAGTTAATTTCAGATATACATTTTTGTGCAGATTATCTGTAGTTTGCATTACTACTAACCCAGGAAATTCCATCCAGCTTCAGTGATCATGACTGTAGTGACAACAGTGATGATGAATGGGTGCCAAACAACAACAGACATTGGTGCTTCGGTGTAGGAGACACAGATAGAAGTTTCATTTGTTTTCTTATTCAGGTATTCAGGCCTATGCATTGTGACTATAGTGTTGAAATGTCCCAACAATTGTTGAAATGTTTATTAAAGCATAAAAGGGATTTAACATTTCTACATTCACAATCGAACACAAGTTAATTTTTGACAGTAAATATACATTCTTTTATGTTGAGTGTGCAGGTGCATGCCAACTGGATTGGGCATGTCTGTAACTTTATTTTAAAAAATCATATTTTTAAAAAATTATAAATTGAACATTGCTTCAAGGATTTCATAATTCAGAGGGTTAATAATTATTAATTAATTAATATTCAACATATTTATTTGAGAAGTAGACTTACTGTACCCTACCAGTATTTTAACTCCTTTTACTACTTTTGTCTGTCATTTGAATGTTACTTTTTTCTCTTAAAGCAAGCAGTGCGAGGTGCTCTTGTATGGTGCTATGGGAACATTGTATGTCTATGCTGCTTTGCAAGCATATATGTGCTGTTGCTGCTGATGTAAACTAGCTGCTTTGGCTGACAACTCATTCACTTTTATCAAAACAACACAAATGCATTTTTGACCACTATATGTCATGTTCATATTTTGTATGATTGAAACTTGGCCTGGTGGTGAATGTGTTCTTTTATACCTTTGTCCCCCTTTCACATTCAGTTCTCCATGGCCCCGCTCATCCTCTAAACTCATTTTGATAAAATTGGTTCAGAGGTGGTAAGGACAACATCACTCCTCTTTGTGCTTTTGTTTTGAATTGATCCTTGGAAACACGCATTTTCCTCCCACAATGCATGTTAAAACTAAAGAGCCAATCTGCAGCCTGGGATCAAATATTAAATCAATGTTAACATTTCATTCATATTAGAGACTGTCGCACTGCTGCTAACAATGTTTTCCCCTTTAACCACTGTCTTCCTGAGGCATCATTTTAAAAATTCTCATATCTATTTAGGAATGATAATGAGAGCTTATGCTACAATACAGTTACACTTCTGGCCAAAAATATTGGCATCTGTGCAATTCTGTCAGATAGTGCTCAATTTCTCCCAGAAAATTATTGCAATTGTAAATGCTTTGGTAGTAATATCTTCATTTATTTTGCTTGCAACGAAAAAACACAAAAGAGAATGGGGGAAAAAATCATTATCATTTTACTCAAAACTCCAAAAATGGGCCGGACAAAAGTATTGGCACCCTCAGCCTAGTACTTGGTAGCACAGCATTTAGACAAAATGACTGGGAACAACCGCTTCCGGTATCCATCAATGAGTTTCTTACAATGCTCTGCTGGAATTTTAGACCATTGTTCTTTGGCCAACTGCTCAAGGTCTCTGAGATTTGAAGGGCACCTTCTCCAAACTGCCATTTTCAGATCTCTCCACAGGTGTTCTATGGGATTCAGGTCTGCACTCATTGCTGGCCACTTGAGAAGTCTCCAGTGCTTTCTCTCAAACCATTTTCTAGTGCTTTTTGAAGTGTGTTTTTGTCATTGTCCTGCTGTAAGACCCATGACCTCTGAGGAATACCCGGCTTTCTCACACTGGGCCCTACATTATGCTGCAAAATTTGTTGGTAGTCTTCAGACTTCATAATGCCATGCAAACGGTCAAGCAGTCCAGTACCAGGGGTAGCAAAGCAACCCCAAAACATCAGGGAACCTCCGCCATGTTTGACTGTTGGGACCGCGTTTCTTTTTTTGAAGGCCTCTTTTTTTTTCCCTGTAAACTTTATGTTGATGCTATTTCCTAAAAAGCTCTACTTTTGTCTCATCTGATCAGAGAACATTCTTCCAAAACGTTTTGGCTTTCTCAGGTAAGTTTTGGCAAACTCCAACCTGGCTTTTGTATGTCTCTGGGTCAGAAGTCGGTTCTTCCTGGGTATTACTATTCTACCATAGAGTCCCTTTTCATTCGACACCAACGGATAGTAGGGGTTGACATGGTTGTACCCTTGGACTGCAGTACAGCTTGAACTTGTTTGGATGTTAGTCGAGGTTCTTTATCCACTATCTGCACAATCTTTCGTTGAAATTTCTCGTCAATTATTCTTTTTCGTCCACATCTAGGGAGATTAGCCACAGTGGTGTGAGCTTTATACTTATTGATGACAATGCGCACGGTAGACACAGGAACATCAAGTCTTTGGAGATGTACTTGTAGTGTTGAGATTGCCCATGCTTCCTCACAGTTTTGCTTCTCAAGTCTTCAGACATTTCTTTGGTATTATTTCTTTTCTCCATGCTCAATGTGGTACGCACAAGGACACAGGACAGAGGTTGAGTCAATTTTAATCCATTTTAACTGGGTGCAAGTGTGATTTAGTTATTGCCACCACCTGTTATGTGCCACAAGTAAGTACCAGGTGCTGTTAATTACATAAATTAAAGAAGCATTACATGATTTTTAAAAGGGGGCCAATACTTTTATCCGGACCATTTTCGGAGTTTTGTGTAAAATGATAATGATTTTTTATTCTCTCGTGTTTTTTCATTGCAAGCAAATACATGAAAATATTACTACCAAAGCATTGCAATCATTTTGAGAAATTGAGCAGCAGTGTAGGTGCTCTCTATTACATTGGTAAAATCCAACACTAAAAAGTACTTGCTCATGTTTTAGAGCAACATTTATGCCTGTCACGATTCTTCTTGGAACGTGTCTGGGGAAACGTGAGGGTTCATTCCTAAAGCAAGGAATTGATATCTCCCTCCTTGAGTGTCTATGAGCTTAAAATGGGCCCCTAATGACTGGCTCTTGAATGACGGTTTTGCGATGCATGTGTCTATTTATTTTGTGAACTTCAAAATGGCATTTTGGGTTGATGACTTTCGCCCATGATTTGCCATGCGAAGACTGCTGCAGTCCAAGTGTGTGAGTGCTAAAAAGCACCAAGAAACCAATGTGTACATATTGTATAGTTGGTGATTGGTTTTCATTTCCAACAAGGCATGGCTTCAGCATGCGAGTGCACAGATAGGTGGGATTGTGGGTGAAGCGCTCCAAAACTCTTATATTGGTCCAGAGCTTACAACGTTCTTAAGATGCTCGAGTCTTGACTCAAGACTCTAGAGCATGGGTGTCCAAACCTGTCCTCAAGGGCCGCTGTGGGTCCTGGTTTTTGTTCCTACCAATCGAGCACAGAGAGTTTAACAAATGAAGTTTGTGCTAAAACAAGCAGCACCTGACTCCAATCAACTGATTACACTTGTGAGACACCAGATTGTTGAAAGGTTGTACCTTGTCCTCATGATGGGTTTGAACCAAAACCCACACCCACTGCGGCCCTATGTGGAATAGTTTGGACACCACTGCTCTAGGGTATTGTTTTTACAATTTATGCCAACATTATCATACCAGTACTATGTTTGTAGATATTAATACAGCTACTCATAAAAAGTGACATAATTCATCTTTGAGGTTTTTACAGAATTTTTTACAGTCACGGACTCACAACTCAAAATAGTTATCTCATACTTTTAGTATATCCTCAAACCTGGCACATGTGTGAAAGGGCTTCTGTATGCATGGGTTCCAATTCAAATTGCACTGCTGCAAAGGTTTTTTTTTTTTATTAAATATTGATGTTAGAAATATGAATGTAACCATGATGGCTTTTTCTATGTTTTTTTTTATTGCAGTTCTGTTGAAGGTGTGCTGAAAACACTTGTGAAAAGCTGCAGGCCGTAAGTAATAAATAAAATAAAATTACTGCTAAATCCTCACACAGAGAAGATGATGAATTATTGCACTATTTGGTTAGAAATACTTCCTTCAATGCCCTGGTATATTGTGGACTCTTGTGATTGCGGTATGATTCCAGTGTCCACAAATAAGCTGGTCCTTGACTTTGTCCGCCATGGTTATATGTGCATGCATCTAAAGCAAGCGCTAGGACGTCCCTCACTTCGCACTTAGTCAGATAATCCTATTATCTTGTCTAATTCTGTTTTGTGTGAGAGTATCCTGTCACTAGGACGAGAGAGTGTAATTTGTGGTCAGCTGGTACATCAGCGGGAGGCAGAGCCAAATGGCCTTTGGCTCCAAGTAACTGTCGCTAAAGTTCCCCCAATGAGGCTAGTGACCTGACATAACATGCTGAGTGTACATGCGTATAGTGAATCATAGAAACCCCCCAGTGGGATTATGGCTCCATTAAAATCACTGGATTGTTGCTAGAACCACTAGAATGTGCCAGGTGTGTGATTTATCATCTACTCCCTGCTGAATTTAAATCTCAGAGCAACTGGCGCCTGTTTATTGCAATCTCTTGTCAATACAGAATGCCACTGTGAGAAGCATGCACTGTAGTTTGTATAAACATTGGGAATTTGTTACTTATTATCATGCTATAGCTGCATTATAGTGGTTAATATTCCAGGGGGTGTATTAGAATGTGAGTGCATGGATCTTGATGAGGCTTGTCCATATTTGATGGTGCTCTCTTAAGATGCTCTGGTGCTATTGATAACAATATTTGATATGTATGGATTTGATGTGACTCTCCTTTTCATAGTTATTTTCCTGAGTCTGCAACCCAAGAAATGCTGGATGAGTGGAGACCACTTTTTTGTCCATTTGACGTCACCATGCAGAGAGCAATCTGCTATTCTGAACTCTTTCTACCCACAACCTTGCCACCAGAGCTGCATCATAAAGGCTTCAAGTAAGTATACGCCTCCTTTTGTGGATTTTCTAATATGGATCAGTGAAAAAGCATACTTGCCCTTTATATAACAAAAGAAAAATTATAATCGACTTATGCCTGTGGAACTAGTAAAATTCACCCATGCCCCTCATTTTTGTTCCTGGCAAACATGCTCAAAAGTTAAGCGCAGTTATAATACATAAAAGAGACGTTATTTATCTTTATTATAGTGAAAATGATTAGAATCGTGCATTTTTACTTTGCGAGTGAATATACATTGTTTACCTCTATCAGTTGTTTTACCCCGAAATTTTTAGGTACGTGAAAACTGTGTTTTTTTTTGTTTTTTGTTTTAAACTGTGCAGGAAAATAGCCCTATTCATGTTGACCATGCCAGCCACGTAAAGGATAATTTCAAGCAAATCGTCTTCACCTTAGCAAAAATATAACTTAAAACACAACACAAATATGCTGAAATTCAGAATTTCTGTCTTTCCTCTAAAATTCTATATTTGGTGTTAGAATGTGTTGCAGTTAAACACCGCATGACCTCATGTACCAAATTGTTTTTCTGACAGGTTGTGGTTTGAAGAGTTGATCAACTTGTGGGTATCTGTTCAGAATCTTCCAAGCTGGGAGCTGGTGAGGACAGTGAATATTTGTTTCATAACCTGTACCATTATCGTTTCATTATTATTATGCTCTCTTTGTAGAATCTGATGAATCTCTTTGCTCGCTTGGCCAATGACAACATCGGCTACATTGACTGGGATCCTTATATTCCCAAGGTGCGTTTTAAATAATTACGTCACAACTTGCCATGGGCAGATTATTGGATTAAAGGAAAACTAAGGTCTAAAAACATTTTTAATAATAATAATAATAAAAAAAAAAATCAAGGTTTCATAAACCACTTAAAGTCAACAGTAATGAGCTTTTTTTGGGAGTCTGCAACCTGCAATAGGATTGGGTGCCTGCAAACTAAACATAACAAGCAGAGGTGTGGGAATTACACATACGCACCTTGCTTTCCAATGTGTCTATTGCAAGTGTTTCTAACTTTCTAACGTTGCGTTGGTGACTGTGAATTGCAGAAACGTTGGTGTCTTTAGACAGAATTTTCTCCAAAGTAATCATTTCTAGACGTTTTTTGTTGTTGGAACCAATATCAAGTAGTCCCCAAGCACCACATAAGTAACTTTTGTCTGTTCTAAAATCCGCTCACAGGTGATAGGACATCGGAATTTAGGGAAGCAAGGTATTTAAGTATGTAAACTTGATTTGTATAGCGCTTTTTGCAGAAAAAAGTCACAAAGCGCTTCACGCAACAAAATTCCAGTGAAAAACTGAAGAAGAAAAAAACATTGTAAAAAAGTAAAATACTGTAAGCCTTTCAACTTTAACTGATTGTGGTAAAGGTTTATTAATTCATCAAATAACTACAAAAATTAACACTGAAAAGTAAACCATGAAAAACATTGTGAAAAGTGAAACACTGTAAGCCTATTAAGAATAATTCATTTTTAACAAAATCTGGCACATGTTTATTAATGTAACACGTTTATTTAAAAACCAGACATTGTTCAATAGAAATTCATATAGGAATTCTTTTGAATGCCATTCTTCCTAAATAAATTTTAGAGCTTTGCGATATTGTAGTACAGACCCTTGTCTTATCAGAACATACTACATTTTAGGGGTTTACGTGCGTGTTCCCTCATGCAGCGTGACTGGTGTGTTTATTACTCAAGGTCTATATTTCACAGCCAACACTGCTTCTTAGAAACAACATATCATGTTTTCTTGTTGATCCTATTCATCATAGATATTAACTAACATGTTATGTTCCAAACTTGTGACTCTTCTGTGGAATAACATTGACACAATTTAAAAACAAATGTAGTTCATACCTTCACTGTTACCACATTTCAGATTTTCACAAGAGTCTTGAGGAGTTTGAATCTTCCTGTGGGGACCAGCCAGATGATGTTCCCGCGATACTTGACCAATGCCTACGACATTGGCCATGTGGTGCTATGGATATCATCACTACTGGTTTGTCCAATGTCCAGTCAACAAATCCAACAGAAAAGACTGTGCGACCACTTACTTTCCATTTCAGGGTGGGCCAAGTAAACAAACACAAGCACAGCTCACTGGCCTTTTCAACAGCATCACGTCATTCTTTCACCCATCAAACCACGGTCGCTGGTTGGTAAGTCCCTTACTTTGTATTCTTTAAATGAATATCTGGTACGTCTATTACATTCCCAAAATAAATAATAGTTTTGTGATATGGACCGTGCCCAATGTGTACGATTAAAATCCATTCCTTGGTGCACATCTTGATATTTTCAGCCATGATTCTTTCCAACACACGTCAGCAAAATGATTACCGTGGTATCGGCTAACCATTAGTCATTGCATCCTGACTCTTGTTGGCTGTCTAGGTTTGCATGTTGCAATGGTATTACATATCCACAGGAGCAGGCGCACATGCCATTCTGTTTGAGGAAGTCTCTCTTCCAGATTTGACACAACACAGGCAGCGATGTGCAACCTTTATTTTTGGAAAAGGGATATGGTGTGCTGCACAGTTTGTCAGTATGTTGCAACAAGATTTTGAGGTTCATACTCTGTCTCTGTTTGTCGGCAGTTTGTTAGTTTTGAGACCACCACCATGTTTTACTATTTGTATGTTCTTTTTCTGAAATGCGGTGGTACTTTTACACCAGATATAATGGAATGTACATCTTCCAAAATGTTGAACTTTTTTCTAGGGATGCCCGATCGGGCCATTTTTCAGAATATCTGAATCTGGTGAAAAGGATCGGGTTTTTAATTAACAAAACTAATACAATATATATATTTTTTAAGGGCTAAACATTACCAAAATAATCCAGAAATACAATAGCATTGCCAAAAGAAACAAATATATATGTTTTATACTCCGTAACACTCCTGAACTAGGTAGTACTGTAAACAGTACAGTACTGTAACATGTAGAGCTTTTGTTCTAATAGGAAAAAAAAAAAAAAAAATTCGGTATCTGATCGCGACTATCGGCAGATTCTCAAAATCAAGTGAGTCGAACTCTAACTCTGCTGCAAAAGTATGTGATTGGGACATCCTTGAAGTCTTGGCCATTGTTAAGGGAAGGCAGGCCTGCAGTTCTTTAGTGTTAAATTGTTAGTAGTTTCAAAAATATGGTAAAATATCATTTGATAGAGCCCATATTGCAACTTAGTACTCATACATTTCTAGTAGGGCTGTCAAACGATTAAAATTTTTAATCGAGTTAATTACAGCTTAAAAATTAATTAATCGTAATTAATCGCAATTCAAACCATCTATAAAATATGCTATATTTTTCTGTGAATTATATATATATTCTAGAGGTGTGCAAAATTTCCGATTCTTAGATTATTCGCGATTCGGCCGTGGAAGATTCGAGAACGATTCACAAACATCCAAATTCCGATTATTGAAATATGCGAATTAAAGCGGAAGTACACAACACTCAGCGCGCCGCGCGGTCTTCGGGACGGAACGGAGCGAGAGTAGCTAAACATCATGCTTCCCATTACCCGGCCCCTTGGGTAATGCCAATGCTCAACTCACGGCTCTAGCTCAACTCATGCAACGAGATAAAAAAACACCACAACATACCTGACTGCTGCCGAAAAGCTGCTACAAAGTACATCCTAATGTTATGGTGGATATCATTTATATAGGACTAGATGCTATATAGATGTGGTAGTGTTAGCAGTACATCTACAAAAAACTAGATACGGGCGTTATAAACGGCCGCCATCTTAAAGCAGTACACTTCCCTGCAAGGCTGTTGTAGCGAACCTTCCAAGCAAACCTAATTAACTTTTTATCTAAAATACTCCTAAATCGGTAAAATATTGACTTGAATCTATCTTTAAAATAGTTTTAAAACTTTCACATGTCGAAAGTAGACAAAAGGGAAATTATGGAATAACTGGAGCAATTTTAACAAATTTAACGGTTGATTCACAACATTAAATTAATTGAATGTAGTTTAAAGCTGCTGATACAGAATGGGGACTGGAGTTTTTTTATTTAATGTTATTTTTGTATATTTGTTTACTGCTATATGTTAACTTGATACTGAAATAGTAGTGTGGTTTAACCTGAGAGTATTTTTGAACAATTTTGGAATTAATGTACAAAACATAAAAAAAAAGAGAGAAAAAAAAAGGAGGGGGGTGCATCAATAATCGTTTTATAATCGAATCGGAGCCTCTGAATCGTAATCGAATCGTTAGGTGCCCAAAGATTCCCAGCTCTAATATATTCTGTAAAATAAATTGCTGGAATGGAAAGATAAGATGGATATATACATTCAACATAGGTACATAAGGACTGTAGTGGGCATTTCACTCTACTGTCATTTAAATCTGTCTTTGCTGTCCTCACTCTGAAGCCTCTACTTTTTCCAAAGCTAGACAGCTAGTGAACGACGCCTTAATAATCAGACTTCTTCCTTTTTTTATCTGATTTATTAATAAAATGGCCTCAAACCATTGTCCTCTTTAGACCATCGTAAAACTACAAAAAAAAAAGTACACAAGCATTGCATTAGCAACAACGTTAGCTTAGCACGCTATACAGGTTCACTAAACATAAACAAAAAGCGTCTCATAGAAAAAATATAACATTTCGCTTACTAACATAATATGTACATTCTTTACAACAACCATACTTACGGACAAATCTTGTCCAAGGATCATATAAGCACAACATTACAACGTAGGAGTCAGCCCCAGACGTCGTGCAGCCATATTGAACTGGCAAGAAAACAATAAACCATGTCGCAAAGAGACCACAAGAGTTCGCTGTTAGACAGCACAAAAAGCCTTGCTGTAAAACATACCGAAAGGCAGAATACTGTCTGAGCGGGACATGTGCGTTAATTGCGTCAAATATTTTAACGTGATTCATTAAAAAAATTAATTACCGCGCGTTAACGCGATAATTTTGACAGCCCTAATTTCTAGTAATTAAAAAGTGATCCAAGTGGCTAAATTAAGAATGTCTTTAATTTATTTGGATTGTGTAAATCCAGTGGGGCAAGAATGGGGTGCTGCAGTACCCCCGGTGTTGGGGAGAAAAAATAGTTTTGGTGGATTTTTTTTTTTTTTTTGTGTTAAAAATAAATCAATGAATAAAACATAATGAAACGGTAGCGTACTTAACTTTGGGGTTCAAAATATATATGTTGAAAAACTTTTTTTTTTTTTTTTTTTGTAGTTAATAACATGGTCACCACCTGACAGCTTGCTTGCTACCAGGTCACCTTGGATAAGGCGCAATTGGAACAGATAAGTTAACATGGCGCAAAAAGGAATTTGCCATTTTTTTCTTAACAAAAACAGCAAAAAAAAAATTTTTTTTGAGTTCGAGGTCGAACTGAATAGGATTATGATAGTTCATAGTAGTGCCCAGTGAAGAAAAGTTAGCTGCAGATTGAGACCGTGGAGGACTTCAATTGCAGCCATTTCATTGTTTGTTGTTGCCGTTGAGCTGCCGCCATGCAGATCGCTGTTGGCTACTCGTGTGCAATTTATTTAAGTGTTATAAAAAGTGTGTGTTAAACAGATGCTTATTGGACCTTTTAGTTTTCAAATGTGTATGTATGTCATTGCGCCGTCTAGCTGCGGTGATTTGCATTATATTACATGGGCGCTTTTATTTCCAATGCAACAACTCCAACAAGCGTTGTAGGTGAAATAGAAAGCTGTCTTTGAAGTAGCCTAGTTGTAGTATGTAAACTATCCAGCATGCGTGTGTACTGCAGCGCGAGCATGACAAATTTGGACCGAAATGGCTGTTTTTTGGATAGGGAAAAACAAAATTAGATCCTCAGTACCCCCTACTGTGAGTGACTCCCAGTGCCCCTGTGTAAATCCACAGATAACTTGTAATGTCTCTCTCTTGCCCCATACAGATGAAGCTCATGAAATTGCTGCAGCGTCTTCCAGCCAGTGTTGTTCGTCGGCTGCATAGAGAGCGCTACAGGAAGCCGTCATGGCTAACGCCGATCCCTGACACACACAAGCTGACAGAAGACGATATCACACAATTTGTGGAAAGTATGATGCAGCCAGTTCTGCTGGCCATGTTCAGCAAAACAGGCAGTCTCGATGCTGCCCAGGCTCTGCAGAACCTAGCTCTGATGAGGCCGGAGTTGGTCGTTCCTCCAGTTCTCGAGAGGTATGTGTGTTTTTAGTCAGTTGCTTACTTTCCTCTTTTAATCCAGAAACAACTGCAAATGGCTATTATCTTTTTTTCGCAGAACATATCCGGCACTGGAAACTCTAACAGAGCCCCATCAGCTGACAGCCACTTTGAGCTGCATGATCGGTGTAGCGCGAAGCCTCGTGTCTGGTGGGAAATACCTTCCTGAGGGTCCGACTCACATGTTGCCACTACTCATGAGGGCCCTTCCCGGTGTTGACCCGAATGACTTCAGCAAGTGCATGGTGTGATCCTTTCCAGCACTCATAAACAATTTCTGACATTTTTATAGATTAATAAATATGCAAATATTGACATCCATCCAGATCACTTTCCAGTTCATTGCTACATTTGTGACACTTGTGCCTTTGGTGGATTGTTCATCTGCTCTACATGAAAACACAGAATTGACAGAGGTAAAATGCTTTTCGCTCATCTCAATTTTTACAACAATGAAGTTACTCATATTGATTTATTTTGAAATTTGCTTAATTTTTAAGGTGGAAAGGGAAATGTGCTCAGCCTCTGCGGAATTCGAAGACTTTGTGCTTCAGTTTATGGACAGGTAAAATAAAGAATGATCAACTTCAAGTCATACAACAGGTCATAACTGG
Organism: Corythoichthys intestinalis; assembly: GCF_030265065.1. Lineage (NCBI taxonomy): Eukaryota > Metazoa > Chordata > Actinopteri > Syngnathiformes > Syngnathidae > Corythoichthys > Corythoichthys intestinalis. Next base: position 13,001,896 of record NC_080404.1, read on the forward strand.
TATCGATATGCATATTCTTCTACTCTGTAATGGTAGTTAAAGAAGACATAGTTAAACTAGGGCAGGATGGGCTTTCTCATGCGGGCTGCCAATGTTCTCCAGATTATACAATTAAAAAAAGATATATAATAGGGACACATTGTGGCCTTCAAATCACTTCCCCCCAATGTTCGATGCAGGAGATTCAAATTCAGTGTGATCTTGAAGGTTTTCATCTATGCTGTTTGTCAAGCTCTTGCAACCAGATTTCAACCCTCCAGTGTTGTTTTTGGCTGCCCTTTTAATTTTTGTCTTAGTATTTTGGACGAAAAGACTTATTAATCTTCGTCTTATTTTAGTAATTTCAGAAATGTTTTTGTCTTTGTCTAGTTTGTCGACAGTTACCGTACTCAAAATGTTTACCTCTTTTCAAATTCAAAGTTTTAGTACAAAAATAAAAAGGTTTCCAACAATTTCAAATGAACATAGACAAGCACATACAGGACTGTCTCAGATAATTAGAATATTGTGATAAAGTTCTTTACTTTCTGTAATGCAATTAAAAAAACAAAAATGTCATACATTCTGGATTCATTACACATCAACTGAACTATTTCAAGCCTTTTATTATTTGAATATTGCTGATTTTGGCTTACAGCTTAAGAAACCTCAAAAATCCTATATCAAAAAATTAGAATACTTCCTCAGACCAAGTAAAAAAATAATTTTATAACAGCAAAACTAAATCAAACATTTGAAAATGTCCATTGATGCACTCAGTACTTGGTTGGGAATCCTTTTGCACGGATTACTGCATCAATCCGGCGTGGCATGGAGGCAATCAGCCTGTGGCATTGCTGAGGTGTTATTGATGCCCAGGATGCTTCGATAGCGGCCTTCAGCTCATTTGCATTTGTAGGTCTGGTGTCTTTCATCTTCTTCTTAACTATACCCCACAAATTCTCGATGGGGTTCAGGTCAGGGGAATTAGCAGGCCAATCAAGGACAGTGATGCCATGGTCAGTGCACCAGTTACTGGTGGTTTTGGCACTGTGGGCAGGTGCCAGATCATGCTGGAAAATGAAATCCTCATCTCCATAGAGCTTTTCAGCAGATGGAAGCATGTAGTGCTCTAAAATCTCTTGGTACACAGTTGCATTTACTCTGGACTTGATGAAACACAGTGGACCAACACCAGCAGCTGACATGGCTCCCCAAACCATTGCTGACTGTGGGAACTTCACACTGGATTTCAAGCAACTTGGATTTTGCTCCTCTCCAGCCTTTCTCCAGACTCTGGCGCCTTGACTTCCAAATGAAATGCAAAACTTGCTTTCGTCTGAAAAGAGGACTTTGGACCACTCTGCAACTGTCCAGTGCTTCTTCTCCATAGCCCAAGTCAGACGCTTCTTCCGTTGTCTTGAGTTCAGAAGTGGCTTGACCATGGGAATACGGCTATTGTAGCCCATTTCCCGGACACGTCTGTGAACTGTGGCTTTTGATACCTGGACTCCAGCTTCAGCCCACTGTCTTTGAAGCTCCCCCAAATTCTGGAAGCGGCTCTTCTTCACAATTTTGTTAAGGCTGCGGTCATTTCTCTTGGTTGTGCAGCGTTTCCGGCCACATTTTTCCCTTCCAACAGACTTTTTGTGGATATGCTTTGAAACTGCACTCTGTGAACAGCCTGCTCTTTGAGAAATTTCTTTTTGTGTCTTACCCTCCTGATGGAGGGTATCAATGATGGTCCTCTGGACAGCAGTCAGATCAGCAGTCTTCCCCATACTTGTGATTTAGTTTACTGAACCAAGCTGAGTGTTTTTAAGGCTCAGGAAACCCTCGCAGGTGTTTCGAGTTAATTAGATGATTCAGGTGATTAGTTGAATAGCCTACTTGTATACTTTTTCATGATATTCTAATATTTTGAGATAGGATTTTTGAGTTTTCTTAAGCTGTAAGCCAAATTCAGCAATATTAAAATAATAAAAGGCTTGAAATAGTTCAGTTGATGTGTAATGAATCCAGAATGTATGACATTTTTGTTTTTTTAATTGCATTACAGAAAGTAAAGAACTTTATCACAATATTCTAATTATCTGAGACAGTCCTGTATTGTAGCTTGTGATGATAATACACTCAGCAGAAAAAGTAGTAAATCATTTTCAATTAAACCTAACTAAAAGCCACGAACTGTATGTGGGAAAAAAAAAACGTCTGCGCGTTTAACATCCTCTAGACTTAGTGACCAGAAAAGGCAAGTGGCTCTGCTTTAGACTGGTCAGTGTTTTAAGATGACGCTCACCATTCTGAAGCTAATGCTAATGCTACGAGTTACATTTAGTGTGTGATGATCACTCAGCACATTTCCCTAAAGGCTAAAGTAACATTGCATATTCTGTCTTGCCAAGATAAGAAAACAAATCTTACCGTGTTTCCAAACAAGCAAGATGGAGCGCAGCCTAGCTTGACACACATCCTAACTCCGGTGAGGAGGGAGAGGCGCAACACATCTCACATAGGGTGGCACGACCCAAACACTGCCACGATGCAAGCTGACGTACTCCGCGTACAAAATGAAAATGTCACGCATTGTAAACATACAGTGCTGCTCGAAAGTTTGTGAACCCCACAGCGATGGTCAGATTTTTTGTAAAAAAAACTAAAATAACCTTATTAAATGTTAAGTTATACCCAAATCCACAATACTGACATTCCAAATAATGGACTGAAACAAAAGAAATAGTTATATTGTCATTCTTTATTTAACAAAAGTGGTTGATTTAAGAAAAACTCAGATATCATGTGTGCAAAAGTATGTGAACCCCTTCAGTTAATAGGATATTGCGCCTCCTTTTGCAGAGATTACCTCAACCAAACGGTTTCTGTAGTGACTAATCAGCCTCTCACATCTACTTTGGGGGATTTTTGCCCATTCTTCCTTGCAGAACGCAGTCAGTTGAGAGAGGTTTGATGGGCGTCTGGCATGAACTGCTCGCTTCAGGTCCCGCCACAGCATTTCAATGGGATTTAGGTCAGGACTTTGACTGGGCCAGTCCAGAACACGAATCTTCTTCTTTTTCAGCCATTCCTTGGTTGTATTGCTGGAATGCTTTGGATCATTATCATGTTGCATGATCCACCTTCTGCCAAGCTTTAACTTCAAAACAGATGGCGTCAGGTTATGTTCTAGGATTTGACAATATTCCTCAGAATTCATGATTCCCTGGACTATGTGGAGTTGTCCAGGTCCTGAGGATGAAAAGCAAGCCCAGATCTTGACATTCCCACCTCCATGCTTCACTGTTGGGAGAAGGTTCTTTTGGTGGTATGCAGTGTTGACTTTTCGCCAGACATGGCGGTTTTGGTTGTGACCAAACAGTTCAATTTTGCACCTACATCAGTTGATGAAAACTCTTTTTAATTTAGTCTCGACAACACAACTGTTAAAAAAACAAAAAAAAACTACTGAATTGATTGATTAGGAAATCAGGTTGAAATAATAGAAAATTCCAAAATGTTGAGGGGGTTCACAAACTTTTGAGCAGCACTGTATGACAGAAACGATGTCGCATATTTGTCTCGTCAGACGAAAACATTAGTCTCATTATGTTCTTGTCTCCCAAGCCACGTTTTTAGCTCGTCATCGTCATGAAAAAACTGTTCGGCAACGAAATATTTTCGTTATCGTCTTTGTTGATGAAAACAACACTGCAACCCTCTTTGCAAACTAACGTATTTGAAAAGGAAGGGAAAGTGGAGTCACATTTGCCACGTTTACATGGAGCCAAATATTCCAATTACAATCGGAATATTTGTTCAAACCGAATAAATGTGTTCCATGTAAACACCTCATTTGGAATGAACAGGCCCAAACCGAATGGAATTTCATTCCGATTCACAGGGGTGGAATATTCCTTTTCCCAAACCGATTAGAAGTAAAATTATATCTTGTAAACAGGGAAGCGGAATGGTGTCTGGTTGCGTTCTTTCTGCCCATGCTCCGTACTGACGTGGTGACGTCACTTTGTGACGTAAGTAACGTCACTTGCAACATGGCTTCCAAGCACAGCGCACCTAATTGGAGTCCGGCGGAAAGATTGTATTTAATTCAAACTTTAAAAGAATTGAATATAATTGCTCGCTTAGACGGGCGTAAAACGAAGAACAGTGAACTATATAAAAAAGTTCACGAGAGGTTACACGAAGCCGGAATAGACCGGAGCGTTGACCAGACTGAAACCGGTGGAAAACCGGCTACTACAAGGCAAAAGAGCAAAACAGCAGAAGTGGATACGGCCCCACAAACACAACAAGTGGGTTAAAGTTAGAACAGCAGCACTCTGACGATCGATCTCCATGTTTTGCAACGTGACGCTTTGTTTTGATTAATCTGCGCATGTCAGACGGCAGTTGTCAAACGTCCTTTCGGAATAAAGGCAGTCACATGTAAACGCTGGATCGGAATAGATGAAGTGACATGTAAGCAGCTGATCTGAAATTTCCATTCGAAATGATTTGAATCGGTATGAATAAAAGTCAGCATGTAAACGTGGCTAATGTCACCTTATTATACCTGCCCACTTATCTCAGGAGTGCTGATGAAGCGTATTAATATAGCAAATATATTTGTGTGACATAATTTTGCATTTAAATGGATTGTTTTCAGATTTAAAAGAATACCTTTTGTAGATTGGTTTTAATTTACGAGAAATACAATAATGCACAAAGATTTACATATGTTTTACATATCATAGCCAACCACTTTATCCAAATGTATTTGCTCATTTGATACTGTCTCCAAGGTGCTTTGCGCTGATCGACAGCAGCACTCTGGAACAAACGCGTGAGGAAACGGAAACTGAGAAAATGACACATTTGGAGAGTTTGGTGGAGCTCGGTTTGTCTTCTACCTTCAGCACCATTCTCACTCAGTGCTCTTTGGACATTTTCTTGGTATACACTGAAGAACATTCAGAGCTTTTAACAAAGGATGACACACTAAATTGCGATCATGTTAATGGTTTTCACAGGTAGCACTGGAAAAGGTTTATAACTTTGCAACCACCAACATTTTTGAGACGCATGTTGCTGGACGGATGGTGGCAGACATGTGCCGGGCTGCTGCCAAGGTAATTTACAAACATTAGAAATACTGTTTCTTGTATCATTTTAAAAAAAAACAAAATTGTTGGGGTCATTTCTAATAGTACCCAAGCATCTGTCATCTACATTAACAAATACTGTAAGTACAGCACCTAAATTGGATCCTTCACAATTTTGATCCCACTTATCCTGTTACCCTCAAATGACTGCTTACACCCAAAAGACACTTTGTACTTTCTGGAGTTGAGGTAAAGAACGTCAATGAGAAGATACATATTGTTGTGACTCACGTTCCACATTCTTGTTCTTTCAGTGTCACCCTGAAGAGTCTCTTAAAATGTTTGTGCCTCACTTCTGCAGTCAAATACACCAAATTGCTGCCAGTAAGTGCATTTGTTTCTTCAGATTTTTTTAAACTTGAATAATCTAGGTCTTTATTTTCCTGATATATATTTTAATTTTGCTCAAATAGATGAAGAAGTGTTACATGAAGAGGAACTTGACAAGGAATTTTTATGGAATCTTCAGCTACTGTCTGAGGTGAACCAAGCTCTTTTTCTCGTCTCACAACTACACAGTCGTTTTTGTTGCTGTTGTTTAAAAAATAAAAAGCTTTATTCACCACTACTGGGCTGTTTCCCCTACTAGGTCACACGAGTGGATGGTCAAAAGCTTCTGGCCTATTCTTCTGAATTGGTTCAGATTTTGCAGTTGACCCTTCACCTCAAGTGTAAGCAGGGCTACATCTTAGCATGTAACTTGCTGCATCATATGCTCCGCTCCACTGCCCTCATCTATCCTACGGAATACTGCAGTGTGCCATGTGGCTTCCGCCAACCAATCACAGACTACCTACCAATCAAGGTGATGATTGTACTTCCCTCCTTATTTTATTACATGATTTTTTTTTTTGTATAATCTTTAGCAGGGCTGCAACTAAGGGTTATTTTAAAAATTAATCAGACGATGAAGTAAACAATTAATGGATTCATTGGATAAATCTCACTTTTTTCAATAACCTTCACAGTTTAACTTGAAGTTGTTTTAGGCATGTTGTAAGTAACAATGAAGACAAAATGGATGACTATTTCCTTCAAAAATAATATTTTAATACAGCTTCCTGACTTAACTGTATTGTAGTCTACAAATGTACTATTTTAAGTACATGGAATTTGTTAGTTTTTAATAAAAGTTCTGAGTATAAAACATAAAAATATTTTCTCAGTACATAAGTCAGGCAAAAGTCCTGTTCATTCAAATAAAAAAAATCCTGCTGATTAACATGTTTTTTTCTTTTGGGCGAAGCGCTCATATAAATTGTGTCTATGACTCATTTATTTTCTTTAAACTAAACAACAAAATCAAATCAGGAGCAGGCAGACTGTAATGAATCAGTTTTCTTTATCAAACAGTTGTCCATAAATACAATCCAAATCCCATTTCAAAGCACATTCTCTTGTATGACAATTTAGTTTTGAGTTTGTGTTGAAAGGAGACTCTGAGATGTTATATGAATGGGTTTATGTGTGTGGTTTCTTTATAAAAAGAGACACATTTATTATCTAACAATAACTCAGGTGCTAGTATGCTTCTCCAAAACACAAGACAAACTGACACTTAAGACACCGATGAGCATAATCGCTAACTAGCCTCATGCTCCATGTTACTTTTTTCTTTTGGGCAAAGCGCTCATATAAATTGTGTCTATGACTCATTTATTTTCTTTAAACAACAAAATCAAATCAGGAGCAGGCAGACTGTAATGAATCAGTTTTCTTTATCAAACAGTTGTCCATTAATGCAATCCAAATCCCATTTGAAAGCACATTCTCTTGTATGACATTTTAGTTTTGAGTTTGTGTTGAAAGGAGACTCTAAGATGTTATATGAATGGGTTTATGTGTGTGGTTTCTTTATAAAAAGAGACAAAGTTATTATCTAACAATAACTCAGGTGCTAGTATGCTTCTCCAAAACACAAGACAAACTGACACTTAAGACACAGATGAGCATAATCGCTAACTAGCTTCATGCTCCATGTTAAGTTAGGGTGACCAAACGTCCTCTTTTGCCCGGACATGTCCTCTTATTACGTGCTCTTTGGAGGGTCTGGCAGGGTTTCATAAATTCATGAAAATGTCCGGTTTTTATGATTTTTCATGGGACCAATTTGAAGAGAATCCCTCCGGCCGCTTGGGGGCAGTGCCTGCCTGCGTTGATGTGGCTCCGACTAGTAGGGGCGGGAGAAGGAGTACATCTTCTTCTTGTTTTTTGTTGGCTGTTTACCCTTTGTTTCATGTGGAATTACCACCATCTAATGACGGTTGACAGTTTGGCAAGAAATCAGACTACAGCAAGGAGTTTTAAGACGTGGCTCCATACACCTTTCTGTAGGTTTCTCTCCTGTTAATGTCGATCACGTGTGTTGAATATTGGGTTATATGTGTAAACAGAGATGCAGTATATTGTATTAGTCTTGTATTAAGTGTTCTGTGTTCGTGTATTTGGTTGAATGTTAGTATATTTTAAATAGGAGCGCCTGCCTAGTTGAGAGTTTTTTACGATAAATACGTATATATTGGCAACTGTTGACTTCTGTCGGAGATTTGCACTGGCGTAATCTGTAAAATCCTGTTTGGTGTCGCATCGTTGCGCTGCCGATGATTGTAAACTTTTATAGTTATATTTTGCCTCGCCCGGTACTCGTTAACAGGGTAGCTATCAGCGCGCTCAGCTGCGCTAGGCATTATGGGCAATGTAGTTTTGAACTGCTGCGTTTGGAAACATGCTGGTTGAATAGCTTGTCAGTTTATTTCGGTTATTGTTTGCATACAATCTAGAACACTGAATGAGAATAAAAATTGAGTGGGAATAACAATTTGTCAACGACAATTGTCATGATAGTAATTTATAAAAATGTTGAGTTGGCACATAGCCTGCTGTGTGTGCGTATTGACTGGACTACATTTCCATGGGTCTGCATTATATATATATATTTTTTTAAATCATTATTTTTTTTTTTTTTTTTTTAGGTTTGATTTTTTTTTTTAGGAAGAATGAAGCCTGTTGAGTAAAAAAATATTTCCATATAGTCTATAATATATATATTATACGGCAATAGGCCTATGTTTTTTTTGTTTTGTTTTTTTAATAAAACTGAATTTTTCTTACCAGGCGGAGGAGGCACACTTTAAATGTATTAAAGTTATATCGGCATCTTTGAGTAGACTACGAGTAAAATTTAAGTATCTCGAGGCCGGGCCGAGTGTCCTCTTTTTTGGAAATCGAAATATGGTCACCCTATGTTAAGTCCATTCATCAACAAAGAATTCAAATAATACAAATGGCTTCATTTACTTACCTCTGACGGAAGCACACTGGTTCTAACAACACAAAAGACATTGGAACTCTTGACACTTCATAACATTACATATTTAGTAACCCAACCTGAGTGTAGCAGTGAACGCTCTCTCTTGCTTTAATCACTGCAGCCTCACATTACAAACAAAAAAGGACCGAAACGGGACTGCACCAAGCTGCCGGCAAAAATCGATTATCAAATTAGTTGGCAATAGGCCTGAACGATATTGGAAAAAACTATTGCTGCGATTTTTTTGGGGTTTGCGATATATTGCGATATTATATTGCGATATTCAAAAAATGTATATATATTTTTTTCAAGAAATTTTCACAAGATGACTTAAATAGCTGTTTGGAAAGACTTTAGATGACTCACCATCACCACAGTGTACAGTCATCCCTTGTTTTTCGCGGTTAATGGGGACCAGAACCCGCCGCGATAAGTGAAAAACCGCGAAGTAGCGCACCGCCCCCATTTTTTTTTTTTTTTTTTGGTGTGTTTTTTGTGCCCAATGTATTTATTCAGATTTAGCATTGGAAAGAGATACATATAAGACATGTTTTTTCTCACTTTCGCCCCCCAAAGTGATTTAAAAAATGTATATAAATGAATGTTTTTTAAGCACTTCAAATGTCATAATTATGATAAGTTTTACACATAACTGTCCAACCAAATCATTTTTGAACAAGAATAAAGTACTGTAGCAGATAAATGCTTGGCTTTATTAAATGCTTCTGTTTATCTACTTTAGCTGTGACCGTTGAAGAGACATGCAGAAATTCTCATGATAACTTCTGGCATTTAAATGTCTCCAACGTCCCCACAGTACACACATTCATTCCAGCGTGGCTTCCTTACAACTGTTTAACAAGTTAAACGATGATTGACAGATGCCCGTGTGAAGTCTGCTTCTTTGGCCAGATCAAAGCCATCGTTGTGCCGCAGTGACTGAGAGGATCAAAAGGCTGGGAGAGGGAGGGTAGGAGGCTGTGCGCAGACCAGAAAGTGAGGCGTATGTGGATTAAAAAAAAAAAAGAAAAACTATCGCACGTGCTTGCGATGGGACTATTGCGCACACGCACATCGCGATGGCGATGTTTAAACGATATATCGTTCAGGCTTAGTTGGCAACTAATATATTAATAGATTTGATTGATAAGTTGTTGCAGACTTATTCTCTATTGAATGAAAATTTTCATTGAAAATGCGGTTTGTCTTTTTTACCCGTCACTGCAGACAGACTGAACCTAATTAATATGAGGATCTGATTGACTGTTGGCGGGATTTTGGTTGGCAAGTGTTTTTGATAAAATGATCATTCAGTCAATCATTTTGATCATGATATTGTTACAAGTGCTAAGGGAAGCTTACTTAAGCAAGCTTTCACCCACTACGCACAACAAGCCTACAGACGGGACGTCGTGGTGTCTAGAATCAAGTATCTCACATTTAATGATTTGAAACTAGACCGGCTGATGTCGTTTATATGTCACATACATTCTAGCATCAAACACCGCAAGCTTTGTTATTTAATCTACATTTACAGTGACTTGGCTGAGAATTGTTGAAAGTTGTCTAACCAGGAAATGCTTGTCAAAGTTGTGTACACGGCTGTTTAGTAATCAATCTGAAAAAATTGCCAGAACACGGTATAATTCTGGTGCCAAATGCTTAAGGATTTTTCCCAAAATAATTTGAAGCCAATTGTAAACTAGTCTAATTTTTGCAGGTTAGGCAAAACATTGTACATATACCCAGCAGTGAGTAGACGTGTAGCAAGCACAAACTAGGTAGGTACATACAGTGCTGGTACATAAAAGGTGAGAATCCTATGTCACATCGTCGCCTCTGTCCAATCCTGTCATTTGAAGATGAATTTGACTTTAAAGGTGGTTGCAATCAATTCACAAACGGCAGATGTCATGTTTATTCCTTATTTTATTTTTTCTAATTGTCCGGTCGTTCATGTAGGATTGGGGCCGTCCAGGGGACTTGTGGAACTTGGACATCCGGTGGCATGTACCCAGTGCTGATGAGACTGCTTTTACTTTTTATTTACTGGACCTGATCCTTAAGCCGGAACTTAAGAGACTTCAAAGTTTTGCTGAAGGAGAACAAGAAATGAGCAGGTACAATACAACGCAATGTTTTTTGGAATTAACAATGTAGTTTGAGTTGTCCTTCCTTGTTCCCCAGATGTATTTTCCCTTTAAAGTGGAATAGCCATGTTTAAACTTTCTTTTGCTTTCTTTCTTCCTTTTTTTTTTTTTTTTTGACCCTCTGCAGAGATGATGTCCTACAGAGTCTCACCATTGTTCAGCACTGCCTTTTGGGAGCCGGTGGTCTCATGCCCCCCTTAAAAGGAGAGCCTATACCTGAACTGTGAGCAGATTTAATTGGAAATTGGTTGCAGCATTAAACTAATATTGTACATAGAAGACTGTGTATTAGCAATTCAATTAGATCACCAGATATTAAAGTGTTGCTTACTATTTTCCCACTTCTTTCATGTAATTCTTTTATTTTCAGCTTTCATGTTCCTCACTATTAATGCAATTAAAAAAATATTAACTATTTGTGCTTTTGAAACAGGGTACATAGTATGGTGAATCTAGATGAGACCACACTCTATACTGGAACAACGTATGGTATGCTCAACAATTTTATTTCAGATGGTGTATATTGAGTGACAAAATGTTTGGAGTGTATGAATATAATTTAATCTGAATTTCTAGACAAGTCAAGAGAGAACTACAGAGATTCCATTTGTCAAGTGATGAGGCAGTTGCTTCGTAAGTGTGTCCCCTCAAGTTCTTCTTGCACTTCTTACTCTTTGTTGAAAAATCATTTATTCTCTTTGCAGATTATATACTGGTACATTCTGAAGACGACACCAAGTCTCTTTTCTCCATTATCAAGGTGAACAGAAAATGAATAAGATTTTTAGAATTATGTGGAGTAAGGTGTAATTAGACATGAATAACATGGCAGTATCGCAGTTGGTCTGAATAAGGTTGCTTTGTTGCATATTGAATCCTTGAGCATCATCCACATAATTTCCTAAAATAAATATTAAAACCATATAATTTGAAGATTTGAAGGGTTTATTATTCTTTATTTGAAACCATTCTGAGTTAATTTGGGTGTTGTCATTGGCAGCTTTTTTATGTAATTTTTGTCTTAGTCTTTTGGATGATTAAATTAGTCTTAGTCGTATTTTGGTAATCTCAAAATGTGTTTTTCTTCGTGTAGTTTTTGTTGACGAAAACTACACTACCGGTAATTTCGTCTAGTTTTCGTCAGTAAAATTAAAATTTACTCCAAAAATAAATCAATAAATGAAGGTTTCCAACTATTTTGAATGAACATTGACAGACAAGCACGTATTGTAGCGTCTACAAGAACAACACCACCTTGGTGATAATACAAACTCAGTAGGAAAACAGTAGATTATTTTTTAATTAATTATACCCACATGCATGTCACAAAATATATGTTTAAAAAAAAAAGAAGAAAAAAAACGTTTAAGAGGATGCTCACCATTAGCATTAGCCTAATGCAACGCGAATGCTGCGCTACTAGTTACATTTAGTGTGTGATGATCACTCAACACAGACCTTTAGAAGCTAAAGCAACATTGCATATTGTTTCTGGCCGAAATAAGAAAACATCTTAGCGTGTGTGCAAGATTTGATAATGGAGAAGACACTGCATGGGTGAGTAGGGGTGGTGGCGCAGAACGTCACATGAGTGACACAGACAGACACTGCTACAATGCAGGCTAACTACATATAAAATGTCACATATTGCGCATTTTCGTCTCGTTCTTGTCAGACGAAACTGGCATTAGACTCGTTATGTTTTGATCCCCTAAAACACTTTTTTAGCTTCTCGTCATCGTCATGAAAAAAGTGTTGACGAAATATTTTGTTTGTCGTTGACTAAAACAACAGTGGTTAATTTGTCACATTTATGTAAGGAATGTAATTGGGTTCTTGTCTTGAATGTCTCCTAGATTATCAACGAATTGCTGCACTTTAATGGTTCCCACAAACATGAATTTGACTCTCGCTGGAAGAGCTTCAACCTTGTGAAAAAATCGATGGAAAACCGGGTGAGATTCTTTATCATGTTGGAATCTAAAGTCCATTATTTGAATAATGGAAATAGGTTTCTTGATGCACAAGTTTAACCATGTCAACTTTTTCTGCAGCTTCATGGAAGAAAGCAGCATATCAGAGCTCTGCTCATAGACAGAGTCATGCTGCAGCATGAAGTAAGTTGGTCACAGCGAAACTTTTAAGTCGTGCCATCGAAATCCATCACAACTATGGTACTTTGTGGATTATCAGATGCGCAAGTTGACGGTGGAAGGATGTCAGTACAGGAGCATCCACCAGGAGCTGATGAGAGATTTGTTACGGCTCTCCACAAGCACCTACAGCCAAGTGAGGACACAGCAAAATCTTCTATTCACCTCCTAATTGTCATTGAACTATGTGTTAATTTGTCTTTTTCACTTAATTGAAATGTATTTACCATCCTTAATATGTTGCTTCTGTTTGACCTTTAAAATGTATTGTTTTCATTGCAGGTACGCAGCAAAGCTCAAAGTGTACTATTCACTGCACTTGGCACTTACAATTTCTGCTGTAGAGATGTGATCCCTCACGTCCTTGAATTTCTCAACCCAGATAACAGCAGCGTCACACAGCAACAGTTCAAAGTATGACAATCCTAAAGTATTATGTTTCTCCATAGTGTCTATTTCTGTTTTTTATCAGAAGTGGTGTCTGATGTTGGCACATGATTGTGTTTCCAGGGTGCCTTGTATTGTCTGCTCGGGAATCACAGTGGCGTGTGCCTGGCCAATTTGCATGACTGGGAGTGCATTGCTCTGACGTGGCCTGCTATTGTGCGATCTGGCCTCAGTTCAGCCATGTCTTTGGAAAAGCCCTCCATAGTGAGACTCTTTGACGACCTTGCTGACAAAATACATCGACAGTATGAGACCATTGGCATCGACTTCTCCGTAAGAATTATTACTCTTTATGGGACACTTAAGTACTGTTTGATTGTGATGAACATTGTAAGGACAGAACTACAGAGGTAGATTTGTGTCACAGCTTGAGGAAAAAAAAAGTCACTTCAAAAAAAAAAATTCAAAGACAAGAAGTGTTTGGATGCAAAAATAAATTTGAGACTCAAAAAATGCATTTTAACACTACATTTCTTTACTTATGTACAGAACCTGTGAAACAAATGAACAAGATAATGGGTTCCTTTTATTCTTTAGATCCCTGACGAGATCTGTGATGTGGCCAAACAACTAATGGTAACTGGAAATCCTTTTCCTAAAGACCCTGTTCCTTCAGAGGAAGAAACATCAAAAGGTGTCAAGAGGCAGGAACTCAAGAATTTAGAAGCTGGCGAGTAAGTAATTTCTCATAACTTGGCTGCAATTTGTCTCATTTAGGCCAGTCGCGATAAATTTTAGTAGGTAATAAATTGTCTGATAAAAATACTGTTGATATGCAATGTTATAGTCATTTTTTTTAACCATTTCAACCACTAATGTAACAATACATCCTAATAAATCACCCATTCAAATGCAATAAATTATTCTTAAAGTGTATGTCAACACCTGGGGAAATGCTAATATTCCATCATTTATCCATAAACGAATGCCTTTTGGATTCATATCAAGTCACTTCGTGTAATTACACAAATCGCAACACCAAGAAAATGAGAGAAATTTGGGTCAATTTCAAGCTAAAAAGACCCGCCCCCGAGATCCCGGAAATCTGACAGATTGTGTGCGTGACATCAAAACAAGGAAACAACCGGCTCAGTGCTTTAGTACTGAATGGCGGCGATGATGGCGGACAATTACGTTTCTAGTTGCAGCGACGAATCCGACGTAACGAACATTCTTCTAATGGTGAAGAGGAGAGTTATGAACCTTTCTTTGGTGTTTTGGGTTATCAATTTGAGCCCAAACCAAAACCAATGCAGCCTAATGAAAGGATCATTGAGCGGAGCGATCACACTGATGAAACCCCGACAACAGTTCGTGTGGGAAACACCGGGTATGGTATGTTTTGCATTTTTTTTTGTGAAGCTGATACACCGTGAACGCAAAATAATGTATAGAATAATTATCATTTAATATGCTATCATCGGTTTCGCTCTGCCAACCGACACAAATATGAATGGGATTAGAGCAGGGGTCCCCAACCTTTTTTGCACCACGGACCGGTGTCCCTCTTTTATATTCAGTTGGACTCTCAATGTTATCCAATGGTGCTAAAAAACTATTTACATCACAAACATACATGTGCAACACGGAAATGGCGTAAATTAACGTTTAACGACACGGCAAAGTCGTTAAGTGAGAGGGCTACGTGCAGTTGTTGTGTGCGCCAAACATGGCAAACGTAAGTTAATATTCCTTTCTTTAAATAAAGTTCGTAGTGTGTACTTAGGAATCGCTGCATTCACGGTCCTTTTTAACGTTACGCGCATGCCAACTTTGTCAGAACACCGGCAATGTGCGGCAGAAAAGTACAGCAAATATAAAATAGCATTTGTTTTTAGCCCCGTCGTGTTAAGTGCAGAGAAAAAATACAACACACCCGCTGAGCCGCTGAGTCAGTGGGAGGGCTGAGTTTGTTTCGTTGAGACGAGATGGGAGAGTGAGAGAAGCTAGCATCAAGCTAGCGATGTTGGAAATTGTAGCACAGTTTTCAGCGCGCTCCAAGCGATGTCGGGATATTCCGAAATGACTTTAATCCAGAACTTCGGTAGAGTTGTTGTCTCAAATGTACGTTTAAGTCGCCGTGATTTGCGATCGCTACAAGCTGATATTCCTGTTCCACAGACATGCTCGAATCACTCGATTTATTGACATACAGGTCACGAATTCACTCCTTCGCAGTTCGTGGGTCTTTAAATTTTGTTTTCTTTGAGGTTGTAGGCACATCTTCTGGCTGGTCAGGTTCCCGTTTCCCTGTAAAATTACAAAATTAGCCCTCTTAACACTGACGAACTTTACTCATTGTCTGCGTAGTCCAGCTCTTTTTCTCGCGTTCGGGAACTCATGGGTACCACATTGCGACAAATGGCTATTTGTAAACCACATAGCATGACAGGTTTGAACCATTTTAGCGATTTTTTGATAGAACAGGAACGCAACTCTCGTCGATAAACAACGATGGCACCTGCCTCGACCTTTTGTTTCCTTGTTATGACGTCTCCGCCCCATTCGGCTGTTTCCGGAACACTTTCGGAAATGTTCGTCATTTTCGATCTATTTTCGATAATTGCTCATTAATGTGATTGGTTTTTTTGTTAACTTTATCAATATTTGTTATCTTGGCACATAACGATTCTATTGATGTCTCACACCCCCTTTGCGTTTTCATACCCTTTAAAGGGAACCATGGATAGGACATGTATTTTTGTATTATTATTTTGTATTATGTATAATTTGATATTAAAGTGCGTATGACACCAAAAAGCATGTTTATTTCATATTTCACGCAGGGTTTTATGCTCCTGAATGAAATGGACCGCTTGGATGTGTGTGGAAGCAATCGTTTTATATATTCAATTTTTGAATCCCACGCCATGAAAATAAATGACTTCCGGCTTCAGTTTCAGGTTTAGGACGAATGCGAATGTAATGTCACCCGGGTCAACATCTCATAATACAGCATTGCTTTATAGCATGCAGATGGACTGCGGATTCCGCTGATTTTCGTTAGAAATCGTTTATTTTTCCACATCACACCAGCTTATGTCAAATACTGGGATCATGGCACACGTTTTAATACTGAAGTGACTTGCATTTTGTGGCTGATTGTCCACCATGAATGCCACTCTGCCAACGACCAGCAGCTTGTCGCACCTCCCCACCGCCGGGACAGCGCTATACCCGGCTTATTGCCTCTTCATGTGCCCGGTATTCTGTCAAATTTTCCACCCCACCAGAAATTGCAACTTTGTGTTAAAAATGGCCGCGAATACAATAATTACAAAGTAAACACTACAAACTTTCTTTAAATAATGGAATATTTACTTACTTCCTTACTTAAAAACAATGCAAAGAGATCTAGCATTTACAAATTCAATCAAAACAGATATGCAAAATACACATAAAACTTACTCAGACTTTGGTCAAACCGTATGTACACATTTTAGCAACTCCTTACGCTCAATACATACACTGGATGGCAATATTTGGTTACAATATACAAACTATGATGCTGGGAACCATTATTAGGAGTCTTGTTTGTTGTGAAGACAACACTCAAATGGACATGCACTAAACAGGAAACTATGGCGTCAGTCAAGGGACAAAACGCACTAATTGGCTTGCTCTCTTATTGATTTAAAACTCGCCCTTACCACCCGTACCTTACATAGTTAAAGAGTGATGCTGTGAAGTACGGCAGCGTGGCCATGTGAAGTCACCGCCCTGCGACATCAACAACAATGGCGAGCTACTAGTTTTTTTTTTTCTTTTTAATTTTACAAATGTTATCAAAACGAAAACATAAAGAGGGGTTTTAATATCAAATTATTATAACTCGTACTAACGTTTATCTTTCAAGAACTGCATGTCTTTCTCTCCGTGGCACCGTTTAAATAAAACACCAAATTAAGAAATTTAAAGAAAAAACACACACAATGAATAACAAGTCATTTGAAAGCTAGCGAAGTGCAAAATATGAAATTGGTGAGAAACCCAAAGCTATTTTTGTTCTCTGCTAATTACAGCCCATCAAAAGTGTTTATTTGATCCAAAATGACTGTCATCTTGGCTTGAAAAGTGCACGTTTGGCAGTGAATAATTTGGCTTTAAATTTGCAATCAGATTTTTCATGAATGGTGTCATTTTAAAGGTAGTATAGAATCTGAAGTATCTGACACTCCAGAAATCGTTATTTACATGTTGAACATGACGTGGATTATGTTGTAATGTTCACCAGAAGTACATTCCCTAAGCCGCTAACTGTAAGCATTACACTCGGTTAAAAAAAAAAAAAAAAGTGTGCTTCTCTTTTCGGCATGCATGCATGTGGTGTCATTAATTGATTTTTTTTCTTTTTTACGTTTGCAAATTGTTGGGAGTGTCACCTTTTAACTGCAATTTTGCATTTTGGAGAAGACTGCCAATGTTTTTTTTTTTTATAGCAGCCTAAAAGTGGTTATTACATTGTCTTTTTTCCATTAAACTTAATGTACAAATGCTAATGTTTTTACATTGTTTAATATAGATGTTTCCTTATTTGTATATCTGAACTTTAATTCTACTGCGGGTTGATGACCAATAAACATCAAAACGCACGTGTGCCAAATGCACACAGCGTATGCAAACACAAATGCACTTACGCACATAAATTGCATGAATTGCAGCAGGGAAAATTCCCGCCCTCATTTTTATTTACCGTGCGATCAATTGACTAATTACATATCGCGACAGGCTTAGTCTCATTGTATTATTATCTTTCTATGTTGTCCATTTAATGTCAGTATTAAGTTTTATATGTGTTTCCTGTGTTTAGGAAGTACGAGCAGCTCATAGGCGATTTGCTGGAATGCCTCGGCAACAGAAATTTGTAAGTTGTTTTGATATTCACCACACTTGAATCCAATCTGTGTGTTTGTCACAAACTTGTCTTTTAATTTTCCAGACCTTGGAAATTTGAACATATCACTATCGGCTTTTTGTCATTGCTCTTGAGAGATGACTACCAGCTCCCGCCAGCAGCTGTTTTGTTCTTTGTCAAAACCCTCAACCATGACTCGCTCTACATCCGGAAGGTGTGGCACAGAATTTTTAGCTAGGCATTAATGGAGAGGAGAGCAATTGAATTGTATTATTTTGTCCAATAGGTAGCAATATCAGCTGTCGCAGGGATAATGAAACAAATAAAAAGGCCTCATAAAAAAGTGCCAGTAAGCCCATTGGAGCTTTGTAAGCAGCACAAAGGTTTGTGCACTCTTCACGTTTGCTTTGGAAAGACGTTTTATTCAACGAATTTCATGTTTTTTTTTTTTTTTTGTAAAAAGGTACGCTTGAAGAGACAGGAGGTGGTATTGTGGCCGGTGACCGCCTAGACAACAAATGGCTGCAGTATAACAGCAACAGCCTGCCAAGGACTCAGCAGGACTGGGACCTCTGTATTTTTGTGGAAAAGACCCATTGGGGTTACTACAGTTGGCCAAGGTTCATGTTTGAGACTGTTCCAGCTATCGTTTTGTTTACCAGTTAGCCTTTTGGTGTGTTATGTTCACATGTTAAGTGTTTTGGTCACATTTTCTAGGGAACTAATGATGTATGCTCCTGAGGAAGAGCAGCCCAAACAGAACCTAACGAGAGAGGAAATGACAGAGGTTTGTTCATAGGAATGTGCACAAAATGTAAACTGTTCAAGTGCACTTGAATAAATTTTAACAATTGTTTTGTCGCTTTTTTTCCGCCTGTTTTTTATTGAAGCGGGAGCAGATCATCTATGACCATTTCTCAGACCCAGTATTCATCAATCAGTTCATTGAGTTTCTTTCTCTAGAAGATCGAAAGGGCAAAGACAAATTTAGCACACGCAGATTCTGTTTGTTCAAGGTGAGCCAACTTCATAAATGTGATTTCAGTTTTAACAAAAGGACTTTGAAATCCATTTTTCCTCTATTTCTAGGGTTTGTTCCGCAATTTCAGCGATACCTTCCTGCCTCTGCTTCAGCCTCACATGCAGCGCTTGGTAGCAGACACCCATGAGAGTAAGCAACGTTGTGTTGCAGAGATTATTTCTGGCCTAATCAGAGGTTGCAAGCACTGGAATTATTCAAAGGTGCACTTTTACCCAGAATTCATTTGTCTTAACATGCACAAAATTGTTTAGATTTACCTTTTAATTCAACGCTTTGCAGGTTGAGAGCCTTTGGAAAGTGTTGTGTCCACTCCTCCGTACAGCCTTGTCCAACATCACTGTCGAAACATATGCAGACTGGGGCACCTGCATCGCCACTGCCTGTGTAAGACTTCCCACTCATTGTTAATCTTGTCTTTTTTTCTTTTTCATCTGCATTTCATGACCTTTTAATTGCCATCTACAGGAGAGTAGAGACCCTCGTAAACTTCACTGGTTGTTCGAGATGCTCATGGAGTCTCCAGTCAATGGGGAGGGAGGCTCTTTTGTCGATGCATGGTCAGTACAGGAATCGCATGGCCAAATAATATTGTTGATGGGACTCACAGTTTTGATTTATTTTCTTCTATCAGTCGTCTCTATGTGCTACAAGGAGGCCTTGCTCAGCAGGAGTGGCGTGTGCCAGAGCTCCTTCACAGATTGTTGCAATATCTGGAGCCAAAATTGACTCAAGTTTACAAGAATGTACGCGAGCGGATTGGAAGGTATGAATAGGCTATCCTCAAATTCTTAAAGTTGTCACTGTGAACTCAATATTTTGTTTTGCAATTTTTCATAGCGTCTTATCCAATGTAATGTAAAAATAAATGCAAGTTGCATTTTCCTGTACAATTAAACAGATTTTTATTGTATTTATTTTTATTTGATGAATAAGTTAAAGTACAACCTTGGTTGCAATTTGGCATAAGATTATATGACTGTGACCTGCATGAAAGGAGAAACTTGTTAATGTGTGAACATCTTCCGTCTGCCCCCCACCCTCCTCCAGTGTGCTGACCTACATCTTCATGATAGACGTCAACCTGCCTTACACTCAGCCGACCAGCTCGCCTCGCATCTCTGACTTCACCGACAGAATTTTGTTACAGCTCAAGCCCCTGATTGAGGGCGATGAGGAGATCCAGAACCACGTGGTTGAGGAGAATGAGGTGGGAGAACAGGACGAGCGAACACAAGCAATCAAACTTCTCAAAACAGGTGAGTTAACACTAATTTTGACCCATCTTAAACTATTTAATAACATACTCCACTGTCATATGTTTATAGTGTTGAAGTGGCTGATTGCAAGTGCTGGACGCTCTTACTCCACTGCTGTACCAGAGCACTTGCGCTTACTGCCCCTACTCTTCAAGGTAGACTTCTTGAAACCTGCTACTTCACATCCTCACTTTACTAATTTAAATAAATATGAATAAAAGATCTCCAATAACGAAATCTGTGTGATTCCAGATTGCTCCAGTCGAGAATGATGACAGTTATGATGAGTTGAAGAGAGATGCAAAGACCTGCCTGTCTCTCATGTCTCAGGGACTCCTTTACACAGAGCAGATCCCAATGGTCCTTAATGCCCTGAAGGAGGTACACAGATTGATTTGCACCTAATGCATAGCGCACTCTTTCTTTTGCAGTTAGCGGAGCTGACCTGTTTGTAACTTTTTAATCAATGACAGCATTATTAATTTAAGATTTTCCTTTTAACATATTAAATTAGCAATCGAACACAATTTTTGGGTCGGTAGTAAATTGATGTTAGCGCTCAACGGTATATGATGGCAATATCAAGTAGAATACTAATGTGAGCAATGCATTGTTTTTTGTTGTTGTTTGCAGCAACAAAATGCTTGTGTCAAGGTGTATGAACAAGACACCTAAGACCTTCTCTGAAACAATTGGATTAGTGCATCAATTTAATATCAATCCAATTGCTTTGTCAGTAGAAGCAGAAATGCTATAAGCTTTCATCCATAGTAAGTATTAGCGAAGTAGCGAAAGTAAAAAGTTTATCACATTTTATTTATGTTGACTAGTCCCATATTTTCCGCACAATATGGCACAACTAAAAACCTTCAATTTTCTCAAACGCCGACAGTGTGCCTTATAATTTGATGCACTTTATATTATTCCACTGTATCAATATAGGCATGAAATTCCAGTTAGCGCAGCTCCACCTAGTGGATGCATAATTCAACCCCATCCACTACTACTACTGCGCCCTATTCAGATAGTCCGCGGGTTGTGAAAGAGTTCCGTTCATACGCTGGCGACGTCATCCGAATTTCAGCGTAAGTCGGATTTTACTCTTGAAATACCCCTAAATACGCCTTAATTCTTAAAATAACCATCCAAAAACATGTATTATACGTCATTGTACTGTCCTCACCAAGACGTTGGTGCTAAATCATAGGTAGACAGTGATCTAAGCTTTAATCTTTCCCCTCTCTCACTCGGTTGCACGACTTCTTCATGAAAGCAAATGCGCTTTCCCTCGCACGTGCGCAACTACGCTCTTCTTCGTGTATACATGTGCTCTTACTTGTATGCGTACCACCTGCTCTACGCTTCCTTCGCTAAAATAAAAGCATGCATCACAAAACAAAAGTCAACATTATAATGAAATACACATTTTGCCAAAGGACAAAAGTCATATTAATAAAATAAAGTTAAAAAAAAAAAAGATACTGTGAGGTACAATAAGGTAATGTTTACACGAAATAAAAAAAAAAAAATTTAAAAACGACTGCGGACAAAATGGAGGACGAGACTCCGGCATAATGTTAAGTGTGTACGGAAACGCAATATTCCGAGGTGCTTTGCAAAATTCCAGACAATTTGGAAAACTCTCAAAGCATTGTTTGAATGTAGTGAGACACACACACTTCATTGTAGAGTGAACAGTGTCAAAATGAATTGTGCACATCCAGGACAAAGCTCAAGTGTTCATTGCCCAAAATGTGTGTAAGTGAAGAATTTATTTTTACACTTAAAACATTAAAAATAAAAATTATATGGGGGATAATACCTCAATTTTTTAGCATTGATACCGGGACATCAGGTGTCTATGATACAGTATAATGTACAAGTAAAAAGAAAATCTAATTTTGAAACGCAGTTTTGAGTGTGACTAAGATACACAAATGCTCAAGAATTACAGAAATTGTTATCCTAGACGTTTCTTTAACATCAAGCATATTATGAATGTAAACATCTTAACAGCAGAGCTGGAGCAGTGCGGACATTTATTTTTGTTCATCTCCTTTTTATTCTATACTAGTACAATAATTGAGAACAATTATTTTCTCAACCACTAGATGGCATAACATACAGCTAACAGTACCTGTGTGTCCACCTGTTGGTATTTGTGTTTTTATATATATATATATATATATATGTTTTTATTTTTTTTCAACATGCACCACTGAGTAAATGCTTTTGTATGGAAAATGAGACAAGGTCATCAATTAATAATTTCACTGATTTTCTCCACAATAATGACTGTGTAGTCTATATAAATACGGTGTAATATATGTGATACTCTGTTGTATTAATTAATTTCATCTGGTCCAAATTGGTATTGTGAACATTTTTTTTGAACAGCTGCTAAATGGTGCACCTTTTTCCACTGGTGTGACTCTGGCTCAGCCCATTATTGACATGCTGCGAAATTGTCGTGTATGTGTGTGTAGATTGCAGGCAGCAGCTCTTGGCACGCTCGCTACACGGTCCTCACATACCTCCAGATCATGGCGTTTTACAACCTGTTCACCTTCATGAGTGACCAGAAAGCAGTGAATGACGTTCGAGCGCTGGTTATAAGACTGCTAGAGGATGAGCAGCTGGAGGTAAAAACCAAGCATTCAACCACAAACTAATTCTAAAATAGAAAATATAAGCAGGGTTTGTGTATCCGTTATAATAGAATTGTTACTCCCCGCATTGGAATCAATGCATGCATGCTTGCTTGTTCTGACACCCTCTTGCCATCTTTTAGCTTCACGCTAGTGATTCAGCATTCAACTCCTGCCTCCCCACTCTCATCCCCCAAGACCCCTCCCTCTAGTCCTCTAACTGTTGCTATGGAAACCACAGGCTGCAGTAATCTGTTGCTATGGAGATAACTTTCAGATTGAAAGAGGAAGAGAGAGATGGACTAGAGAGACAAGAGTGGGGGATGGCTAGGAGTAGTCATTTTTGTCCCGCCTTTGTACATTTAACTGGCGAGGTGTGAAACAGCTTGTAGAGGTGCGCCCTTTCACCTAATGTTTAGTTATCAATACAAAATGTTGCATGAAACACTAAACATCGCTCATTTAATATTTCCAAATGGCATGAGCCCTCTGTGTCAACAGTACCTCTGTGAAGTTAGCTACCCATCAGATGCAAATTTATGGAAAAAAAAATTGTCATTCATTTGTGCTGTGTTTGTATTAAGTTCTTTTAGTGGTCAATCTGAGATCGACCATACCCCCATTTTGATTAAAAATAGTGGCAGTTGTTTTTGCTTTCGTTTTTAAGATATTGAGATCTTAATTCCGAGCGATGACGCCCCATTTATTGCAAAATAGACCCGAAATTGTGCCATTCATTTATGCTACATTTGTGCTCCTACTGTTTTATAGTTATTGAGATATTAATTTCGAGTGATAACATCAATCGCAGTAACTCCGTTGCAGCTGACGAAGCGTACCAACTCTCAATAACTGAGGGGTGTCCCAAGAACTAGCACGAACGTCACACTAGAGCTGAAACAATTGCTTGAATAATTCGAGTAACTCGATTTTAAAATTTGATTGAGGAATTTTCTCCGCCTCGAGGAATTCACCAGCTCTAAGCATGACGTTTTGCCCGGACTACTTTTTATGCGGCACAACGCGCTGACGTCACACGTACGTACAGGAAGAAGACAGAGGCGGCGGATATATTTGATTTTAACCATGCATGAGTAACAACGAAGAAGAGGACGAAAGTAAGAGAAAAGCAACAAGAAAAAGCAGAAAATGTCAAAAGTGTGGAAACATTCAAAGCTGGACACCAAGGCGAACATGTTCATGTATTCACTGTAAGACTGCGCTTGCATACAACTACAGCACATCTTCAATGCTGCAGCTCTACCGAAAGCACCCAGTTTACTCAGAGAGCGGAGGCGCGGTACTCGGGACAAGGTAAAATTAAGTTAACGTAGCTCTAATAAATAAAATTAACGTTACTATACCTTGCTAACGTAACGTTTGCCCTGCAGATGGCTAGGTTTCTATTAATTATGACTTCTGTCGATGCCTGGCTACAGGCTTTATTTAATCTGTAAAAACAGCGCTGTTGAGTGATAAGGGTGTAAAAAACGTAATAAAGCTAACTGTAAAGTTTAGCTTAGTTGTCATTGATGGATAAAACACTAAGTAGCCCTTGTGCCTAATGTGCTCCAGTACAGCAGGTACCATACGTATATTTTGAACACTTAACTAGAACTTAAAATTAGCTTGACACAAATGGAAATTTAATTGAAACGTGGGAAAAACACCTTTTAAGAAATGTGTGTTATCAAGCGTAATGACATATTTAGAAATAAGTGCGTTTTTTTGTAAGATTTTCAGTTTTTTGGGATGAAAGTAGTGATTTTTTTTTCTAGTCACATCTGAGATGCAATTGTTGGCTGTTTTCAAAAGTGTTCATCTAAAATAATCATCTAAAAATGGTTTAATATTAGGTGAAATGTCTTGTTTTCTCGTGTACTAGTATATTTCTAATTGCGCTTTACCTAAAAAAAAAATGTTTTATCTGAATGGACTACTAATCAATGGAATTTTCAGTAGAATACTGATTACAAAAATATTCGATAGCTACGTACGTAACACAAATGAATGGCATCCCTTCGGGTCCATTTTGCAGTAAATTAGGGGCTGTGACTCACATCATCACTCGAAATTAAAGTATCTAAATCTCGATAGCAGCACAAACGAATGACATAATTTTTCTATAAATTTGCGTCTGATGGGGGGCCAACTTCACAGAGGTGTCAACAGTTCAATAAAAAGAATGCCCAAAGTAATTTTGGTTTACAAATGATCATGGTCATTTTTCTGCTGTTGTCACTGTCAAATGTTTTTTAAGGTAAAACAAGTTCAGCAAATAAACACAATACCAGCTGGATTGAATTTCTTTTAGTTGGATAGCAGTAATCAGGTGTACCTAATATTACGTCCGGTCACGCCCATTTTACTTCCTCCACAGGTAAGAGAAATGGCCGCCACCACTCTCAGTGGGTTCCTCCAGTGCAATTTCCTCTCCATGGACGCACCGATGCAGGCCCACTTTGAGGCTCTTTGTAAGACTCGCCTGCCCAAAAAGAGGAAGAGGGGCATTGGCTCAATCGTCGACACGATACCTTCTGCAGGTCAGTCAACTAAATTAAAATTTATTTTAACTGGAAAAAAATGTCTTTGGGTTGTCTACATATACAGGTAGTCCCCGGGTTCCGAACTTGTTCCGTTCCTACGCTTGCGACGTAACCTGAATTTCTTTCCCCCCATATGTAAAAATAACTATCACAAAACATGTATTATACGTCATTGGACTGTCCTCGCCAAGACGTTAGCTAAGTCCTAGCTAGACAGCGAGCTAAGCTCCGAAATGACGATGTCAGACGTCCGTGTGGTTTGCCGACTTTAGTCAGCTGCTCATGACATAACAACACTTGCTGAATTGAACTATAATAAAAATAAAAACAGTTTCATCTTCAATAACAGCAATTCAAATTTTGTTTATAAGCTGCTGATACAGCAATAACAGTCCACGCAAACGATTAGCATGTATCATTTAGTGTCTGCGCGTCATCAGAAATAATCACATTAATTCGCCCCAGGCATTTGACCACAATTGAAAACGCAGAATAAACAGTACAAAAGGTGTCGCCTCTTTGGATGCTTCAAAAGCAACAAGTGTACATGCAGGCATGCAGCTATAATCTATACCCTCTCTCTCACTGGGCTGCGCGACTTCTTCGTGGGAGCAAATGCGCTCTTCCTCGTGTGTGCGCGTGCGCTCATTTTTGTGCGCGCAACTACGTTCTTCCTCGTGTGCACATGCGCTTTTTCTCGCGTGTGGACGAACTACCTGCTTTATGCTTCCTGCGCCAAAATAAAAGGATGCATCACAAAACAAAAGTCCACATTATTTAAATAATAACGACTGGACAAGACAACGGAGGCTTAGAGTCGAAAATCACGTAAGTCGGGTACGTCGTAACCAGGGCTGTCCCGAATGACTAATTTTTTCCCGATTAGTCGACGAATCTAATAACTTTATTAATTTTTTTTTCACTAATTTAGCAATGACATTTTTGTTGACTCTTTATTAATTCACAAAAACACATTTTGGAACACTTTAATTCTTTATTAACGTATTAATAATAAACATAAATTACAATAATAAATCACAAACAATGAGGTCAAATGCTGCTGGCATTAACTAGTGCAAAAAAAAAAAAAAAAAAGAATGTAAACGGAATTCTGTGACTTCACCTTTCCAACAGGCGTCAAAACAATTCTTACTCTTTATGTGCTTTGTCTATATTGTTCTAAATGTTAAAATGATAGGTGAGCATGTCTACATGCTCAGGTGTCAAGTTTGCCCCTTTTTTTGGTAACAATGTTCCCAGCAGCTGAGAAAAGACACAGATGGTGTTCAAGTTGCGGGCACTGCCAGTAGAGCCAGGTTGGGGAACTTTTCTTCACCGTCCCTCCACCACTGCAGCGGGCTGAAGGACTTCTTTTTACGCGACTTTTCAAAGTACTTCTATATCTCCTTTCTCGCCAATAACTCAGGTTCTTGGCCATCATCATTGTCATTGTCAAAAAACTTAACGATGCACGTTGATTCGACGCACATAGAGGCAACTTTAAAAAAAAAAAAAAAAAAAGTCTTCATATTAGTTAGTTGTATGGACTTACGAGCCACTAGCTTGTTGTTTCTTCCAAAATTACACCTGGCTGACGGCACTTCAACGGTTCGTTCATGGCAGACATGCTACCGTGGTATGCGAGCACAGCATTGCAAAGACCACACTCAGTGGTTGCCTGGCACGGCCGGTGTTTTTCAAACACTGAGAGTATAGTCTGGGACCCAGCCCATTAACGGCCTCTCGAGCAAGTACAAAATCAATCGAGAAATCAGATTCGTTTATTTGCATGACGTGTCTTAACAAGCAACGTCACTCTTCCGCGTCGGAAGTCTGTCTCCACAACAACACAGATGGTGAACAGGAGAGCCGAGAATATGTTCCAATCCAAGGTAAAATCAGTTTTAAAATTACCAAAAACACATCGACACAAGTCATTGACAACAGTCTCTCGCGCTAGCCATGTTGAATAAACTCCGCTCTCCTCGTATGTTTACTTCCGCGTCCCGCCCGTCGCTGATTGGTCCACTCCGCTGTCTGTTTGCTCCGCCCTGGAAATTTTATCCGCTTAATGGTGGCCAGACTCAATAGCTGGAACAGCGGTGAGTCTGGAGTACCGGGCTAACTCAGTGGCACCCTTCTTATTTTTGGTAAAATATTTCCAGGCTTTGGCCACTCTGGTCCGCTTTTTTGGCTTTATGCTGCTTTCACCGCTTGCATCGCGAGTGTCCGCCATTCTCAACTTTATCCGCATGGATTTTTTTTTTTAACCCGTCATTACCCATCGATGACGTCGACTAGTCGGGACAGCTCTAGTCGTAACTAGGGTTTGGCATCGAGCATCGATTGGATCCGGGACTAACACTCCGGTTCTTCCGGAATCGTTCGAATTTTTTTGTCTGGACTCCCAAGTTTCGATGCCTTGACCGCTGACCGGAAAAAATAGCCGAACACCACGAAGAAGTCACATGAAAACGAGCTCCGTTAAGAGTAGGCCTGAACGATATTGGAAAAAACTATTGTTGCGATTTTTTTTAGGTGTGCAATATATTGCGATATTATATTGCGATAGTAAAAAAAAAAAAAAAAAAAAAAAAAAAAAAAAATTTTTTTTTAAGAAATATTCACTAGATGACTTGAATAGCTGTTTTGAAATACTTTGCATGACACACCGTGACCACAGTGTATTCATATAATACCGTTTCATTTGTGAATGATTAAGATTGCTGTATTATTATGAAGGGATCCAGGAAGCCATGTCTGCACAAAATAGATAATTTCTTGAACACAATATTTGACACTTCAACAGCAGCAAATACATTAAATGACAAATAAAAGAGCAGGTGCATTCGTCCCCTGAGTTTTTGACAAAATATAACAATAAATAACAACAAAGTTGTAAACATATTTGAACAAAAATATTAAATATGACAAATAAGAGTTGTTCACAAACTATAACAATAAATAAGAACCTCAGTAAAACAATAAAGTTGTCAACATATTTGAACTTAAATATTAAATCTGTCAAATAAAAGTGCAAGTGCATTAGTCCCCTGAGTTGTTTACACAAAATATAACAATATAGAACTGCAAAACTGCAACAAAGTTGTAAAAATATTTAAAAAATATTAAGTATCAAAACTTTATGTGCAGCTGTACTATAGTTATTTGAAAAATACGATTTACAGTTAATTTAAATATAAAAGAAACAGAAACTCAATTGAACTTGTAAATAATTGAACTGAATAACAGCAAATAACTGATGAATAACAGAACCATTTTAACTCCCAAATTTATGTATTTGTCTGCATATCGTCCACCTTCCTTGCTCAGCAATTCTCAACTGGGTCTCATAGGTTTTTGGCCAAGACTACTAGTTTATCCACCATTGCAGGCTTGAGACAACAACGTTGGCACGTAACAATGTTCCCACCTGTACTAAAAAGCCTCTGATGGGAAGCTCGTAGCAGGAATGCATAGATACCTGCGTTTTAAATGGTCCCACATGTTCGACGGATTACTTCTTGTTGAGGCAACCATGGCGAGGCACTGTCAACAGGGCTGTTTTTTGTTCCTTATATTCTTGTCGATAGCCAAAATACTTCCAAAACTCCTTTTGGAGACAGTCTTCCCTATTCAACGTGCTGCTTGATTGCTTGCTTTCACTTTGAAAACGGCCCCTCCTCCCTCCGCTCTGCTGTTCGGCCCCTCCTCCCTCCACTCCGCTCTAGCAGGGGAGGGGGAGGAGCCGATGACTGCGAGCTGGAGAGAATGAGAGACTGTTCACTCTCCTTCTCGCTCCTTGCTCAAAACAAACGTTTGTGGATTTAAAAAAATGAAATGAAAAAACTATCGCACGTCCTTGCGATGGGACTATTGCGCATGCGCACATCGCGATGGCGATGTTTAAACGATATATCGTTCAGGCCTAGTTAAGAGCAAATCAAAGAAAGTGTCTAATTTAGCTTAGCACAAAAACATGATGCTTCGCTTCACATAAATGACAACAACGTAATAGAATAAACGCACCGAAATGATATCAGACCCTCTGTCAAAACGCACAAACTTACACATTTTGTTTTATAAAGGGTTCCCAACGAAATTTAGTGCAGAGGAGGTGTGTAGCGTCTGTACAACTCAAGGATTGTTTTCCAACGTAAGTACCGTATTGGCCCGAATATAAGACGGTGTTTTTTGCATTGAAATAGAATTGAAAAAGAGGGGGTCGTCTTATATTCGCAGTCTAGACATTATACCCATTCATGACGCTCGATGACGCCAGATATCATTGAAGCGATGTTCTGACAGATCTCAGCTACTGTGCCCATTCACGACGCTAGATGGCGCCAGATATCATTGAAGCGATGTTCTGTCATGACAGATCTCAGCTACTAGCCAGTTTGCATTATTTTCTTGCAATGTTTTTCCTTATTCAGATTTGTTTCAAGACTACAGTTACAGTTAGACTTCACTTTGATGGTTAGTGCAGTTATTGAAATTTTGTTGTTTTATCACAATAGATTGGTTTATTTACATTTCAAAAACCAGGAGCCATTCATGTACGAATGTGATTGCACTTTAGTTTACATATTTGATGTTTAGATATTAAGATTTGAATGAGGCAAAGTAACATGTATTTTCTCTCAAATATATTGTTATAATCATTTGTTTCAGATGTACTGTAATTTTCTGTATAAAAATTAATTTAGTGTTCAAAAAGTCTTTTTTTTCTTCAAACTTGAGTCTTGAAAAAGAGGGGGTCGTCTTATAATCAGGGCAGTCTTATATTCGGGCCAATACGGTATTGTTCTTTTTTCATGCTGCTTCCAGTAAGTCACCACTAGGAGAAGCCAAGCGCACATAGCAAAACCAAAGAAAACTGTAGAGTCCGGAGTTACAATAGTGACAACTTGTGGGCGGATGAACAACATATCAGTTTAGTAGGAAATAAAACTTAAAAAGTAGTCAATTTAAGATCAAGGGACAGAACACTCCCCGCCTGAAATCTGCAACAGCCCTTAACTAACTTGTAGAAATACCACCTAAAACAAATGATGCAATACAATAAATGCCTGTAGCACAAGACAATCTAAAACATAGGCAAAAGAATGTGTAAATGTTTTCTCCGTGAGCTTTTGAAAAAATAAACATCTTTGTAAAAATGCACTCCTGTGGAAAGACACTTAATCATATTCAAGTTCAAAGACATATATATTAGCAAGTTAAAAATAGTCCTGTGACAGTTCATATAATTTAAAAAATAATCGGGAAGAAATTAATACAAACTACGCAATTTTTTTTACCCTGCCTATTAAAAGAATCTGAATCGAAACGTGAAATCAGAACTGTTCAAATTCAAAGGATGCCCAACCCTAGTATTAACCCAGGGACTACCTGTACTTCATGGGGAAGATTAATTTAAAATACAAGTGAATGGAGTTATGGGCTTTGTCAAGTGAAGGATTAAACTGTACCTCATTTTTCATATTGTGTTGTCATAGACCTTGTGCGCCGCCACGCAGGTGTTCTCGGGCTGAGTGCTTGCATTCTCTCCAGCCCATATGACGTGCCCACATGGATGCCCCAGCTATTAATGGACCTCAGTGCCCACCTCAATGATACCCAACCCATTGAAGTATGTCTTTCTACTTTGTAGACTGGTGTAAGCTTATGTTTCACGTTGGAAAATGAACGGTAATGTTGCGACCTGATGTGTTCGCACAGATGACTGTGAAGAAAACCCTTTCCAACTTCAGGAGGACACATCATGACAACTGGCAGCAGCATAAGCAGCAGTTTACAGATGACCAGCTGCTGGTTCTGACTGACCTTCTCGTGTCCCCATGTTACTATGCCTAGAATTTGGTAAAGCATTTTAAAAATACAACCCAAAGAAAGATCCTCCATATTTGTATGCTTTTGCATTCAACATTTGTACTGAGATCTTTGAGAGTTGAGTGATATTTCTTTCAGATGCACCCCCCTTCACACCTTTATTCTGTTTTGCTTGAATTTTTGTAGACTGCATTCAGGCCAACCTGTTTTGAGGAAGTCGCTGCAGTTCCAAGACACCAGAAAGTGGCACACAAAATTGTTTGAAATGTTGTGTATTCTGTAGCTCATTTACATTTCATTCTATACTTAATATTTAAGGAACAATCATGGCAGGGATGGATGACCTGCAGTGTGTAAAATTTCTGTACAGTTTTCTTTAGGGGGGGTGCTCGCGTGTGCGTGAAAATGTATGGTGTGTCAGATACATTTTCTCAGGATTGCATCCCATGAATCAATTCAGCCAACATGATTTCCCGATGTAGGGCAAGTTCCTTGTTATCATCATTCTGAGATTGACCTTAATGTTTTAAGAAAGTTGTGAACAGAAAACTTTGGCTTAGACTGTATCACAATGTTTGTTTGGCTGTTTATAAATTGCTTGAGTAAATATGCACAAACTTGACATATTTATTTATTTTATACGTTGGGTGAGATTTGGGGGGAGGTGGAGTACTGGAGCCTATTTTCATGTACACCTCCAGAGAAAACGGAGAGGCTGCACTCCCAGATTAGGTGCTGTCAATTGGTTTATCGAGAACCTGAGCACTTTTTAAGGTTCCCAGTACGAAATGTCATTCACTATGCCGAAACATAATTACAATAATCATAGATCCCCTCAACTAGAACTTGCTGCATTGGTTTATTTGCTCAGATTGTTTCCCCATAGCCTAACGACTTGAAATTACAAACATTTGAAGCATTTAGGAAATACCTCACCTTTGTATAGTATAGTGCCAAAATTGCTTTTTGGTAGATGTACTGTTTGCCCGTTGTATTATATTATGTATTAATAAATTGTTTATAAAACTATCAGAGTCAATGTTACATTCATATAAACTAGAACATTAAATAAGGTGGCATATTTGACCTGTTGTAACATGTAAGCATGTACAGTGGTACCTCTACTTACGAACGTCTCAATATACAGTATTTTCACGTTAAGACAACGGGAAAATACTGCCTCATGTTACGATAAAAATTTCAGGATATGAAAGGAGAAAATACAGTATGGCTGGTGCTCCCAGAGTTTACTTAACATTATTTATAGCTGCTTTACCATTGGCTATTGCCCAGCATCCTCCTGGCAGCCAATTGGCTAAGAGCGACATCTACTGTATGTGTATCTGTATCCCAGCGTCCTCTTCATTTGCCCCTCGTGTTCGGACAGCTTTACACGACTGTATTAACTTTTATTTTTTGTTTTTTTTTTACATTATGCCCAACTCAGATTTTATAGTTGTGCAATAATTTAATGGTAACATGTTTTTAACATGTTATGATGCATTTCTGTGCATTATAAAAGATGTCTGAATTATGGGGGCGGCTTGGAACGGTTAGGGCATTTATATGGAAAACTCGTCACTCACGAAATTTTCAGGTTACGAAACCACTTCCAGAACCAATTAATTTCATAGACCTAGAGGTATCACTGTATTATGTCTTGTTTGGAATTCAGATATACAAATATTGAGCTGATTTGCAGTACAGCTGTCCCTCGCTACTTCGCGCTTCATACTTTGCGCCCTTAGTTCATTGCTGATTTTTTTCAATTAATAAATACAGATAAGCTGTCCCAAGCCTATAGCGAAGTCTCTCCCTCCCTGCTCTTTGTTAGTCAGGCAGTGTACTACAGTTTCTTATTAAAGTTAAAGGTGATTGACAAATGTTTGGGTTTGATCTTGCCAGAGATGCGAACTTCAAAGTGCCGCATGAATCAGTCATCGTTTAACTTGTTAAACAGTTGCTGTGGCAACTAATTGTGTGTAAGTGAGCAGCTTGAGTGGATTTACGCAGACTCAATGAAGCATTTATTAAAGCCAAGCATTTTTCTACTTTATTCATATTTTAAAAAATTGCTGGGACAGTAACACGTTTAGAATAGGCTATATACATACATTTTTTGTTTTTTTTAAAATTATTCTCTGGGGGAAAAAGTGAAAAAAAATCATATAAATATATATATATATATATATCTTTCCAATGCTAAATCTGAATAAATACATCGAACACACACACAAAAATCTATTTTTGGGAGAGAGGGGTGTTACTTTGCGGTTTTTCACTTATCGGGGCGGGTTCTGGTCCCCATTAACCGCAAAAAAACAAGGGACCGCTGTAATCTTACTGTAACGTATTTAAGTTTTGATGCATTTTTATGCATTATAAAAGATTTATGTCTGAATTTTGGGGGGCTTGGGACAGATTAGGGCATCTATATGGAAAACTCTTCTCTCAAGAAATTTTCAGGTTACGAAACTACTTCCAGAACCAATTAATTCCGTAAGTAGAGGTACCACTGTATTATGCCTGGAATTCATTTATGGCGGAAAGGAAGACAAGGCTGAAAAAGCAGTTTCTGCTCTTGCACCCCTCTTTAAAATAAACTGCTGTATTTCAAGCCAAAAGAACTGTTGTGTTTGATAGAACAATATTTCTTTGCTGCCATAGCAGATTCATGGCACATTAAGCCCCCGAACTATTTTCAATTTGTCCGTTTTACCCTGGAAAGTCCCATTTACCGACGTCGCGCAACCGCTTTTGTTTCAACCTGGCAATAAAAAGGTAAGTAATAGTAATTACTATTTGAAATGTTTGTCATTTTTAGCTTAGAATCATTAATTTATGATATTTAGTTTAAAAAAAAAAAAATTATTCACTTGCATATTTTAAATTTTTAAACAAATTACATCACAATGAAAACATTGGCGTCTGTAAGTAAGTCACGGTTATCTACCTCATAACTATTGCTTAGTTGTATTTTTTTCGTTACTGTCGCATTTTCCCCAATATTTTAGATAATAAATAATTGATTCAAACAAAAACATTGGGAAAAAAACAAGGTTTGAAAGTGTAAAAATATCGATCACTCCTTGATGTCTGCGATTTATGCATTGCGACCCTTGTTATATTACCATATTTCACCCATAAATTTCACCCCCAAAATCCGGCTGTGGCCATTCACAGCTGTGTCTTGACACTTGGTGATACATGCTACATGGAATTTTTGGACCGAAAAGAGGCAAATACGCAATAATAATAAGTACGCAGTAATATCTCGTTAAAATCATGGCGTCTTAAATTATGCTCGCGCGTGCTCTCACCTCCAGTTAGGGTTGTGCTGTTTGATTTTTTTTTTTTTTTGGTCAATGCCCTCCAGTTTAAAATTTGTCTTCCCCCAGAAAATTGAGATTTTAGGCTTTGCAATGATGTATCACACATGCATATGGGACAATTTTTAAATTTGGCCAAATTGGGGGTCTTCGAGTGGAACTTCAAGTCACCTGAGTGTTTTCCGCCCAATGCAAACATTGTGCTGATTTGCAGTTCATTGATTTGTAGTGTGATTTTATATAGGAAAAAAAGGATTTCTATTACAAATAGTCTTTCTACACAGCAAATAGCAACTAAAATACATTTTAAATTATTATAAAAATCCAGCGTTAACTCATTGTCATTGCTAGCTGTCCAATCCATTTTGACTGGGGGAGGCTTAGCTGTCAGCCCTCATTCAAAATGACCTGGACATCAAGCGCCGTCAGTAGCATTGGAAGATTAGAGCAATGCAAGGTAGTCCTCCCAGTTCAATGAATTGGGCGTCCGAGGGCAGAATATAGGACGTAAATTTAAAAAGCAAATTACAGTATTAGTTTGCAAAATACTAAGGCGTGTAATAGTGTGTTAGTTTAAAAATGCACACTGTGCACTAGGAGTGGGAACCTCTTGGTACCTCACGATACAATATGATTTGCGATACAAAGCTCATAATAACGATGATCTGACGACATGAAGATACAACGATTATCGATACATTAGTCAGGAAATCATTCTAGGATATTCTACAAACAACTAATAAACCGAAAAACAAGCTTCTGCTGTGAATTAGAATGAGTTTATCACTAGTAGACGTCCAACCCATTTGAATTGGGAGGGTGGCAGCGAATGAACATTCGTTCATTCGCTGCCATCCCTCCCACTTCAAACGGATTGAACGTCTATGGCCGTCAGTGGAAGTCAATGCCAGGCAATGAGGTAATTTTGGGCCATTTAAAGTCATTTATCTGTTGATTTTCAGTTACTTCCTGTTGATTTTGGGATATTTTATAGGTCACTATTGTTTATTTTGAGTTACAAAACAGGAAGTGACCAGGGAATCGCACAAATGAATAGGCAGTGACTCAAACTCAACAGAAAATTGATCTGTTAATACCCTAAAATGAACAGCAAGTGATCTGTTAATGCCCTGAAAATCGAACAGAATGACTGAATGCGCTGGTTTAGAATGAACGAACGTTCCCAGTCTAAATGAATTGGGCGTCGTGCACCATTAATGCAGCCTTAGAGTTAACAGAGACACTACTAGTCCTTCTCAAAATATTTGTATATTGTCATAAAGTTCATTATTTTTTGTAATGTACTGATAAACATTAGACTTTCATATATTTTAGATTCATTACACACAACTGAAGTCGTTCAAGCCTTTTATTGTTTTAATATTGATGATTTTTGCAAAAAAGTCAAGAAAAACTAAAAATCCCTATCTCAAAAAAATTGCATATCATGAAAAGGTACTCTAAAGAGGACACTAACCTAATCATCTGACTCAACGAATTAACTCAAAACCCCGGCGAAAGATTAGTGAAGCTTTTAAAAACTCCCAGCCTGGTTCAGTACTCAAAACCGAAATTATTGGAAAGACTGCCGACCTGACTGCTGTCCAGAAGGCCATCATTGACACCCTCAATCAAGAGGCTAAGACACAGAAAGAAATTTCTGAGCGAATAGGCTGTTCCCAGAGTGCTGTATCAAGGCACCTCAGTGGGAAGTCTGTGGGGAGGAAAAAGTGTGGCAGGAAATGCTGCACAACCAGAAGAGGTGACCGCACCCTGAGAAAGATTGTGGAGAAGGGCTGATTCCAGACCTTGGTGGACCTGCACAAACAGTGGACTGAGTCTGGAGTAGAAACATCCAGAGCCACCGTGCACAGGCGTGTGCTGGAAATGGGATACAGGTGCTGCATTCCCCAGGTCAAGCAAATTTCCAACCTGAAACAGCGCCAGAAGCGCCTCACCTGGGCTACAGCAAAGCAGCACTGGACTGGTCCTCAGTGGTCCAAAGTACTTTTTTCAGACGAAAGCAAACTTTGCATGTCATTCGGAAATCAAGGTGCCAGAGTTTGGAGGAAGACTGGGAAGAAGGAAAAACCAAAATGCCTGAAGTCCAGTGTCAAGTACCCACAGTCAGTGATGGTCTGAAGTGCCATGTCAACTGCTGGTGTTGGTCTACTGTGTTTTATCAAGGGCAGGGTCAATGCAGCTAGCTATCAGGAGATTTTGGAGCACTTCATGCTTCCATCTGCTTAAAAGCTTTATGGAGATGAAGATTTCATTTTTCAGCACGACCTGGCACCTGCTCACAGTGCCAAAACCACTGGTAAATGGTTTACTGACCATGGCATTACTGTGCTCAATTGGCCTGCCAAGTCTCCTGACCTGAAGCCCATAGAGAATCTGTGGGATATTGTGAAGAGGAAGTTGAGAGACACCAGACCCAACACTGTGGAAGAGCTTAAGGTCGCTATCGAAGCATCGTGGGTCTCTATAACACCTCAGCAGTGCCACAGGCTGATTGCCTCCATGCCACGCCGCAATGAAGCAGTCATTTCTGCAAAAGGATTCCCGACCAAGTATTGCGTGCATAGCTGATATAACGTATTGGCCCGAATATAAGACGGTGGTTTTTTTGCATTGAAATAAGACTGAAAAAGTGGGGGTCGTCTTATATTCGTGGTCTAGACGTTATAGCCATTCACGACGCTAGATGGCACCAGACATCATTGAAGCGATGTTCTGTCATGACAGATCTCAGCTACTCTCAAGTTTAACCAGTTTGCATTATTTTATTGCAATGTTTTTCCTTAATGGGATTTGTTTCAAGACTACAGTCACAGTTAGACTTCACTTTGATGGTTAATGCAGTTATTGCAATTTTGTTTTTTTTTTCACAATAGATTGGTTTATTTACATTTCAAAAACCAGAAGCCATTCATTTACGAATGTGATTGCACTTTAGTTTACATATTTAAATGTTCAGATATTAAGATTTGAATGAGGCAAAATAACATGCTTTTTCTCTCAAATGTATTGTTATAATAATTTGTTTCAGATGTACTGTAATTATTTTCGGTACAAAAATTAATTTGGTGTAGTTAGCTGGGATAGGCTCCAGCACCTCCGCGACCCTCGTGAGGAAAAGCGGCATGGAAAATGAATGAATGAATGAAAAAGTCTTTTTTCAAACTTGAGTCTTGAAAAAGAGGGGGTCGTCTTATAATCAGGGCCGTCTTATATTCGGGCCAATACGGTAATTAATCTAAGGTTGACTTTTTTGTATTGGTCGGATGAAATATGCTAATTTTTTAGATAGTGATTTTTGGGTTTTCTTGACTTTTTTTTTTTTTTTTGCCAAAATCATCAATATTAAGACAAAAGGCTTGAACTACTTCAGTTGTGTGTAATGAATCTAAACCTACGACAGGAGAAAAAAAGTCTTAAATGGCATTATTATGTGAATTAGAATCATATTTTGAGACGATTCGACTATATACAATAATTTAGCAAAGCGCAGATGATGAGAAATTAGTCTTTTAATCTGTCGGTTAGCCACGCCTACCATTATAGGGCCTTAGCGTCCCCAACAGGTGGATGACGTCAGCGGTAGACTGGGCTCATCGGTTTTACTATTCAGCCCATTGAGGGGGAATTATTCAGAACGAGGAAAACGCGACGAAGAGAGCCCCAAAATGTCATTGTTTCAGTCTCTCTACTCCAATATTTTTACAGGATATTCTTTTTATCCAAGTATTTTTCCCCAATAGCTATATAAATGGCTTGAGAAGGACCAGTCAGCCCATTGAGGGGGAATTATTCACAACGAGGAAAACACGACGAAGAGAGCCACAAAATGTCATTGTTTCAGTCTCTCTACTCCAATATTTTTACAGGATATTCTTTTTATCCAAGTATTTTTCCCCAATAGCTATATAAATGGCTTGAGAAGGATCAGTCAGCCCGTCGAGGGGGAACTATTCACAACGAGGAAAACGCGACGAAGAGAGCTGCAAAATGTCATTGTTTCTGTCTCTTTACTTCAATATTTTTACAGGATATTCTTTTTATCCAAGTATTTTCCCCAATTGCTAAATAAATGGCATGGTCATGACAAATAACAGTCTTGTGCTAAATGGAATATAAAATAATAAAAATGCATTTATTCAGGACAACATGGCAAAATTACTCCATAATGGTCAAAACTGTCGACTTCACCTTTACTGTCGCACCTCCCGAACGATATTTTGTGACACCTAAATCGGACATATGTCATTTCCCTTCCCTGGCTTCGGAGAATGTAAACAAACCAAAAGGCGTGACAGCTAGCCGTCATGCTAACCCGAACCGAGTGATGTTTCAAAGTCTTCGAAGTGGAAAATCACACATAACTATCCTGGATTATTTGACATGACGACCCGGTTGTCGATTGTCATCGCGGACCGGCAAACCGCCAGGCGGAGAGCAATTTACAGTTCGTTCCCCGGAGGAGGGTGGCTGGAATTGTTGTGCAGCTAACGTGCTGCTGCTAATGAGCATTAGGAGAGCTTTTTACATGTCTATCAATGATCAAACGTAAGTAGTCCTTCACTTAAAGAAAGTTTGTAGTGTTTACTGTGTAATAGCTGTATTAATATTTGACATAATACTAAACAAGATGTTTACTCACTTCCTCTTAAGTCCAATGGTCCCACAGCAGTAGTCGGGCTTGTTTTGGCCAATATCCACGGTGAATGGGAATCTTTTGAAACTCCAAAAAGGCGCATACGCCTCTCCCTCATACAGAATGATTTTTCTGCAGCCGTTTGGCTGGCGTGTTGCGAAAAATAAACGTATTAATCCGCAAAATCACCTGAATCCTTCGTCCTCATACACAACAGTACGCTATATAGTGAAGAGGACGCCTTTGACTGTACACGTCACAGCGCCCTCCTCCTCAATGCAAGACCGAAGCCGGAAGTCACTCATTTTCATGGCGCGGGATTCACAAAACTAAATAAAAATAGCGATCGCTTCCACACACATCCAAGCGGTCCATATCATTCAGGAGCATGAAATACCGCGTGTATTATCAAATAAACATGCTTTTTCGTGTCACATGCACTTTAATGTTTATCAGTACATTACAGAAAATAATGAACTTTATCACAATATGCTAATTTTTTGAGAAGGACTAGTATAATGGTGGAAGATTTTGGTAGCAACTTGCTTGTTTATTTATTTATTTTTAAGACATCGACACCTTTTTAAAATGATATCTCGATTCTTGGCCGGAGCATATCTATAATCTTTTGGGATACAAAGTATCACGATGTAACACCATTTCGATATTTTGTCACACCCCTACTGTGCACTAGTTGAATGCAGTGCCCAGCTGCTCGCATGCGCCGCTGTGACTTCACTTTTTTTTTTTTTTTAACCAGCACACGTCCGGTGGCTCCCGGGTAATAAGAATGGATACATCGCCAAGAGGAGGAAAAAACCCCCACCAACAAATTGACTACAAACAAATAGACCATAGAGTATTGCTGCTTCGTACGCTCGCCTCTGTCATTGCAACGAAGACGACGAGATGATGCTTTCAACGTCTTTCTAAATGGCGTGTAAATGGAGGTTTTTTTGCTTCGAAGCTACGTTGTTGCATTCAGGTACCACAGGGCTGCTATATTGAATAATGGTGATCTGCGACGGCTTGTCTAACAACGGTAAGATTACCTATTTGAACATTCAGGATGTAAACGATACGCTCGCAAATATGACGTTATGTACTGTATTTATACGTGCTTTTGCATACGCCTCGTTAATTCATTGTTTCATTAATGAGCGTACAATGTGATTTTTAGGGAGGAAACATTACTAATTGCGGTTTCTTTCTAGGAGGCAGCAATGGTGGAGCCTGCGTCTTCGTTTTTAGAGGAACAATGTTTGACTCTTTAACGGTGGGCGGCTAATGATAATATGATGAACAGCACAGAGGCGCTATTAGAGCTTGCGGATGTGCCCAAGCAAGTGAACTTCAATGGCACTCAGGTGTCACACAGCCCTCCTGTTTGGGCAGTTGTCCACACAGCCACCTTGACCTTTTGCTCCCTCCTTCTCGTCTTCATCTTCTGCCTGGGCTCCTACGGAAACCTCGTGGTTTTCCTGTCCTTTTTCGACCCGGCCTTCCGCAAGTTCCGCACCAACTTCGACTTCATGATCCTCAACTTGTCCTTCTGCGATTTGTTCATCTGCTGTGTGACGACCACCATGTTTGCACTGGTGCTCTACCTGGATGCAGGCGGAGTGGGCGGCGTATCCAAAAGCTTCTGCTTCGCCTTCCACCTGACTAGCTCGGGTTTTATCATCATGTCGTTGGAGACGGTGGCCGTCATCGCGCTTCACCGCCTGCGCATGGTCCTGGGCCAGCAGCCCAACCGCACCGCTTCGTTTCCATGCACTCTAGCCCTCACCGCCCTGCTATGGACGTCCAGCTTTACCATGGCGGCCCTCCTCACCATGCGGGCGTACCCACGCAGGGATGGACCCTGTTTGCCTCACTTCGGTCTCGGAGGAGGGCGAGCCAGGTTAGTGCTGTACGCCTACCTTGCTGACTTTGCTTTTTGTGTAGGTGTGGTGTCAGTGTCCTATCTGTTGATTGCACAGACCCTGAGGAAAAACGCTCAAGTGAGGAAGTGTCCCATTATTACTGTGGCGGCCACCTGCACTCCACCCCCGCCACCTATGGCAGTGACAGGATTTGAGGGGGTGCCGTGTAGTGCTCAAGGCCCCTTGTACCGTAATCAAATGTACAACAAATTACAGAATGTTCAGACGCACGCTTACACCAACAGGACCAAGCAAGCGGTAGTCCCGGGGGCAGCCCAGGGAGCCACCTGCTGCCAGCTGGCCTCCACAGTCAACTTGGCCACCGCTAAGGACTCCAAAGCTGTCGTCACATGCGTAGTCATCGTGTTTTCAGTGCTGCTGTGTTGCCTGCCGATGGGGATCTCCTTGGCACAGGACGTTCTTTCACCTGAGAGCACTTTTGCACATTACCAGTTCGAACTGTGTGGCTTCGTCCTCATCTTCCTTAAGTCCGCCATCAACCCCTTCGTGTACTCGCGCAACAGTGCCGGCCTGCGCCGCCGTGTGCTCTCTTGCTTGCACTGGGCCGCACTGGGACTGCTGTGCTGCAAGCACAAGACTCGCTTGCACGCCATGGGCAAGGGCAGCCTGGAAGTTAACCGGAACAAATCCTCACACCACGAGACTAACTCGGCGTACGTTCTCTCGCCCAAGGCGCAGAGGAGGCTAGTGGACCAGGCGTGCGGGCCCAGTCAGTCCAGAGAGTGTGGCCCAAGTCCCAGGGGTGCTCGGAGGCCTCACCCTGCCAGCACATCCACCCCTATTAACACTCGTATTGAGCCATACTACAGTATATACAACAGCAGTCCCTCCGCTGGTCCCAGCTCACCCACCAGCCTCCAGCCTGCCAGCTCGCAGACATTTGCCTTTGCCAAGTCCTACGTGGCCATGCACTACCACACACATCAGGACACCCTGCAGGACTTTGAGAGCACCTCAGTGCAACAGATCCCCATCCCCTCTGTCTAAACCCTGTGTTGTATTCTGCTGTGGGAATGCTCAAGTTTACATTTGCCGGTGAAGAGGACACAGGTCCTGGGTTTGTGTCCTTAGGTTTGCTGGTGTGTTTGATTTGAATTTGTTTGGATACTTCCTCCCATAGTGCTAAAACATGTAAAAAAATGGCAGCTTAATGCAGTCCTAAACTTTTTGTGAAGTCATATTTTCACAGGACATACATTCTCCTTAATACAGGTAGTCCCCGGGTTACGAATGGTTCCTACGCTGGCGACGTAACCCGAATTTCCGCGTAAATCGGAATTAACAATTTAAAAATTCAAAATAACGATCATAAAAGTCCAAAAGTATTGTATTTTGCTTAATGCTGGAGGATACACTGCCCTCTGGTGGCAGCGTTGGGTCTGGCTGGACTGTCGTTCAATAACGCTCCCATGCAGAAGCACTCTGACGTCCCATAAAGGATAGCTGCGCTAAGATTTGGCCCAAATAAGGCTTTATGTTGCTTCAGGTAATATATGGTTGTGAATGGATTTGTAATTAAGTTTAGAGCTACGGTTTGTGAGTTACGTGTGAGCGATTTGCAATGAGAATTCTAAATACGTTAGCATTTGTAGCATTTAAGCTAGCAGACTTTTGTAAAGCAAATTAGGCTAATTTAACGGACTAAATTTACTAGGGGTGTAATGGTACACAAAAATCTCAGTTCGGTACGTACCTCGGTTTTGAGGTCACGGTTCGGTTCATTTTCGGTACAGTAAGACAACAAAATGCAAAATATAAATGTGCTAGTTATTTATTACATATCTTTCAACAATAGGAACATTAGCCTATACAAAGCTAGAATTCTGCTCAAAAAGTAGTGGGTATTTAAAGATAATCCAACAACAATTTGCCTTTCAGACCCCGCGTATTGGTCAGCTTTCTTTCTGAAAGAAAGAAGAAAAAAAAAAGTCCTGTGCTAAAGAGAAAATCAATCCCAATGACAAAGATTTTAACATGTATTTTACGAATGAAATGCCTCAAAGAATCTTTTTAAAAAAAAATTTTTTATGAACGGTTTTCAAAAGCTTTATTGGTGGATTTTCTCACGTTAAATGCGCCACACAGAAATTAATAAATTGTGTAAGCAGGATCTGTGTATTCTTATTATTTAATTGCAGGTGTTTTAGCTCATTTCAATTTATTTTATTTAAATGGGCTATTATTTATTTTATTATGTTTATATTTTACAAATGTGATGTAGTATTCATTTATATTCTATATTTTATGTTCTACAACTTTAGTTCCTATGTGAATATTAGTTCCTACTTGTTTTGTTGTGGTAGGAGGGTTTTGTATTGAACACGGGGCCGTGTTGGTTATTATTATAGCAGAGAAGACAGCAGTTAATCAACAAAGACAAGTCAACTGTGCCCCTATCTACCACTCAAGAGATCTGATGGACTCAAATAGTGGGTTACGATTGCATATTAGTTTGAAAATCGACCGGCTCCACCGTATTTTTACACGAGTGACTTCCGGTCTGCCCAATCCTAGCTACCGGTAGTAGTAATGACGCAGGAGGGTCGCGTCTCGCGTCAAGTAATAAACTCTGCCGTTCTTTTCGCGTGTGTCACGTTGAGCCGCTTCTGGGACGTGTCTAACACGCAGCCGCACTACGAATGGTGTGCATTGGGTGATTGACTTAACCGCCCGCGTTTCACTGCGTTCTCGCGGCAGCCATGTTGTTGCATCGTTGATGTTTCTGGGTTATACTGTCCTACCGTGTTGGTCCTCATTATAGTAGAGAAGACGGAGTAAATATAATCTACACAAAGAAACTGTAACCCAATCGACTCACAGCCTCGAAAAGTAAGGGTTACATTACGTCAGAAACTCGTTCGGTACGCCTCCGTTCCGAACTGAGCACCCCGTACCGAAACGGTTCAATACAAATACATGTACCGTTACACCCTTAAAATTTACATATTGATCAGACTACATGGATGTTTGAACACCGATCGTTTCGGTGTCGAGTGTTTTATTGTTAAAATGTATGTGATTTCGAACAGACGTGTACATATGTGCGTTATAACTTTAAAAATTCTCAAAAATGAAGAAAGTAAAACGTTTCAAAAAGCACAATTTCTTTGTTTGCTGTCTGTCAAGTTCACTTCACCTTTAGTGAGGACAGAAAAAGTCATTTTAATAAAATGAAGTAAAAAATAAGATACCGTGAAGTACAATTAG
Organism: Corythoichthys intestinalis; assembly: GCF_030265065.1. NCBI lineage: Eukaryota > Metazoa > Chordata > Actinopteri > Syngnathiformes > Syngnathidae > Corythoichthys > Corythoichthys intestinalis. The sequence continues at coordinate 13,046,415 of NC_080404.1, forward strand.
GTACTGTTTGTGCGATAAAAACAAAACAAAAAACTGGAGACGAAATGGCGAACAAGACTCCTACGTGGTAAAGTTGAAATCCGTCGTAACCCGGGCACTACCTGTAACCTAAATGGAACGAATTATGGTAATTGCTTGTTTACAAATATGAGGCATTCCATCAAAACCAGACACATAGGTTAAAAAAATATTTTACAAAATACAAAGTTTGGCTTTCTACTAGGTGCTTTTAAAGGATTTCTAAAACTGCAAAGATATTTGTAATCCAGGGGTGCTGGAAGTCACTCACAGCAAGGGGTGCTGAGGATCTTAAGAGCCGTTTCGGTTCAAATTTGTCAAGCCTTTTCTCCATACAAGGCATGCACAATAGCGGTACACATGCATGCTGGATAGTTTACGTATGTACTACTAGGCTACTACAAAGACAGCATTCTATTTCACCTGCAGTGTGTGTTGGAGTTTTTGTTTAGGAAATAAAAACGCCCGTTTATCATAATGCAAATCCCTGGAGCTAGACAGCCAATGACACACAAACACATTTGAAAATTAAAAGGTCCAATTAGCATCGGTTTAACACCCAATTTTCACAACACTCAAATTGCACATGAGTAGCCAAAAGCGATTTGCATGGTGGCAGCTCAACAACAGACAGTTATATGACTACAATGCAAGCTATTTGAAGTTCTCCACGGTCTAGGATTAGGTCTGCAGCTAACTTTTCCTCGCTGGGCACCATTGTACTCTATCATAATCATCTTAATTTTCGACCTCGAAATGAATTTTAGAAAATTTCGCTTTAAAAAAAAAAAAAAAAAAACGATAATTTGTTTTTGCGCGCCACGTTAACGCCTCCTCTGTCAACAGTTAACTTTTCCGTTCAAGTTGTGCCTTATCCTACGTGACCTGGTACTAAGCAAGCTGTCACGTGGTGACCATGTTATTAACAAAAAAAATACAACCTTTTCAACATATATATTTAATCCCCAAAGTAAGATACGCTATTGTTTCAATGTGTTTTATTTATTGCTTTATTTTTAACAAAACAAAAATATACCAAAACACTTTCCCCCCTACCCCAACACAGCACCCCACTTCCCGCGCCACTGTTAGGATCTGATTAGATGTTGTAAGAAATCGCAGTGTTTCTTATTCCAATTTGAGATTTAAAATAATAAAATATGATAAAAGAGCCAAAGGAGTCATGAGGCATGTTTGGCTTTTAAATAGGGCTGCAACTAACGATTATTCTTTATAATCGATTCAGTAACTGATTAATGTCACTTTTTAAATTTTCTTCACAATTTAACTTGAAGTTCTTTTAGGCATGTTGTAAGTAACAATGACGACGGAATGGATGACTATTTCCTTCAAAAATAATACATTATTTTATGACAGCTTCCTGACTTAACTATACTGTAGTCTACAACTGTACTGCTATAAGTAAATAAAACTTCTTATAGTTTTTAATAAAGGTTCTGAGTATAAAACGTAAAAAGAATTTCTCAGTACACAAATCAAACAAAATTCCCGTTTGTTCAGATAAAAAAAAGTGCTGCTGACTGCCATTTTTTATTGTGTGCAAAGCGCTCATATAAATTTTGGAAATGACTCATTTATTTTCTATGAACAAACTAAACCAAAAAATCGAATAGGAGGAGGCAGACTATAATGGATGAGTTTTCTTTATCAAACAGCTGTTCATAAATACAATCCAAATCCAATTGCAAAGCACACTCTCTTGTATGATTGTATGATGAATTTACTACGGAGCCCCCCGGGTGCCAGGGTAGAAAAAATAAAAAAATCATAGCTAATCTGTACCCACAGATTACTAATCTGTACCCACAGTTTAGCAATCTGTACCCACATATTACTAAACTGTACCCACAGTTTAGCAATCTACCCACAGATTACTAAACTGTACCCAGTTTACTAAACTGTACCCACAGTTTACTAATCTGTACCCACATTTTACTAAACTGTGCCCACTGTTTACTAATCTGTACCCACAGTCACAGACACAATCTGTCTCTGCTAATCTGTACAGATTAGCTATGATTTTTAATTTTTTTCTATCCTGGCACCCGGGGGGCTCCGTACTTTACACAGTGAGTTTGTGTTGAATGTAGACTCTGTTATATGAATGGGTTTGTGTGTGGCTTCTTTATAAATAGAAATGTGACAACTTTCCGATCAATAATTTAAGACACTAATTAGCATGATCACTAACTAGCTTAGCGCTCCGTGCTAAGTAGTAACGTCTCATCAAGAAAGAATACAAAGAATAGTATTGGCTTCATTTACTCACATCTGACAGAAGCACACTGGATTTAACAACAAAAAAGACAATCTAACTCTCGACACTTAGTAATATTATTCAGTAACCCAACAGCAGCAGCGAACTCTCTCTCTCTTGCACTAATCACTGGCGCACGCCTCACTTTACACACAAACAAGGACCGAAACGGGACTGCTCATAGCTGCCGGGAAAAATCGATTATCAAATTAGTTGGCAACTAATTTATGAATCGATTAGCTGTTGAAGCCTCAAATGTCTTTTGCAACTGTACTGTCATCATATGAAGACCCCCGACTCTCATTTTGAACATTTATAGAAAATAAGCGCTGCCTTTCTGCCTTGCATTTAGCAGCTGATTTCTCTGATATGGTGTAAGTTTCTCAAAAATGGTCAAGTGATGTGAAACTGCCTCATGGTATTACGTTGCAGCAAGATTGAAAATTGAAGGTTTTTGTTTTTTTACTACTAGTAAAAATAGATTACCTACATTTGAGTAATTATGTTTTGTTGAATGGCTAGCTGACTGTAATGATTTGTGGCCCATCTGATCCAAACATTTTGACATTGTGAAAAAGACAAGAATTGAAATAGATAAGGTACTGTATATCACTGTCAGTGGTCTCCCTGCTGTGTTGCATATTCATGTGCTGTTACAAAATCGAATTTGAAGCCGTTGTGACCCTTCGAAGGATTTTTCCTCATCATATTTATTCGTTTACCCATTCCGAAATTTCTTAGTAAAGTCTTGGGCAAGTGCTGCGCATCTTTGAAAATTAAACTTTTGTTAAGTTCTCCTTTTTGTAGTTCTTTATTTAGGACACTATTAAAGTACATTTAAATACACGTTATTTGTGTTGAACATAAAGACATGTATGTTAAATGTTTTTTATTTTTTAATTTTTATTACATGCCAGCCCATGAGTACTAACCTTAAACGTCACCAATACATCACGCCTCAAACCAGAACGTTTCATCAAGCAACAGCACCACCTAGTGGATATATACGATATTCTTCACAGGTCAGATTTATAAGATTTATTATTTGGTTAGCTGCTTTATTTTGATTGGGAAGACAAAACTCTTGAATGGACACAAGAGGAACATTTTCAGATCTTTAATGCATTTTTAAAAACAAATGTAAAATATTTTTGATGGTACTCGTATGATTAATTTTCATTTGAGGATTACTAAAAGTACAAGAGAGGGTCCAATTAATACAAACGAATTCTTATAGGTCTTTATGGCAAATATTATCTCATTGTATTATGCTGGTGCACCTCTTGTGGTCAGTGAATACACAGTAAAAAAAAAAAAAATTAAAAAAAAAATTTTTCAAAGACATGAATTTTGAGGTAAAATACTGGCAGTTGTGGTTGCCAGAATTTCCCTGCCCCCCAAAAAATGTGGAACACCATTAAATATACGTCAAAAATGAATTTTGCTCAGGAGTCAGCATGCTTGAATTCCACAGTAATTGTCTGGATTAAACCGAGGGCGTACGTAGGTTTGGTCTCAAGTTCTCAACATTGGTAGGGACCATATAACGGCATAACCTGTATTTACACTTTTTGCTGGGACATTAATAAGACCAAAAAGATTGGGTGAATGGTATTCAGGGCTACATTTCTCACAAGTGAAGCCAATTAATTGATACGGTAAATGATGAATGCAAAATAAATCTGTATTCTGTTTAATTAACGTTAACAGTAAAAAACACACAGGACGACACCTCTGTAAGCAGCTTTCTACTCAAGTTTTGCAGGTTAGCAAGGTCAATGTTATGCTAACCCTGATGCAGGTCAGATTTCAGTAGCAAAATTAGTGGTGTGTTCCCCACATCCACTACATTGATGTCTACTTACAATGGCTGCTGCGACTGGCCGAAAAAAACATCAGTCAATCAAACGTGCGTTTGAGGAAATGAAAATGGACTTCATCCAGTGAAAAGGGTAAGTCTAAACACAATGAAAATAATTCACTTAATAACGGTAGGGTCAACTATCCTTACAACATATGGGAAGACAATCTATATTACCTATATAACGGGAAGTCATTATTGAATGCAAATAAGATTGCTTAAAAGTTGGTGGTGACAATTTGCGCATACTGAAAAATCGGTAGTGTCTACGCCCTAGGTTCAAACCCTGGGAGGGACCGCAGTGAAGTTACCGCAATTTGATGTGTTATCTGTTTTTGTCCCAGTAATATAACATTGTTCAAGATCTTAGTGTGTTGTGTATCTTTAGAAATACTCCTTGAACACAATACAGAACATTGCAAAATGTTACAAAGAAATTTTAATAAACTTAAAAATTTGCCATTTCATAACGTCCACTGATGCATAAGTTACACTCGCCCTTAAAAAGTGCCTGTGACACATTCAAGCACATTTATTTCATATTACACGCAGTATTTTATGCTCCTGAATGAAATGGACTGCTTGGATGTGTGTGGAAGCAATCGATATATTAATTCAATTTTTTGAATCCCACGCTACGAAAATGACAGGCTTCCCGCCATGGTCTCGGATTGAGGAATAACGCGAATGTGACATCAGCGGACTAATCATCTCACAATACAGCCTAGAGCGCTATAATGGCAGGTGGGGCTAAACGGCAGATTAAAAGACTCGTTTCTCGTCATCTGCGCTTTGCCAAATTATTGCATATAGTCGAATTGTCTCAAAATATGATTTTATTTCACATAATAATGCTATTTAAGATTTTTTTATTGTGTCACAGGCACTTTGATAACATAAAACACAGCTCCCTATTGCAAAGGTTTTTAAGACTTCAAGTGCAAAGTATCTGCTAATCATTTGTGATTTCATGCGCGCGCACACATAAACACACCCACACACAGTGATTTTCTATATTATAAAACCTTTTAGCTGACATATGAAAAATGGACAGTAGGTCCATATAATCATCTCAAGTGAAGCTACAACCCAGCTGAGTGAAGCAGGGTTGTGGTTTGATCTATTGTTTAGACAAGCACGCCTGGATCGTCCCATCAGATCCTCAGCAACGTCAAGTCCTTCCTCTAGATAACCCACCACAGTTTGAACCTTCGTTGGTCTTAAGGGATGCGTCATGACCATCTCTCTTGTTCTACATTTGACTGTACCATTGGGCTTATCCTCATCACATGATCTTTGGGCCGTTTAGCTGGACATGGACAAAAGTCCGTGTTCATCTGCTGTGTCGAGAATCCTGCATATGACTAAAGACTCGACCTAAAACAACAACAAAACATTTTTAATGTGGTTCTAGACACAAATCACACATTACCCAAAGTCACGCAACAGCATGATTGCACAGGTAAACTCTTTTTATTCCTGGTTCCATAAATCACAGCTTGGCAGCCTCACACTATCAAACCGCCTCCTCAAAATTTGACTGTTGGTATATTGCTTCTTTTTCTTAAATTACACTTCATTTACACCAGGTATATTATGTAAAATCTGTATGTGTATACACACGCAAATGAAATAAATGTTTTTGATAAAATTTTTGTACGTTTTGAGATTCCCTCCTAGAATGACAGTTTCTAGGGAATATTAAAAAAAATGCAATATGCAGAGTCACCGAAACACAAATGATAAATTGTTTGATGAGTACACTTACCCCAAGGACATATTGGCAAGTTTGAGGTTCTGTCATATAGACCGTGACCGCATGGGGAGAGTCTGACTCTTTACATCTAATGGAGGAATGAAATGACAGGAACAGTGTTCTTATCCAACCATCTACTCGAAATTTCTACACTGTGTTTACGTACTTTAATTTGACAATGACTTGGCGGGGCTTTCCTGTCAGATCACACATATCACCGTGGCCGTAGAAATGGGAAACCAGTCTGCAAAGATATTTAAAATAAAAAATAGAAGTCAAGATGGCTAATACAGTGTTCTTGCAGCCTTTTAAAAGTCAAATTTAGAGCTTTTAAACGCATTTGTAAGACCTTAAATAGATAATTTAAGACCAAAACATGTCGCAACTACTTCTAAATAATGGCAGAAAAAAACGTTTTATTTCACTGTAAACACAGAGCTGCTGCCACAACCCGCTGGTGTTTTTCTCCTATCATGTGTGACTTGACGGCTTTGACCCCCATTGTCCCGAACAAATGTCTTTTTGCAGACTTTGCATGAGGGATGGGAACCTCTGGGCACCTCGCGATATGATACAATTTGCCAATCAAGGCTCACGATAACGATGATCTCACGATATGGCTATGCAACAATTATCGGTACACGGGTCAGGAAATCATTCTTGGATATTTTAGAAATCAACTGATAAACAAAAAAGCAAGGCCTTTTCCCCCCTTCTGCTGTGAATTGAAATGAGTTTATCACTCGCAGACGATGGCCGTCAATGGCAGCCAATGCCAGGCAACGAGTTAATTTTGGGGCATTTCACATGATTTCCTGTTGATTTTCGGTCACTTCCTATTGATTTTGGGGCACTTACAGGTTCATTTTGGGTTACAGAAAAGGAAGTGACTCAATAATGTCCCCAAATGAATAGGAAGTGACCTACAAATACCCTAAAATGAACAGGAAGTGACCTCTAAATGCCCACAAAAGACTGGCTGTGAATGCTCTGGTTTCAGTGCCATTGACGTGCTAGACGTCCAATCTACTCAAAATTAATTGGATGTTTAGCGCCGTCAATGGCAGCCGGTGAGCTAACGTATTTTAATGGAAGATTTTGGTAGAAACCTGCTGGTTCCTAATTTTTTTAAACAGTGAAACCTTTTGAAAATGATATACCGATTCTTGGCAACCTTTTAGCCTACAACGTACCATGATATATCAACTTTTTGATATATTGTCACAACCGTACTTTTCACCAGGCACTGTTGTTATTTTCACAAGGGGCCAACCACCTCTTAAATAAACCATCTTCCATCTGTTTTTTATTAAATATACAGTTCTCCATCTCTGCATATTCCCGTTCACTTCTACAACCACGAATAACCAGAGAAACACAAGTCGCTGACGTATGCTTATAACGTATAACGTATATTATTGCCAACCCCTTGTATTTAGTGCACGCCACGGCCATTAATAAAACAAACACACACCATTTCAAGTTTATGGCAGAGAACAGTGATTTCCCCTGGCATTAAACACATCAACTGGAAATTTAATAACTACTGCAATTTTCCAGTAAGACAATTGAATTTTTAATTTTATTTTTAAATTTAAGACTTTTTAAAGACCTGCAAGATCCCTGGAGTAGTACTTTGTTATAAATTGATAATCACAACAAAAACAGCATACTTGACTTTCTGCACGCCGCTTTCCTTTAACTGGTAAGATCGAGCCACGTTCTTCTGGGACCACTCAATGTGTTCCTCTGCATTCCAGTTTCCAACCACCACAATGTTCTTGGCTTGCTCTTTATCCTGAAATACCAAAGCAACATTAAAGTGCGTACAACAGGATAAAAAAAGGTTTTAAATAGCATTATTAGGTGAATGAGAATCCTATTTTGATGATTTGAGTATATACAACAACTTGGCAAAGCGCAGATTATGAGGAATGAGTCTTTTAATCCGCCGTTTAGCCACGCCTACCATTATAGGGCTCAAGCATCCCCAACAGGAGGATGACGTCGGCAGGGTCATGGTTTCATCTGATTGAGAAATCAGCCCATTGAGGGGGAATTACTCAGAACGAGGAAAATGCGATGAAGAGAGCCGCAAAATGTCATTGTATCAGTCTCTCTACACCAATATTTTTACAGGATATTCTTTTTATCGAAGTATTTTTCCCCAAATGCTAAATAAATGGTATGGTCGTGACAAATAACAGTCTTGTGTTAAATGGAATATGAAATAATAAAAATGCATTTATTCAGTACAACATGGCAAAATTACTCCATAATGCTCAGAACTGTCGACTTCACCTTTACTGTCGCACCTCCCGAACGATATTTTATGCCACCGGAGTTAGTCAGGCTTTAGTCATTTCCCTGCCCCGGCTTCGGAGAATGTAAACAAACCAAGAGGGTGACAGCTAGCTGACATGGTAACCCGAACAGAGTGACGTTTCGAAGTCTTATTTTCACTTTCCGAGCGAAAAATCACACAAAACTAGCTTGGATTATATCACACGGCGGCGGGGTTGTCAATTGTCTTCGCTGATTGACAACCCGCCCGGCGGTGAGCAAGTTAGAGCTCATTCCCCTGCTACGGACAGAAGCAGCTGGAGAGTACCGCCAGACAAACCCGGCGATGTCGGAAGAGCGCTTAGCTGCCAAATGGTCAACACGAATATGGCATAAAATAATACTTAACTACACAGCGAAAACGTAAACAGAGAGCGGTGTGCAGTTGTGCAGCTAACATGGCAGGATGTGTGTGAGGAGAACTTTCCTACATGTACGTCCATGATCATACTTAAGTAAATAGTCCTTTATTTAAAGAATGCTTGTAGTGGCCAATATCCGCGGTGAACAGGAACCTTTTGAAACCCAAAAAGGCTCACACGCCTCTCCCTTGTGCACAATTTTCTGCAGCCGTTTTGCTGCCGTGATGCAAAAAATAAACGAAATAATCCGCAAAATCAGCTGAATCCGCAGGCCATCTGCATGCTATAAAGCAATTCTGTATTGTGAGATGCTGACCCGGGTGACGCCTAGGCATGTGCCGGTATGAGATTTTCACGGTACGATAACCGTGAGCAAAAATACCGCGGTTTCACGGTATCACGGTATTGCAATTATAGCTCCAAAATTTTGAGATGTATGGGTTTAAAAAAAAAAAAAAAAAAAATCCATTGAACAGGATTTTTTCAAAACATATTTGCAAATTGGAACATGAATATAATGTGAAAATAAATAAATTAACAAAAAATAACAAATATTATATAAAATTAAAATAAATAGAACCTAGACTATACCCACAGCCACAGCTCAAGTTGCTCAATATTAGAGTAAGAACAAAATAATTGCTATAAAAAGTAAAAACACTTCTAAATAAAATTAAAAATATATACTGTATGACTTTTTTTTTGAGGGGGGAAGCTCAAGTGAAGTTTCGCCATTTTCAGCCACTGTGTCAACTCTAGTCTACATGATGCCATGCCTTTGTGTTAAAAAGAACAAAGAATTCATAAGTTAATAAGTTAGTTAAAAATGTATAAGTTAGTTTTATAAATTAGTTAAAATGTAAATATTGTTGAGGAAAGGTTTCATCAAAAAAATAAAATAAAAAATAAAATAAAAAAAGTGAAGAGTGAGACCTCCTCTCTCAATTAGCGATCTTTGACGCGATTCTCCCCCCCCCCCCCTGCATTCAAGCTTTTCTCTCACTCAGCGGCTGTGAGACATAAAAGAAGCTGCTCTCCGAGTTTAGCCTAGGCTAACATTCGTCTTTGTAAGTTTTAGTTAGTTTGTATATTGAATTTGAAACGAAAATGTGTGTTTTGTTTTTGGCGAACTTTTTAATGGAGCTACTGCTATCCTGTTGAACCTAATCACATGTGGAAAAATACAATTGTACAGCGTTTTAAATGTATTTATTTGTATATTTCACCACGATTTGAGAGCTCAATAAATTGAAGAAAAGTACGCCATGTGTTTGGAGGATTTGTTTTGGGGTTTGCTGGCTGTTTAGTGACACTCACGGCAACAAACGGGAAGGGGTGAGCGGTGCCGCACCAAGCCACTTCGGCTGCATTTTGGCACATGAAAAATAGCGAATACCGTACTAAGGTATGACGGAAAATTTTAGTGGTTTTGAAACCGCGACGTTTTCACACCACGGTAAACCGTGAAACCGGTAACCGGCACATGTCTAGTGACGCCACATTCGCATTTGTCCTAAACCAGAGACTGAAGCCGGAAATCGCTCATTTTGATGGCGCGGGATTTAAAAATTCAATATATAATTAGATCGCTTCCACACACATCCAAGCGGTCCATTTCATTCAGGAACATAAACACCGAGTGAAATATGAAATAAACATGCTTTTTGGTTTCATACCCACTTTAACTCAATATAACTATTGAATGAATCCGCTTAGTAGAAGATTTACATTTACTGTACCATGCATGGTTCTATAACGTGGGACCAATGAACCTATCGCAAAACCACGCCCCCAAAAATCACAAAAGCACAAGCAGTAAAATTGCATAGGAATACTGTGTGGTCGTGACCTAAAACATCTTTTTTTCTAACTTTATAATAGCAAAAACAAGATGGTTTAATGTTGTACGTGGGGTACCTGTAATTCCGACACTAGGTACCTTGAAAGACTGGAGGGAGGAATTTTTTGTTTGTGCCTTTTTCAAAGCTTAAAATAAGGCTCGCCAAATGCAAGCTATTGATAAGGCTCTTTCGTGAACCACATAAACAACTGAATGTCAAGACAGTCACCCAAGGACACTTATGCTTGCTCAAAGGTAAGTTAATGATCGATTTGTTAAAAAAATATGTGATAGCATGTAGTAGAAACGTAGACTTAACAACTATTAACGTTAGTTTGCTAACATTTGACTGCCTACTTGTTTACTAGCCTGTCACTACACAAACAGAATAAAATGTAACTAATCTAAGCTGTCAAGACCCCAGCATTGAAAGTCCAAAGCAAACACCACAAACTTTCTAAAAAAAAAAAAAAAAAAAAAAGGAAGATGTAATTATGCACGAAGGAAACTTCTCCTCACACACACACCTAGCATGTGGCTGCGGTCAACTCGAGTGCACGCCGCGCTCTCTACATTCAACATTTATTTACGTTGTATTCATGTTGCATATGTATGTTTATGATGTACAGTGCTGGCCAAAAGTATTGGCACCCCTGCAATTCTGTCAGATAATGCTCAATTTCTCCCAGAAAATGACTGCAATTAAATATGGTTTGGTAGTAATATCTTCATTCATTTTGCTTGCAATGAAAAAACACAAAAGAGAATGGAAAAAAAAAAATCATTATCATTTTACACAAAACTCCAAAAATGGGCCGGACAAAAGTATTGGCACCCTTTGAAAAATCATGTGATGCTTCTCTAATTTGCGTTATTAACAGCACCTGTTACTTACCTGTGGCACATAACAGGTGGTGGCAATAACTAAACCACGGTTGCAGCCAGTTAAAATGGATTAAAGTTGACTCAACCCCTGTCCTGTGTACTTGTGTGTACCACATTGGGCATGGAGAAAAGAAAGAAGACCAAAGAATTTTCTGAGGACTTGAGAAGCAAAATTGTGAAGAAGCATGGGCAATCTCAAGGCTACAAGTCCATCTCCAAAGACCTGAATGTTTCTGTGTCTACCGTGCACAGTGTCATCAATAGGTGTAAAGCCCATGGAACTGTGGCCAACCTCTCTAGATGTGGACGGAAAAGAAAAATTGACGAGAGATTTCAACGAAAGAATGTGCGGATGGTGGATAACGAACCTCGACTAATATCCAAACAAGTTCAAGCTGTCTTGCAGTCAGAGGGTACAACAGTGTCAACCCGTACTATCCGTCGGCGTCGGAATGAAAAGTGACTCTATGGTAGGATACCCAGGAAGAACCCACTTCTGAACCAGAGACACAAAAAAAGCCAGACTGGAGTTTGCCAAAACTTACCTGAGAAAGCCACAAACATTTTGGAAGAATGTTCTCTGGTCAGATGAGACAAAATTAGAGCTTTTTGGGAAAAGGCATCAACATAGAGTTTAAAGGGGAAAAAATGAGGCCTTTAAAGAAAAGAACACGGTCCCCACAGTCAAACATGGCTGAGGTTGCCTGAACTTTTGGGGTTACTTTGCCAACTCTGGCACTGGACAGCTTGACCGTGTGCATGGCATTATGAACTCTGAAGACTACCAACAAATTTTGCAGCATAATATAGGTCCCATTGTGAGAAAGCTGGGTCTTCCTCAGTGGTCATGGTTCTTCCAGCAGGACAATGACACAAAACACGTTTCAAAAAGCACTAGAAATGGTTCGAGAGAAAGCACTGGAGACTTCTAAAGTGGCCAGCAATGAGTCCAGACCTGAATCCCATAGAACACCTGTATAGAGAGCTGAAAACGGCAGTTTGGAGAAGGCACCCTTCAAATCACAGAGACCTGGAGCAGTTGGCCAAAGAAGAATGGTCTAAAATTCCAGCAGAGCATTGTAAGAAACTCATTGATGGATACCGGAAGCAGTTGTTCGCAGTTATTTTGTCTAATGGTTGTGCAAGTATTCGGCTGAGGGTGCAAATACTTCAGTCCGGCCCATTTTTGAGTTTTGTGTTAAATAATTTTTTTTCATTCTGTGTTTTTTTTAATTGCAAGCAAAATAAATGAAGCTATAATTGAGCAATATCTGACAGCAAAGCAAGGGTGCCAATACTTTTCACCAGCTCTGTAAGTTGTTTATTTAGCACCTCTGGATAATATTGAGAATCAGACTAAATGTAAAAGACTGCTTATGCATAGCCACGAAAGCCGCAGTAGAAAAATCTGACAGAACACATGACATAACGTTACTAAGTAGCTAACGTTATAGCTATATAGATATTCGGCCTGTGGGGTTTCTCGTTTTTAAGTTGCGAGTGGTAGCATTTCTACTCGATTATAACAATGGTCCCCTCTCTGTAAGGTTTAATACCATGGACACACCACTCCACTGCATACTGCAACCCCTTCTTGTCTGCTTCTACACGAAATTCTAGAGCTGCAACTAACGATTATTTTCATAATCGATTAATCCGAGAAGTCACATTTTTTAATTACCTTCAAAATTTACCTTGAAGTTGTTTTAGGCATGTTGTAAGTAACAATGAAGATAAAATGGATGACTCTTTCCTTCAAATATAATATTTTATTACAGCTTCCTGACTTAATCGATACAGTTGTAGACTACAGTTATCAAATTCATTGGCAACTAATTTATTAATCGATTTTAATCGATTAGTTGTTGCAGCCTAATTTAGAAGCTAGTTTAGACAGTAAGATATATGAAAATTTGCAAAAATGTGAATTGTTGTTTTCCAAAGTAAAAGCATTTTTGTTCATGTCCCACTTTGACTTAACAAAAATATAATGAAGAAATCTGATAATATTTACAACTGAGAAGTTATATGTATGTTATAATTTTAAAAAATTAGACAAGCTAAAGATGAATAAAGTCCTAAGTGATTAATTGGTTATCAAAGTAGTTGTTGATTCATTGTTGCACCTCTACGAAATTAATTTTAAAAATAAAAATCAGGTCCATCGCCAGCTGTGGTGGTGCAAATTCTGAAATTTTAACTCCCACCATCAAACATATTGTAAATCGTTCGTTCACTCAGTCACTGTCACTGAGAGAATTTGACAGAGCCTTGGGTTGTCCGAGTTTTACAAGGTGGCGGGGCTTTACAATTGGTCCACTGCTTCCTGAACATGCCACCTGACATCATGTCTATGGGGTCGATATCCAAAGTATGATTTTTCTCCTTTAATAACATATCGTCTTCCTATAGTTTCATTATTCTTTTACTCACTATATTATTTATCCATGTTCTATACTAGTATATTGTCTATGTCCTCAAAGGTTGTAGGTGAGCTTAATTCATACATTTTAGTTTTCAATTAACCCATTATGTATGCTGTTGAATGTGCGTCCAATGTCCATCCACAAAAGAAGGGTGAAGATACAATTTTAACCTCAGAACTCTGAGGCAGATGTGCAAAGCTTAACTGCTACTCTATATTGCTGCCAAAACAAAACACTAAATGGGAGAAGATCAGTTTCTTCATAGTTATTGGTTACAGCGTAGTCTCCGGGTTATGACGTACTCGACTTATGTGATTTCGACGGAGTTTTGTTCACTATTTTGTCTCCAGTCCTTTTTATTTTTGTTGCGTAACGGTGTAGAGCATGTATATTTCAGCTCTGTATTTTTCTCAGTGTAAAAGCTGTCACATTTCCCTGAAGATATTATTTCGCCAATAAGGGGAGCTAAAGTTAATTGAAAATTTACATGATGATCAACTTTTTTTTTTGCATGCATGCATGCTGGGCACTACCTGTATACTGTATGCAGATCTGCTCAATTATCTGTATAAAGGGTGCTTTCCCCCATAGACAATCTTATAAAAGAACATCTCACCTCATGGTACTGATGGACGTGTTTTCCATAACAGAATTCATATTTCCACCATCCAACACCCTGAAAAACACACCATCGAATGAAAAACATCTCAGTACGACAAGCTAGCTCGGCTGACGATGTCTCACCCCGTGTAAACAGTAGGAGCCGCTGAGGAACTCCTTGATTAGCTGCTCGTCTGTCAGGCGCGAAATATGAGTGGTGCCCACAGCCACCTGCGCCTGCCCACCAACAGCCATGGGTTTGTGAGTAGAAGTGAAGGCCTCCTCTCCTGTTGATGGAGTCTCCTGTAACCACACAAAGCAGTCAATGAAAGTCTTTTCATTCACTGGTTGGTCTTTATTTTACATCAATACATTTTCCCTAACTTAGGGAGGGCCAGAGTGTAAAAATTACACAAATGTGTCATTAAAAAATGCTTCTATTTCAATATTTATTTTTGTTCTATTCAAATTTATAACACTTTTTATTTAGATACTTCATTTTTTATTTATGCTAATTTATGTTTATTTAAAATGTTATTTATTTTTACTTAATTATTTCAACATTTATTTTTATTTCTTTCTTTCGACATTTATCAATTTCACTTTTATTTATTTCATTCTTGCACTCTTGCTCCCCTTGTAACTCCATTTAATTAAAAAAAATGTCATAAAAAGTTTTAGTTTACATTTAATAATTTATTTCAATTCTTATTTATATATTTCACTTTTTATTTATTTTAATTTATATTATTTATTTAATTTCAACATTTATTTCCATTTTTATTCATTTCACCATTTAATTATTTATTCCATTATGTTTATTTTACATTTTATTTATTTCATTCTTGCACTCTTGTTCCCCTTGTAACTGCATTTACCGGTAAAAAAATAAATTGAAATAAATAGTAAAATATATAAATATAAATAAATAAATAAAAATGTCCAATAAATAAATACCATTTAATGACACATTTAATAATTTATTTGTGTACTTATTTATTTAATTTTTGCACTCCTGGTCCTCCATACTAACGATCTTTATTACATGCTATTGAAAAATAGGCATAACAATATACTCAGGCATGCAAATGGGTCAGGGGTTAAAAAGGTGAAAAGGTGGAGGAAGTATGTTCCGGCATTCTGCCAAAATGTTCTACATTGGCGAAACGCCCCACATGAGGCAAATTTGACACCCGAAGTACTACGTGCACTCTCATCTTGTTTTGTTTAGATGCATTCGGTAGAACGTACTAAAAAAATACTTTAAGAAAATACTTAAATGTAGTTATATCAAATAAGGACGGTTGAAATATTCTACGTGACCAATGTTGTTAACTACTTTAAAGCTACCACAAAAAACACAGAATGGTTAAAAGTATGAGAGAGTAATCTGTGCAAAATGTATTTTAAGGGAATGAAAAGGTAAATAAAAAAACCTCAATAAAAACAAAAATAGTGAGTACTCGACACTTTTAACTGATGTGCGCATGCGTGCGAATGTCTGCGCAAGCGGGCTGAGCATTGTGTAGGACGTTTTTCCCAACACCGGTATACTGTACAACCCAACAAAATATAGAGCTCAGTCGACCCACACCGTGTTTCAGTAATCTGCTGGAGGCACCATAGACACACATACACCTTGTGCTGGCCATGTTTTATTTAGAAACAGTCTTTCACAGAAGCTAAACAAGTTAGGTGTTCAACACTGTACACGAATGTCGCGCTGAAAAAAAGGCGTCACATATTCCTGAATACCAATAACAGCGATATTCGAAAGACACATTTTTTTCTTCTTTTATTATATTACCGTTAAATACACAAGCTTGACGCCAACTCAATGGGAGCTATTTTTTCATCAGAGATTTGGCTAGCTCTGGCAGTCTTCAACGCAAGCTGAAACGACCGACTAACTTTGTTATACCACAAAATATGACAACGATTGAAAAAACAATGGGAGTGAGACCTCTCCTCCTCCAGCGAACATGGATTTGTTCTTAGGGCAAGATCAGCTGTCGCAATTAGTGATCTTTGACGCTATCCATTTTTTTCCCCCTTCATTCAAACTTGTTTCTCACTCAGCGGCTGTGATTATAACCACAAAGAAGTTGCTCTCCCAGCTAAGCCTTGGCTAACATTCGTCTTTGTAAGTTTTTAGTCAGTTTGTATATTGAATTTCAAAGGAAAATGTGTGTTTTGTTTTTGGCGAACTTTTTCATGGTGCTAACCTGTTGAAGCCACTCACACGTGGAAAAATACTATTGTACAACGTTTTAAATGTATTCATTATGTATATTTCAGTTACCACGATTTGAGAGCTCAATAAATTGAAAAAAAAAAGAATTATGTTGTGTTTGGAGTGTTTGTTTTTGGATTCGCTGGAATAGCGTCAATGACACATACAGCAACAAACAGGGTAAATGGGTGAGCGCTGCCGTGCCAAGCCACTTCTGGTTGCATTTTTGTCACATGAAAAATAGTGAATACCGTACGATGGTATGACGGAAAATTTTAGTGGATTTGAAATCACGATGTTTTCTTAACATGGTAAACCATGAAACCAGTAACCGGCACATGCCTACAGCCGTCCCCCCGCCCAAAATTTTCTCCTCGGATCTACACAATTGACGTAAGTCACCCTTTTTGACTTCAAAACGGCGAATTTCGCCAAAAGGTGAGAGATTTTCATGCCTGTATACTGCACTTGGCCCACTTACAGTTTGTCCAATTTCCCCCCCCCGTTGTTTTCTCAAGTATTGCTTTCAGGTACCGTAATTTCCGGACTACTGAGCGCCCCTGATTACAAGCCTCACCCAGTATATTATTAAAGGAAGAACTATATTGTACATACATAAGCCTCTCCAGTTTAAAAGCCGCGTGTGCCCACATAGTAACATGAGATATTTATGAAGAAATACACAGAGCTTTCTGAGTTTTAATAACATATTTTGACGAATCGGTTTATAAATATAGCGCGTGACTTACGGGAGTAAGGGAGGTGCGGAAGAGTGAGAGACGTGCCTTCCTGTTGTTGTGCGGGAGTGTGCGCATTGGCTGCTGTAGACAGCAGTCGTGCGTTGTTCCACGAGATTCCAAAATAAAGAATTACAACCTAACTAAGCGGGTGACTCTTTGTCAACGTTACCTTAACTTTTCTTTCCAAAGAGCGCCAGCAAAACGGCACTTAGCTCACTCCTGTTCTCCTCCCCCTCCTCCTGCGTGTGTCGTCCTCTTCGTCACGCAGCAGACCGGCTTTTCGAAACCCGTTGGTGATGGTGGATTTTTTTTTTATCCTGCTCATCACTGTCAGACGTGTGCAAAAGTTGCTCTCTGCGTGCGGCCAGTTTTGGTAAACGATCTCTCATCCAAGCCTTCAATTCAATTTGGCACGTCATATCTATTTCTTCTAGCATTTTCCATGATGCGGGTCTGCTAATTTTACTAATGCACAAAGACGAGGGTCTGCTACTTTTATTCGTGCACAAAGCACAAAGTTAAAATACGGGTAAGACTGCAAACTAGCGTCTTCCTCAACACATATATTCCACGTGTCTTACGCTTACGTTCTATGCTTGAGCGCTCCTGGCGGTCATTAGAAAAATTGATAAATTGGCCGCATCATTGCATACGCCGCAGGGTTCAAAATGAGGGAAAAAAGTAGCGGCTTGTAGTCCGGAAATTACGGTACTTTATATAATGCTGGTGAAACGCTCACCTCTCTGTGCTCTGCGGTGGTGCTGAAAGGAGGTCTGAGCTGCTCCTCTTGCTCCTTGTCCAACTGGGTGAGCCGTCGAGGCCGAAATGGCGAGCCAGCCAACGCCTGGCAGAGTATGGCATTAACCGGTGACGACTTGTACCTGCGAACAAAGGGAGTGGTCATGTTTAATCTGATTTAACTGTCGCCATAGATGGTCAACAAGTTTCAAGAGTTTCCACCTGTATTTTGGGTGCGCACAGAGCAAGGGGGTCAGCACCACCACTTCATATTCACAGGTGGTAACCTCAGCGATGGACAGGATTTCATGTTTGGCTTCTGGGTGACACACGTACAGCACGGCTGTGGCGCGCGGCTCATTCTGCTTGAGCACACAAGGTGTCCCATTTCCCATCTCCACTGAGTAATACGGAGTCAGCTGCCCTTCTATGTTCTTAGAGAGCACCTACAAGATGACACGAGCAATATGTGCCATATTCATAGTGATAAATGTGATGGACTGTTCAATTTGTGAAGCTTACTTCTGATTCGGGTGTTGACTCAGCTGTTTCGGGCTCTTCAAATTTAGCTGACAGAAGAAATGCATTGCTTTATGTTATTTTATACAAGATTGTTAAAGGATGAAAAGAAAAAACATACCCATTTCTGTAGATTTTCTCTTCTCTGCTAATTTCCCCAAGAAGTACTCTTGAACACTTATTTTCTATGGATACACAAAATATCATCATTACTATTATTATATCACTATTAAAACATGCATAAATCTGGATTCTGGTACTTCTGAGAACACCAACCTGACCTGACTCTTTCTCCTCGTGATACTGTCTTACATGTTTTCCGTGACATACTTCATAGGTCCAGTAAGATTCAATCTGTCACCCAATGGAGGAACAAAGCTTTTAGGTACACTACGGGCCAACTTTGCATTCATAGGTGTCAGACAGCCAAAAATGAATGAATGAGTATGCTTACTCTGTATGAGCAGCTGCTTCGTTTGAACAAAGGCTCCAGAAGTTCAGACGGACTTGGCCCGCTGTACTCCTTTTCATCATCCTAAGGACAAAAAAGAAAAATCGGACAATTAAAATTTGTTGGGAGCGATGCATGTCATCAAAAGAGCCTTTTTTTTCTCCAGTTGTTTTTGTCAACAATGACGACAACGAAAATATTTCATTGACGAACAATTTTTCGTGACGATGACGAGCTACATAACAAGGCGAATGCCAGTTTTGTTCTGATGAGACGACAAGACGAAAAGCTTTACACTTAGTACAAAAAAAGCAAGAAAAAAAAAAAAAGCACTTCGCTTTTCGTTAGAGATGTCCCGATCCGATATTTGGCTCGAATCGGACGCCGATATGGGCAAAAAAATGCGCATCGGTATCGGATCAGCCGACATGGAAAAATTCCGATCCAGACTTAAGAACCAGTTTTTTTTAAAAGTCCGGTCCGGGTTTTCCAGCGCACCGATTTACATAATCCATTCGAGTTTTTGCTTCGGTTTCCCTAAAATCCGGTCTGGATTTTACGGCACACCTTCAACACACTACATTACCGTCTCCCAATTTACCGAGAGACTTTATCGGTAAAAATGTCAGCTGTGTGGGATCATTTCACCTTAAAGGATGACAAAGACGAAGAGGCAGAGCACAACATATGCCACAATAAAGTCAAGCGTGGTGGTAAAGCTGTAAGAAGTTTTAATTCAACCAACCTAATCATGCATTTAGTGAAATACCACCACAAACAATATAAGGAGTTTGCGAAGAAAACCGAAGACAAAAAGAAAGATCCTACGCAACTAACACTGGCAAAAACTTTTGCTATGCGTGACAAACTGGCACTTGACAGTCCCAAAGCCCAGCGAATACCAAGAGTCATTGCCGAAGAATTCATTCTGGATGACGAGCCATTATCTCTCGTGAGTAAAGACGCACCATCCAACACTTAGAACTACGGTACAACATGCCCAGCTGTCATTACATCCTTCAGCGATTCGGCCGTGGAAGATTCGAGAACGATTCACAAACATCCAAATTCCGATTATTGAAATATGTCGAGTAAAGCGGAACTAATACACAGCGCGGTCTTCGGGACGCAATGATCAACGGACCGCATTGTGTCCCGAGAGTAAACATCATGCTTGTTGTAGACCCGGGTAATGCCAATGCTCAACTCACGGCTTTAGCTCAACTCGTGCCGCTGGATAAAAAAAACACAAGAATACCTGACTGCACTCTAAATTGTCTGTAGGTATGAGTGTGTGCGTGAATGGTTGTGTGTCTCCTTGTGCCCTGCGATTGGCTGGCAACCAGTTCAGGGTGTCCCCTGCCTACTGCCCGTTGTTAGCTGGGATAGGCTCCAGCACCTCCGCGACCCTCGTGAGGAATAAGCGGCATGGAAAATGAATGAATGAATGAATACCTGACTGCTGCTGACAGCCGCTAGAAACTACGTCAACATCGTTTAACTGTAGATAATAGATATCATATGTACTGGACTGTCTCAGAAAATTAGAATACACAATATTCTAATTTTCTAATATAAAACTAGATGCAAAATGACAGACTCGACAGCGTTAGCAACACTGAAGTATGGAAAACTACATGTGTTAGTAAACGGCCGCCATCTTAAAGCAGGACACTTCCCTAGTAGGCTGTTGTGAACCTTCCAAGCGAACTTAATTAACTTTTTATCTAAAATACTACTAAATCGGCAAAATCTTGACTTGAATCTATCTTCAAAACAGTTTTAAAACTTTCACATGTCGAAAGTAGACAGAAGGGAAATTATGGAATAACGGGAGCAATTTTAACAACTTTAACAGTTGATTCGCAAAATTAAATGAATTGAATGTACCGTAGTTTAAAGCTGCTGATACAGAATGGGGACTTGAGTATTTTATTTACCGTTTTAAAACGTTAACTTGATACTGAAATAGTCGTAAACCTGAGAGGTTTTTTATACAATTATTGTAACTAATGCACGGAACATTAAAAGCATCTAATAGCTTGGGGGGGTTTGTGGGATTTTCCACTGAGGTTGTGTGTTTTGCTTTTTTAAGACAGTTTACAATATTATTTGCATGTTCCACTGACTGACTATGCCATTTCTGTTTGTTATTTATAATGTTTTGTGTTTGTCACTGAATAAACAAGTCAGTTTCTTGTTACCAACTGTTGTGTGTTATTCAAACTCACTTAATTCAGCTGGCTAGTTGTTATCAAGATTACTAAAACTCTTTTCAACATGAGTCTGACAACTAAGTAAGGAGGCTAAATAACTTTAAACTTTAACACATGCTCAGATAGGCCGGTATTGGTATCGGCCAGTATCTGTAT
Source organism: Corythoichthys intestinalis (assembly GCF_030265065.1). Taxonomy (NCBI): domain Eukaryota; kingdom Metazoa; phylum Chordata; class Actinopteri; order Syngnathiformes; family Syngnathidae; genus Corythoichthys; species Corythoichthys intestinalis. The sequence goes on from NC_080404.1 coordinate 13,067,837, forward strand.
CGATTCGGAAATGCAAAACAATATCGGTATCGGATCGGAAGTGCAAAAACCTGGATCGCGACATCCCTACTTTTCGTCATTCATGTAGTGTCAGTAATAGACTTTTTCCCTTTTGTTCGCATCGTTTGAAAATGCTGTTATCCAGCGAGTTTTCATGTTTCACGTGTCACCTTTTAAACGCAATTTTGCATTTAGGAGAAGCCTGCTGATGTTTTATAGCAGGCTAAAGTGGTTAGTCCATTGTTTGTTCCATTAGCCTTAATATAAATAGCAATGCTAACGTTTTACAAGTTTTAATATAGAGGTGTTTCCTTTTTTTGTATGTCTGAACTTTCAATCTACGGCGTGTTTGTGAAAGGAACTGGAGTCTCATTTGCAATCAACACACACATGCGATGAGTGACACACAAATGTATGCACACACGTGGCGATAAATCACCTCTGCGACATCGTTTCTGTCATATTTTCACAATACGTGACATTTTCATATTGTACGTCAGCTTGCATTGTGGCAGTGTTTGTGTCGTGTCTTTTACACTGCTGGCCAAAAGTATTGGCAACCCAGCAATACTGTCAGATAAATTCTCCCCAAAAATGATAGCAATTGCAAATGCTTTGGTAGTAAAATCTTCTTTCATTTCCCTTGCAATAAAAAAAACACAAAAGAGAATGGGAATAAAATAAAATCATTATCATTTTACACACAACCCAAAAATGGGCCAGACAAAAGTATTGGCACCCTTTGAAAAATCATGTGATGCTTCTCTAATTTGTGTAATTAATAGCACCTGTTACTTACCTGTGGCACATAACAGGTGAAGGCAATAAGTAAATCACAGTTGCAGCCAGTTAAAATGGATTAAAGTTGACTCAACCTCTGTTCTGTGTCCTTGTGTGTACCACATTGAGCATGGAGAAAAGAAAAGACCAAAGAACTGTCTGAGGACCTGAGAAGCAAAATTGTGAGAAAGCAAGGGCAATCTCAACGCTACAAGTCCATCCCCTGAATGTTCCTGTGTCTACCGTCCACAGTGTCATCAATAAGTGTAAAGCCCATGGGACTGTGGCTAACCTCCCTAGATGTGGACGGAAAAGAAAAATTGACGAGAGATCTCAACCAAAGATTGTGCGGATGGTGGATAAAGAACCTTGAATAACATCCAAACAAGTTCAAGCTGTCCTACAGTTCGAGGTACAACAACGTCAACCCGTACTATCAGTCAGCCTCTGAATGAAAAGGGACTCAATGGTAGGATACCCAGGAAGACCCCACTTCTGACCCAAAGACATAAAAAAGCCAGGTTGGAGTTTGCCAATACTTACCTAAGAAAGCCTAAAACATTTTGGAGGAATGTTCTCCGGTCATATAGGACAAAAGTACAGCTTTTTGGGGAAAAAGCATCAACATAGAGTTTACATAGAAAAACACGAGTCTTTCAAAGAAAAGAACACGGTCCCAACAGTCAAACATGGCAGAGGTTCCCTGACCTTTTGGGGTTGCTTTGCCAACTCTGGCACTGGACTGCTTGACCGTGTGCATGGCATTATGAAGTCTGAAGACTACCAAGAAATTTTGCAGCATAATGTAAGGCCCAGTGTGAAAAGTTGGGTCTCCCTCAGAGGTCATAGGTATTCCAGCAGGACAATGACCCAAAACACACTTCTAAAAGCACTAAAAAATGGTTTGAGAGAAAGCACTGGAGACTTCTAAAGTGGCCGACTGGCCGGCAGTGAGTCCAGACCTGAATCCCATTCAAAAACCTGTGGAGAGATCTCAAAATGGCAGTTTCGAGAAGGCACCCTTCAAATCTCAGAGACCTGGAGCAGTTGGCCAAAGAAGAATGGTCTAAATTTCCAGCAGAGCATTGTAAGAAACTCATTGATGGATACCGGAAGCGGTTGTTTGCAGTTGTATTGTCTAAAGGTTGTGCTACCAAGTATTAGGCTGAGGGTGCCAATACTTTTGTCGGGCCCATTTTTGGAGTTTTGTGTAAAATTAAGATTTTCTTTCATTCTCCTTCGTGTTTTTTTATTGCAGGCAAAATAAATGAAGATATTACTACCAAAGCATTTGTAATTGTAATCATTTTCTGGGAGACATTGAACATAATCTGATAGAATTGCAGGTGTGGCAATACTTTTGGCCAGCAGTGTATGTGAGATGTGCTGCGCCTCTCCCTCACGCTCCTTACCAGAGTTTAGGATGTGTCTCAACTTCTCAAGCAAGGCTGCACTCGATCTTGCTTGTTTGGAAACACGGTAGGTTTTGTTTTCTTATCTTGCCCAAAGAGAATATGCAATGTTGCTTTAGCCTTTAAAGGTATGTGCTTGATGATCATCAGACGCAAAATTAAGTCCTAGCTTTAGCTTAGATCCAGTTGGTGAAATGGCATTCAGCTATTAGCCAACTTCAGCTGTTTTGTTTGGTAAACGAGCAATTACTGGGAAATATTGATTGCATGCAACTTCTGGCTAGACTCTAAGAATAGCAAAAACACAACATAAACAACACAACAACGGACAAATTTTTTTTACATACTAGCGTGGTAACATTTCTATCAAAAAGTTACTCAAGTAACTGTAATGTAGTGAATGTAACACGTTACAACCCCCTTTATGATGCATTGCTTGTTGTATGTTATTTGTTGTTTAAAAAAAAATAGTGCAACAATAATGGACGTGCAGGAAGTGACTGAGAGGAATTAAAAAATTACGATAGCTATAACCAATTGCAGTACGCCAACTGAGGTTTCAGCTCGGGAAAACAGGTTATTAAATGCAACCATTACCTCTTCTTCGGAGGCCAGCGACGGTAGGAGGCATTTATACCTCTCCTTCTCTACTGTGGTCATGATGACAAAGTTGTCCTCTTTGTAAAGTGCGCCTGAAGTGGGCTGAAATACAGGCACACATCTGAATAAAGCACATCCTCCATGATATATAACAATAACGCTTGACAATTGTGGGCTGGGGTCCTACCAGTGTGACTTCAGCCCCCGGCCAGGTAATTTTAAAAGGAATTTCATCCGTGAAAGAAGGTTGCCCGTCCCCGTGTGACCAGACGCCACCGCAGAGCACCAGAAGTCCTCCGACCATCACCAATACAAGCCGAGCCATCATCTCCCTGTCCGGCCAGTGAGCGTCAGCCGGCCGCTCCTCATGTATAAAACTGGTGTCTTCCTTACATACACAACGCCAACATAGGTGGTAATTCAAAACTAGGATGAATTGATCCGGGTTGACATCCGGCTAGAAAAAGAGGAACTGTACACTCTGATTATTTGTGATAACAACACGACAGCAAAATACAGGAAGTGAGCTGTGTGTCGCTGCCACGTCTGTTTCCTCCAATGTTTTTCGTGTTGAAATAACCACAGCGACATGTAGTGGTAGGGTCGGGTCACGACATTCTAGTCAATTCAAACCACATACAGTAGGCCGATATGGATATGTTTGACTAGAGCAGTGCTTCTCATTAATTTTCTGTTATGCCCCCCAGGGGAAGACGTATACGTTCTGCGCCCCCCTAACTCTTGGCCGCCACTATAAATATACTCTAGTATCATTTGTATATACATTTTTTCAGGGGTGAAAGTGGGCCGGAACGCACCGGAACGGCGTTCCGCCATCGTATTTCTTGGCAGACCGACGTTCCGGCATACGGTGCTTTGATCCCGAAAATATGACGACAACTGTCAAAACCCAATGTTTAAAAAAAAAACACAAAAAAACCAAAACCCTGCCACGCTGCCACACACGCATCTCCAATAAGAACAATCTACTAATGTCAGATTTACATACACAAGTGTTAACAATACAAGCCTAATAAAGAGCTTGCTTAGCGTCATCCGTTTTCACTGATTTTTATTATTCATTTATTCTACGTAGTTCTGACAAGTCGCATTGCCTGTAGCCCTTTTCACACATATTACCAGGGAATTTCCTGGAAATAAGGTAACGCAGGATTTACCCCCGTCATTGCTTTCGTGCATGAAAAGATTCCGAGAATGAAGCCGGTTGGACACTTTCACAGACTTGACCTGTGTTGCCCACTGGCACTCTCTGTGCGTGGAAGGCTGCTGGGCGATTTTATAACCTGGACATTACGTCATTTTTGGTCAGCATTGTCACAATGTTGGTCAAATCCTGTCGTGTTTTGTTCCGGAGGGAGCGTTCCCCGACGTGTATCTGCAACTAATTTAAGGTCATCAAGAGGTAAGATCGGGCCTAAAAAAATCCAGCCCAACCCGACCCGACCCGACCTGGGTCCGCTGGTATTAATGCCTGACCCGCCCGAGCCCGATCAATTAACTTGATTTGCAGGCCCGAAAAAACCCCAAAATGTTATGTTTTATTTGTAGGCCCGAGCCCGGAAAACCCCCCCGAAATGTTATATTTTATTTGTAGGCCCAAGCCCGAGAACCCCCCCCTCAAAATTCTATGTATTATTTGTGAGGAGGAGAGGGAAGGGATGATCCAGTCAGGCCTGGACAGATCACTGCTTGCTGCTTGGAAAAACGGACTGGTTGCGTTTTGCGTGATCACATTTGGTGACAATGCCTGCGCATTAAAGCCTGTCTTTTGTAACGAATTCTCAGTTGGCAGAAAAAAAACCCGCAACTTTTCTTAATGTTTAAATAGTCTACATATTTTTATCATCATTTTAAATGCATTTGCACAATGAAATAACGCTGGAAAAGTTTGTAGAATGTAAATAAACAGATGCGGTTTTGCATCGCAGAGGAGAAAGAGTAAAAAGAGGGCGCACGGCATGCTCTGGCTCTGCAAACCAGACCTTGGCTTTTTTTTTAATCCAAATTATTTATTTGATAAGTATTCCTTTGTTTAACATCCATACATCGTTTTGGTATACGTATATAAATATATATTTATCTTAAAAATTTAGCGAGAATCCCGACCCGAACGTAATGATTGACATTTTAATTTCGTTATGTTTTCAGTTTAATTTAGCCATTTCCAGCTTGCCATGTTTATAGCCCTGCTTTCACACACACCAGGAGAAAACCAACACAGGCATGGTGAGAACATGCAAACTCCACACTGGAAGGCCGGAGCCCGGGATTGAACCCTTGGTATCAGAACTGTGAGGGGAACGTGCTAACCACTGTGAAACCTGTTGTGTTTTATTGTGTGTTATATATAACTGTGCCAAAAGTCGCTGTCGCTGTCAATGGCAGCCAATAAGTTAAGGAAAAATTCTGCAACAATTCTGGTTTAAGAACCACAATTTGGTGTTTTTAGGAGGTTTAAGCCCCCCCCACACACACACACCAAAAAAAAAAAAGGGCTCTGTGGCGAACTTTATGTTAGGGAGTTCCGGCAAGAAATTCTAGCCACTTTCACCCCTACATTTTTGATGAGTACACCTCTGCATAACATTGTGTTCTTTTTAATATTTTAATATTAAAAGCAAAAGGAATATAGATCAACTTTCAATAAAGTGTAAAAAAAAAAAAAAAAAAAAAAAAAAAACACATCCATACCATAAAAATACAGTAAAGTTACATAGTTTGATCGTTTGATACTGAAAATAAAAATTGATTAAAATCCATAAATAATAATAAATTCAAATTGATTAGCGACATTAACTCATCAGGATAATATGCCAAACAATTAGACCAAAAAAACTATAATTAATACAACAAAAACGACAGTGTCATTAGAAGGAGGGACAGTTTTTATTTTTGCTGCAGGCAGTATCAGATCCTTTGCTATGGTGTAGGGTTATTTTGCACTGAGCGACTAGGTATGCCACCTTATATGATCCTGACAGTGCTTGTTGGTTTACTTAGGTAACATTGACTAAGCGGGAGGATTGTTGGCAATATTTGGCATGTTTTCACGAAAAAAAAAAAAAAAAAAAAAATCCTGCTGTCCGCTGCGAACATTTTAAGACAAAGTAAACAGACTGGTCTTTCCTCGTCTCCAACTGTACTAAAAGTCAAAGCCAAATGCTGCATACGGTTCGTCATATTTCCTTGTCTTAGCTTTTCATATCTCCAGTGTTCTTTGCTGTGTGCTCTTGTTTGGTTCGAATATACTGCGCACACGCTGAAAATGAGAGCGGCACTGCACGGCACTGCACTGGATGTGCAATTACACTTTATTCTGGTACGGCAGAAAAGTATGTTCCACAAGGTCATACGCGCCACCCATCGCATCGCTCTGTGTCCCCCTGGGGGGGCCAGCCCTACTATTTGAGAAGTACTGGACTAGGGTGACCATATTTTGATTTCCAAAAAAGAGGACGCTTGGACCGGCCTTGATATACATAAATTTTACTCAAAGTTCACTCAAAAATGCCTTTTCACTTTAATATATTTAAAGTGTGCCTCCTCTGTGTGGAAAGAAAATTCAGTTTTGTAACAAAATGATAGCTAAATAACTAAAGACACAAATTCACAGAGGTTAATCAACAGGCTTTATTATTCCTAAAATAATAGAACGATAATAATTTTAAAAAAAATGAAATAATTATTTAAAAAAAAAAAAAAAAAAAAAAAACATTTTTCTGTGTTAGCGAATCATCCTTGAAAAAAATAATAGGTGTCTCTTCAATCCTTACTGTACAAATAAATACCGGTAATCTGAAATAATGTTCTAAATAATACCTCTTCAGTAGAAAATCCATCTTTTAACAAAAAGCGCTTTTCTCTTTCCAGTGAAATAATGTAAATCAAACCATAGTCTCACAAAAATACTAATTTAACCAAAAAAAAGTCTCTTTAGTCTTCACGTTTTTTTGTTTGTTTGTTTTAGCACTTTGAGGAACGATTAGGACGGAGTATAGGATTACGAGATTAAAGTCATACTATTGCTACGAGAAAAAGAAGTCGTATTATTGCGTAGGGATAACGTAGCTGTAAGCCGCTACGCACTTTACGTACATGTACCTTGGTTGGGAGCTACGACGAATCATTAGATTATAAATCATTCTGTGGAAAATTTGATGCAGATGAGCCAAAATATTAAACAATTTCCTTATTTGTAAAATCGATTCTAAAACACAAGATGCCTTCAAATTCAATATTGTTGATTTTAATGTAAGTGGCAACGCGCTAGGTAAAGTACTTAGCTGCTTATTCACCTACATTAGCCCTACATAATAATACGACTTTTATTCTTGTAGTAATAGTACGAGAAAAATTAGTTGAACTATTACTACAAGAATAAATGTCGAATCAATAGTACAATGGTAATGGAACACTGCTTTGACGTCTGTTTTCTCTGTTACTGGGCATAGCAGAACCAACCACTTGGCAGGCTCTCTGGGAATACGTCACAGTCAGCACAGTAGCGTAGTATTCTGTGCAAAATTCTGTTACATGGTAATTGGTCCAGTGAAAAATAATGAAAACCGGTCATTTTCATTAATTTATAAAACCCCGCCAGACACCCCGGACAGGATGTAAAAAGTGGACATGTCCTGGCAAAAGAGGACGTTTGGTTACTCTCTGATTGACTATTGTTTACAACTTAAAAATGACGTGCAATATTTTTTGCTGAAAGGAAAAATAATATGTACTATGGTCATTAGACAACCAAGTGCTATGTAATGTTGAGCTGCATTCAAGTTCCAAATGTCCAAACGTCTAGCGCTGTCAATGGCAGCCAATGAGTTAAAGTGCCTATGACAGCAAAATGCATGTTTATTTCATATTTCACGCGGTATATTTATGCTCCTGAATGAAATGGACCGCTTGGATGTGTGTGGAGGTGATTCATTTATCTATTCAATGTTTGAATCCCGCACCATAAAAATGAGTGACTTCCTGGATTGAGGAAGAATGCGAATGTGACGTCAGCCAGGTCACCATCTCACGATACAGCCATTGCTATATAGCATGCAGATGGACTGCGGATTCAGCTGATTTTGCGTATTAATGCGTTTATTTTTCGCATAATGCTGGCCAGATGTGCTGCAGGCTTTTGTTGCTGCACCAGGGCGAGGCGTGTGCACCTTTTTGGGTTTCAAAAAGTTCACCATGGGGAACAAGTCTGACAACTGTGGGAACATTGGACCGAGGGGGAAGTAAGTAAACTACGTGTTTTGTATTATGTCAAATACTGGGATGATGGCACACATTTTAATAAGGAGGTGGCTTGCATTTTGTGGGTAACAATGGTCCTTGTCAACCACTCGGCCGACGATCGGTGGCTTGTCACACTTCCACCCCCTCGGTCCTCTTCGTGTGGCCACCAATAGACCACTATCCTCGGCTTGGCCACAAGCAGCCCCCCGCTCCGAAGTGGGCTTGTTTGTCCACCGAGAATGGGCTATTTTCGGCGTTCATTCCCGGCCATGAGCATTGCCAGCCATCGGTGGCCGCAGCAGAACAACAAGGACTGGCCGATCGGTGAAGACAATCAACCCCGCCGCTGTGTGTGACATGAGTCGGGGTAGTTTTGTGTGATTTTTTGTTTTCGAAAGGCGAGAATAAAACTTGGAAAAGCTGCTCAGTCCGAGTTAGCATGTCGGCTAGCTGTCACACCTCCTGTTTTGTTTACGCTTTCCTCCGTCTACGAAGCCAGGGCATGGAAATGAAAAAAGCTGGACTAACTCCGGTGGCATAAAATATCGTTCGGGTGAGGAAAAGGTTCGCGGTTTTGACCATTATGCAGTAATTTTGCCCTTTTGTACTGAATAAATGTATTTTTTATATTTCATATTCCATTTAGCACAAGACTGTTATTTATCATGACCATACCATTTATTTAGCAATTGGGGAAAATACTTAGATAAAAAGAATATCCTGTAAAAATTTTGGAGTTGAGAGATTGAAAAAAATCATGACATTTTGCTGCTCTCTGTCATATTTTCCTTGTTCCGAATCTTCCCCTTCAGTGGGCAGAATTCTAAATCAGATGAAATCATGACCCTGCCGACGTCATCATCCTGCGGGAGACGCTAGAGTGCTATAATGACATGCGGGGCTAAACGGCAGATTCAAAGACTAATTTCTCGTCATCTGTGCTTTGCCAAATTGTTGTATATAGTCGAATCGTCTCAAAATATGATTCTAATTCACATAATAATGCTATTTTTTAAAAATCATGCTGTCACAGGCAATTTAAATGAGTGAATTTTAATGATTAAAAGATATCATTCTAACTCTGTTTCTAAAGATTATTTTGTTTCCAAGTTTGTATAGGTGAAGAATTGCACAATGTACTGAATGCAACCATGCCAATAATACAGTACAACTAATACAATACTACTACTAATTCTACAACTACAACAGTGATAAACTAATTTGAGTGCATACAATTTATATGAATACCACATAATGTACAGTGGCGCAAATAAGTATTTAGTCAACCACTAATTGTGCAAGTTCTCCCACTTGAAAATATTAGAGAGGCCTGTAATTTTCTTATGTACCCTTTGTCGGCAATAATGGAGACCAAACGTTTTCTGTAACTCTTCACAAGCTTTTCACACACTGTTGCTGGTATTTTGGCCCATTCCTCCATGCAGATCTCCTCTAGAGCAGTGATGTTTTGGGGCTGTCGTTGGGCAACACGGACTTTCAACTCCGTCTACAGATTTTCTATGGGGTTGAGATCTGGAGACTGGCTAGGCTACTCCAGGACCTTGAAATGCTTCTTAAAAAGCTACTCCTTTGTTGCCCTAGCTGTGTGTTTGGGATCATTGTCATGCTTAAAGACCCAGCCACGTCTCATCTTCAATGCCCTTGCTGATGGAAGGAGATTTTCACTCAAAATCTCTCGATACATGACCCCATTCATTCTTTCCTTTACACAGATCAGTCGTCCAGGTCCCTTTGCAGAAAAACAGCCCCGAAGCATGATGTTTCCAACCCTATGCTTCACAGTGGGTATCGTGTTCTTCGAATGCAATTCAGTATTCTTTCTCCTCCAAACACGAGAACCTGCGTTTCTACCAAAACTTCTATTTTGGTTTAATCTGACCATAACACATTCTCCCAGTCCTCTTCTGGATCATCCAAATGCTCTCTAGCGAACCGCAGACGGGCCTGGACGTGTACTTTCTTCAGCAGGGGGACACGTCTGGCAGTGCAGGATTTGAGTCCCTGGTGGCGCATTGTGTTACTGATAGTAGTCTTTGTGACTGTGGTCCCAGCTCTCTGTAGGTCATTCACGATGTCCCCCCGTGTGGTTCTGGGATTTTTGCTCACCGTTCTTGTTATCATTTTGACGCCACGGGGTGAGATCTTGCATGGAGCCCCAGATCGAGGGAGATTATCAGTGGTCTTGTATGTCTTCCATTTTCTAATAATTGCTCCCACAGTTGATTTCTTTACGCCAAGTGTTTTACCTATTGCAGATTCAGTCTTCTCAGCCTGGTGCAGGTCTACAATTTTGTTTCTGGTGTCCTTCGACAGCTCTTTGGTCTTGGCCATAGTGGAGTTGTGAGTGTGACTGACTGAGATTGTGGACAGGTGTCTTTAATACCGATAATGAGTTAAAACAGGTGCCATTAATACAGGTAATGAGTGGAGCCTCGTTAGACCTCGTTAGAAGGAAGCCAGAACTCTTTCTTGTTTGTAGGTGACCGAGTACTTATTTTCCACTCTAATTTGGAAATAAATTCTTTAAAAATCAAACAATGTGATTTTCTGTTATTTTTTTTAAACATCCTGTCTCTCATGGTTGAGGTTTACCCATGTTGACGATTACAGGCCTCTCTAATCTTTTCAGTAGGAGAACTTGCACAATTGGTGGTTACCTAAATACTTATTTGCCCCACTGTATGAACAAATGGACATTCACTTTATGTGTGCTTTTAGTGGGGAGACTCATTGTTTGTAGTACATTTTCAGATTCAGTGTTGCGCCATAATTTATGTAATCAAATGTTGATTCTTTGTACCAGTCGAAAACAATAACTCATTTCTCTCAATTAAACACCTTGAAAATATATTTTTGGGGATGTACAGTAGTCACGACACTAGAATTTTCTACCTGTTGGTGGAGCTGTTGCTATGTGAATGAGCGTCCTGTGACTGGGCTGTAACGGTAACACTGTGATACAAAGAAAGGATTAGAAGGAGGGCATTGTCGAGTATAGGAGGATTCAAGCAAGACAAACATCCCAAAAGATCATTCCACCTACATACAAACGCCTCCTTCCCCTTTTATAGCTTAGACTCACCTCTGTTCACATTGTCGATATTACTTATTGATTGATGTCTGCAAGCAACTTTCATGGGTGGATTGACAGAGATATTCAAGAAGATGAAACCAGCTTGTTTCCATGGTGACTATTGTATCATTAAAATAGGATGTATCAGGGTCACTTCTGACAAATAAGTGTATAACAAACCGAGTCTGTAAATGAGATATTTTTGAAAGCTCATTCTCAAACAGAAACTGGGCTCCTTTCGACTCATGTCACCATTTTGCTAATGCTATAAAATCCTATTCTTGCATTTTTATTTGCTGTGGTCACTGGTATGCATCCTACATTAGGAAAGACCCCTCTGTAGCCCAGCTTGGCTGTACCACAAGGCAAGCTCTAGAAAGACATGTTTGTATGAGTCTGATATGAAATAGCCTGATTTCAAGCCCATCAAACAAATTTGGGATGAACTATAGTGTCAAATTTTTTTCTGCATGAATTGTCACACATTCGTAAATTGTCCACGCATCACATATCAGATTGGAAGCATGCCATCTGTGTCTTTTTCTGTGATTCCATAGTCCCCCACACCAGAGCCTGAACTCAACACTCTAATGAGCATTTCAATTTTTGCGATCTATGCTGCAAACGTGTTTTGCATTGATGCTCTTTGTACCTACCTCACTCTATGCATAATTGATACAACTGTCATTTCTCCAAGCATATTAACATAATTCCAAGAAGAGTGGAGAAAAATGAATCTCGACACTTGATGGTCACCAGCATGATTAAAGAGTTTTTCTCTTGCCAACCCCCACAAATACACACAAGTGTGTCAGATGTTGAAGTGATCAATAATGTCACTTTCTGTATAGTTTTGTAATGGCATTTTGTATTGATTCATGTGGCGCCTTTCTGCATGTGAGTGTTTGTATTTTAATACTTCCCTTGTCAAATATGACAATATTTAAATGTCATATTGATCATTTTAGACACATTTGTCAAAGTAGACTACAGAGAGAAGAAAAGCTCCATATAAAGGAAGCCAATTAATGATTTGTATTTTACAATACTTTATTACAATGTACTGAAGAGGTACTGTATAGCCTGGGGGTTGGCAACCCAAAATGTTGAAAGAGCCACATGGACCAAAAAACGAACAAACAAACAAACAAACAAAAAGCATATACAATATGTCTGGAGCAGCAAAAAATTCAAAGCCTTATAATGAACGCAACACACGCTATACGTTAGTGTTGTATCGGTCGTGAACGATTCGTTCTTATTGAACGAATTGTTTGGGTGAACGAGACCGAACTAATCACCTTCTGCACTGATTCGTTCTATGAAGTTGGGGCTTGTTAGCTGTGTGGGAGGGCGTTGAGCAAGTGCCAGCGTCTTCTGACATCGCACACGACCAATCAGATGCCAGCCTCATCGCGGGCAGGGGAGGGAGCAGAAAAAGAATCAGGGCGGCCAATAAGCAGCCAGCGTGCACGCAGGGGGCAAGACTGAGTTATGTCATTTCCCGTTACTTACTCGGTCCTCCGACTCCTGACCGAGCTTGTTGCTAACTAGACTTGCCAGTCAAGCGGTGAATGAGTCAAAAAATGAAAGGAAATGACTTTGTCACATATTTGTTAATGTGGAGCCAATCATATGTTGCTCAAACAGACAAAAACACCACGCAAACCTAGCGAGCATGGTTTAGTGTACTACTTTTCTCGACAGACTCAGGACTACATATGACGACATACTATCAAATTTACAGTGGTATAAAACTTGCTAGTCGCAGGCAAGCAAAAGCTGAGCAGCGGACACGTCACAGCAGCGCATGGGGGAGAGAACTGTCAATCTATGGAGGCTTCATGGCAGCGATATTTACCTCATCTGTGCACAGGAAAATGAATATTTAGTATGATCACCATAATACTGATTTGCAATTAAACTGTATATACATGTCATTTTTTTCCGAGTGTTTTATTTTTTTCGTGTAAGAACGTGTCGAGTGTTGGTTGGTTTGACAAATTATGTCCATCTGTCCATCATGTGCTACTCAAGCGCCCAAAAACAACATTCGCGGGCACGGGAGATCTCGCAATATGTCTACATTTTTCTTAACAGACTAATGAGAGTAGAAAGGCGACATCGTAAAGAGCAAACATTTACTTCTCGTCAGCTTTTGACGATCTTAGATGAGGGGACGACAGGGGAGCTGACCGGATTATTTTATTATTGCCAGTGCAAAAATTCAATACGATGAAACTGTCTAATATCAAAATGTAGTATTGTTTTCATTTCACAGCAACACATTTGACAACTACCTATTTACACTTTAGTTTTAACAATAGTTACCAAAATAATAGTGATGAGCATAAAAACAAAAACAGAACAGAGCGTGAGGTAAATATGATGTGTTGGTCGTTCCATATTTAGAAATTAAACTTTCAATTTATTTTTATTTTCGTGGCAGGAAGCATGCTACGTTGGCTGGTAGCAGCAGCATTGCATATGAGATCAAGATCATGCTAAAGAAAGTCCGTGCGCCCCCGACCCTAAACCCCCACCACAAAAGGAAAATGTTAAACCGTGTCCTAAATCGAAATGCAAGCATGAGCCGTAACTTTGATCCCATAGAAATTCGACAGACAAGGCGGAAGTTCTCCCTCGCTTTTGCAGCAGCGGGAGGGAGACGAGGCTCGGAAAGCAGAATGATATCGTCTGTCACTCATTTCTGAAACTACGACGAGCGGTCAATGAGGAGCCTGTGTGCAAGAGAGGGAGGGACCAAGCAATGTCACTTCCCATTCAGTTATGCTGCGATGCGGTCTTTGGTGATTCGTTCGGCAACATCACTTCCCGTTCACTAACCGAACGATTCATTTGGGCGGGGAGGGGGATGAGGGGGGCGAACGATTCATTGAACGATTTGTTTGAACGAGTCTTTTTACTGAACGAACTGGAATGGATTCGTTTCCTCAAGTGAACGACAGATCCCATCACTACTATATGTATCTATTCAGTCATAGCTCGACATACGATTCTTTCGACATCAGACATAAAAATTTGACCCGTTATTTGTCTCGACATATGACGACATGCTCGAAATCCGGCGATATATGAAAGTATCGCAATTTCATTCTTTTCCCGCAAGATGGACGCACTGCGGGTTTTCTTCTGAGAGAAATCAACACGGGTCCCAAGTGAGTTAGTGCAGGTGGTGAAAAAAGTGATGCTTACCATTGAAATTAAGAAGGAAATGACAGCAAAATATGAGCGGAATTTGTCGGAATATGTCTACGATCTTGACGCGCCTCTTCCTACCTCCGTTCGCAAGTCTTTATAAGTTAAGGTGACACATAGTATTGTTGTGACATCGCCATCTTCGTCAGATTTTTAATCATATTTTTCGGAACTTGTGCAACACAACACGGCTACTGTCCGCCATTGCAGTAAAAACTCTTTTGCACCTCTCTCACTCAGTCGTCAGTCACATGGTGCGTTCAGGAACAGCATGCAAAACACAACCGCCACATTAGAACCCGATTCGTTACATAACTAATATTATTATATGTTAATAGGCTTCGGCTTCTCCCGTCAGCCCTTTTCTTTTTGGGTTGAATTAATTAATTGTATTATTATTATGATTTGTATTTCTAATTTATTTGTTTTGCTATATGTAATTGGTATTTGTAAAGACAATATAATGACTTATAATGTATGCTTATGGGAAAATCCCGCTCGACAGATGACCATTTCGACTTAAAAACCAGGTCCTGGAATGAATTAAATTCGAATGTAGATGTACCACTGTAATAGCTATATTAGCTACTATCAAAATGACTAAGTCGGATACAAATATATAATGAGCCATAGTGATTAAATGTAAATATTTTCCCTGCAATGCATCCTATAGAGAATGACACATACCGTGACTGCTCTGTTTTACGATGCCGCCTCAAGTTGAACTTAGTTACAATATTAATGAATTAGAATCGTGTTTGTCCTCCTCTAGAAACACTATTAAAACAAAAAGATATTTCCCTCCCCCATCTTTTTCCATTTTCAAACATTTTTGAAAAAGCTCCAGGTAACCACTACAGCAGCGCTAAAGAGCTACATACCACTGTTTGCTGACCCTCGGTGTAGCCTATAAGCTCCATTTAATGTTAAACATTTACAATTTAATAGATAATATAATCTGAATACTGAGTATTCCAACAATTATTTCCACGATAGGTTTTTCAAAGTGCAATTACAACAACTATTTAAAAACAAATACTTCTCAGTAGAAAAGTCCACGATTGATCGGGTCCGATCACGTCATTTTCAAAGTATCGGAATCGGCAAAAAAATATCGGACATGCCTTTTTGTAATATATATATATTTTTTAATTAAATCGTTTTCTAATTGTATTTAACGTTACAGACATAATATGCTACACTCATCCAGAGTCTTTAGTTTAGGCTTAAGGTAGGGTTATCAAATTTATCCCATTAACAATAAATAATAATACATTTAAAAAAAATTTACCACGTTAAAATATTTAACGCAATTAACGTATGCGCTGCACGACCCACTCACGCTTAGTCGCGTTCAATCTGTAATGACGCCGTTTTACCTATATATAGAGCTAAAAGGCAGCGTAAAATGAGTAGAGTGAATTTTGGCAGCCTTTGGAGCCTTTTTTAATTGGCTAAAGCCTTACAATCCCTCAATTAAAAATATCAATGTGGGGAAGAAAGGTAGTAAGTAGTAGTGGTAGTTGATCTTTTTCTTAACACCCTATGTTATTTCCCAACGTAGAGAAGATATATCAATTGGTACCACTACGCACAGTCATGGGTTGCACTTCCCATCATGCATTTGGGCAGAACAGTTAAATGGCTACAGTATCATTTACTGAAAGCTCAACAAAAACACTAGATGGCAATATTTAGTCACAATATACAAAGTCACATTTATCCTTTAAGAATTACAAGTCTTTCTATCCGTGGATCCCTCTCACAGAAAGAATGCTAATAATGTAAATGCCATTTTGAGGATTTATTGTCATAATAAACAAGTACAGTACTTATGTACTGTATGTTGAATGTATATATTCGTCCGAGTTTTATTCATTTTTTTCTTAATGCATTGCCAAAATGTATATGATCGGGAAAAATTATCGGGAATGATTGGAGTTGAATCGGGAGCAAAAAAAAATGCAATCTGATCGAGAAATATCAGGATCGGCAGATACTCAAACTAAAACGATCGGGATCTGATCGGGAGCAAAAAAACATGATCGGAACAGCCCTACTTCTCAGTATATCTTACGTATAACACTGACTTATAAAAATAGGTTACAGTAAACCCGGAAGTTGCAATATTATCATCACTTACACGATAATATTGATATACTGCAGAGAAAAAAAATCATGTATTTCACACATATTCTTTCATTACTTTAAAATAATGTGTATTTCTGTTTAGGTCATTTACTTACAATTTTATTTAGTTTGTGACCAGAACGCTTGAGTGGTTCATGACCCTCTTTGAGCTGTGGAAGCAAAATATGTTCTTTCCTGTCTTTTTGTTTTTATTATACCTAGGGGTGCAGGATATCCATTTTTTGAAACCGATACCGATATCGATAACTTCCTGCTCCTCAAAGCCGATGCCGATATCGATAACCGATATTAAATATATAATTTTTTAAATGTATAAATGTTTTTGAACACCTGGAGGTTTAAAAAAATAAATAAATAAAATAGTGGTGGATTCAACATAGATTTGCCTTTGATCTCACCAGAGTTTCATAATGACATGAACAAAACATTGCGTTTCACTTCTGCACTGCCCGACAGCCAGCTAAGAATGAATGCACTTCCATAAACCACAAGGTTTGATCTTTTCTTGCTTTTATGGGAAGACACTCGTCTTAATATTGTGAAAGTACAACAGAAAAATACACATATTCAATACTCAACATACAACAAACTGCACAATACACTTATATACACAACTACCGGCATTATATGTATAGCATAGCACACTAGCTTGAGCTACTAAAGCATTGGCTGGCTTCTATAACACAACTTAGGAAGTTCTGTACATATGACCCTTCATCCCCGGAAGTAAACATATATTGCACATCCATATGTTATAGTAAATATAGAATACTTACATATACTGTATTTACGAGGCGGAAACGTAACAGAAAGCATTCACGACTGCCACTGCTATCGCCAGACACCACAATGTGTAAGTGATTGAACCAAACTACTGCAACAAAAAATAGATGCAGTGAATTATTCTGACCAGCAGGTGGGAGCAATGCCCCGCAAATGGTCAACTTATTTCCCATACTAGTGTGTAAAATGTAAAGCCAGAACAGTTCATATCATATTATCTGCCCTATTAAAAATGTTGTTGGATTTATCGGGATGACGTCATAATCCCTATTATCGGACCGATAATTATCGGACCAATAATTATCGTGCACCAGTAATTATTTCATCGAGGGCAATTAGGCCAAAGGAACGTTTGTTTCAACGACTGTTAATGAGATGACCACAGATGGACATTCTTTAACCTCTTCTGTTCTCAACAAATTCCCCCCCCCCCCCCCCCCCCGCCCCCCCCGGTCACCCTTATATGCATTTCCCGCCTTTGTTACACCCACTGGGATTGGGCTCATTTGTTCATTTGCATATAGACTTAAATGTGGATGTGTCCTGAAAGCGGGGCCCTCCCTTGAACCCGGAAGTCACCAAAAGGTGGACCAAGAGAGGGGGCCGAGACCAGTCTGTATTGTCTAATTGTTTTTTGTCATTGTAGTTTCTATATATGTTACTGTTCTATGTTCTGTTTTATTACGTTTTGCCATCTTGTTATTAAATGTTTACCTTCTTATTTCTAACAGAGAATAAAAGAATTTGCAAGTAGAGGATGCCGGCTTGGCTGTTTTTTGCAGCATACAAAAAATAGCATCTTCTACAATACATAACTCAAGGGCTCTATCAAAGATTCCGTTTTTTTAAAGACACAGTGTTAACTTTAGACAGGCACTCTGACATTGTTAACAATGCGTTCATTGCTGTTATTCTAAGCAGTAATGAGCTGTTTGCAATATTTTGCTTACATAACACAGCAATATGACCACATTAATGAACTTGTTAAATTTGAAATAAAACGTTTGAATGCATTTCTACAACAAAAAGTGATGTGCATTGTTATGTCAGTAAATGTTTCTAAATATAACCCCGTGCTTACAGCATAATCATATTAAAATGATATATTCCTAAATAACAAAATTCCATGGTGAAATTTTGTGGCCCCCTCACCAACAAGTATCATTGACACTTCAGTGGCTCAGCTTGGGTTTGTGCAAACGATCAATGACCACTGTGACTTTTAATCATAGAGATTTAGCGTGAGCTACATTTGAGAGTGCAGGTTCACCAATTAAAGATTTGTGAACAGCATGTAAAATGAGGCCCGCTTCAATGATGTCTTGTGGTGTAAAAAGTGACTGCTACTGGGTTACTAATCTGTATCAAAGAAACAAAGCAAGCTTGTGGATCTTAAGAAAGATGAGTGCAAGCATGCCAGTAGCTTTCAACCTCCCCGCAGAGAAGATAATGAGAGAATATTGATGCTTGCCCAAATCTGGAAGGGCTCCATATATTAGCAGAGCTTTTTCTTGCTGATCTTCTGAGCATCAATGGAGAGATTAAGAGTGAAGAGCAGTGATGAAACAGCTTTCTCAAGACCATAAATGCATCACAAGAATCCAACAATCAAAAGCATATTCTCAAAATCCATTTAGCATAAGTAACAAGTCATTCACTTATTGAGTCTCTAATATTTTCAGGCTTCTATTGGTTGACCCACATTCTGTAATGGGTGAATATAATGGAGAGAACACGTTTTGCTGTTTTTGAATGGCATTAGATGTAACGGTGCTATTACTGGCACAGTTTTTCTTGATTAAAATCTGACCATAAAACTCACAATTACAAAATTACAATGGTAAGAAATGATAATTATTAACTTGGACATTCCCCTCCAGGCCTCCACCACGTTCAGATGAAATAATTGATATGACAACAGCCACACACTGTGAAAAAGTTGATTGAACTTGACTTTTCTAGTCAACCAATTTTACTAGTTTGTTCAAATCTTTAAGGAAAACTGAACTCAAACAACTCTGAACTTAACATTTTACATGGTGTGAAGTCGTTTTTACGTAAATTGCACTTTGTCACACCGTGGTGAGGGTTGTTGTGTCTTGGCGTCATTTCCTGCTTTATTTTGAAGGCTTTACCCTAAAATCAAACAATGTGATTTTCTGTTTTTTTTTTTTTTTTTTTTTTCAACATTCTGTCTCTCATGGTTGAGGTTTACCCATGTTGACAATTACAGGCCTCTCCAATATTTTCAAGTGGGAGCAGTTCCGGTATAAGATTCAGGGCCGGAATGCTGTTCCGGTATAAGATTGAGGGCCAAAATGCTAATATATTCCATTTCACTCTGCATAATATAAGTCATTTGTACTTATTTTTCTGAATGTATGTTACTTATATCTTTATTATGAAAAAAAACAAAAAACAAAAAAAAAAAAAAAAAAAAAAGGAAATGTTTACATTTACTTCAATTTTAAAATATATCCTATGTTCGTAAGTACCGGTAGTTAAAATTGAGATTTGGCATTTAGTATGTGAGGAAATGAGGGAAAATAAAAATTAGGAGAT
Organism: Corythoichthys intestinalis; assembly: GCF_030265065.1. Lineage (NCBI taxonomy): Eukaryota > Metazoa > Chordata > Actinopteri > Syngnathiformes > Syngnathidae > Corythoichthys > Corythoichthys intestinalis. Next base: position 13,087,700 of record NC_080404.1, read on the forward strand.
GGAGGTTGGGGTTATTGCTGTTTTTGTTAACTTTTATTTTGCAAATCATTGAAAAAAATACAATTTTGAATGAAAATCAGTTTTTGCATGTGTTATAGAAATAACAGTGCTTAAACAGTTTTCTTTGCATTTCAGTATTTTAAGAGGTTTGACCCCCCCAATAAAAAAAAAAGAAAGAAAGAATAAAATAATCGATTCTTGGTTGAAAGCAAAAAAAATGTGCAGTTAGCATTTATTTTGCGTAAATATTGCCAACTATGAGGCTAGTCAGTTAGGAAAATTAGCCACCTCCATGTGTAAACAAAGAAGAAAACTCCTGCGAATAATTGCTTTAATCACTGAATTCTTTGTACATCTGGACGTAAAACTGTCTCGATTCTTTGTTAAAAGAGCATAAAACAGGACAGTTAGGCATCTATTTTACGTATACTGTATCTGTCGAAGAATGATGCCAATGCCGTAGTGGTTCCCATTCTCCCATTGATTTTTTTCACGTTTCAAAATGCATGCATGGTACGAAAAATATAATATATAAATATAATATTTACCTTGAACCTTCGAACAAATCACCTGAGACAATCCCTACTGTTTGTATGCAGTACAGCTTTCGTAGCTCTTCAAAAATCCAAGCTTGAATCCAGCTTAGACATGAGCGTGTGCCGTCTTCGCTTGACTATACTAAATGAAGCTCGGTCCCCTCTGATAAGGCGTGACGCAAAGAATGACGAAGTGTCACGTCAATAGGTAATGAAGTCTTTGCCCGGATACAAGCGGCCGAAATGAGTTTCCTCCGCAGGGTGTCCCGGCTCTCTCTTAGAGATAGGGTGAGAAGCTCGGTCATCCGGGAGGGACTCAGGGTCATGCTGCTACTCCACCGCGTTGAAAGGAGCCATCTGAGGTGGCTTGGGGATCTGGTTCGGATTCCTCCCTGGAGAGGTGTTCCGGGTATGTCCCATCAGCGGGAGGCCCCAGGGACGACCCAGGATACATTGGAGAGACTACCGTAATTTCCCGAATATAACGCACACTTTTTTCCCCCAAAATCAACTTGTAAAATCATGGTGCGCATTATAAACGGGTACATGGATGGAGACAGAAATATATATATATATATATATATATATATATATATATATATATATATATATATATATATATATATATATATACAGTGTCTTGCAAAAGTATTCGTATTTATTGGATAATTTAAACTTTTTTAACAAATAAAAAACTGAAAAGTGGGGCGTGCAATATTATTCGGCCCCCTTGCGTTAATACTTTGTAGCGCCACCTTTTGCTCCAATTACAGCTGCAAGTTGCTTGGGGTATGTTTCTATCAGTTTTGCACATCGAGAGACTGACATTCTTGCCCATTCTTCCTTGCAAAACAGCTCGAGCTCAGTGAGGTTGGATGGAGAGTGTTTGTGAACAGCAGTCTTCAGCTCTTTCCACAGATTCTCGATTGGATTCAGGTCTTGACTTTGACTTGGCCATTCTAACACCTGGATACGTTTATTTTTGAACCATTCCATTGTAGATTTGGCTTTATGTTTTGGATCATTGTCCTGTTGGAAGATAAATCTCCGTCCCAGTCTCAGGTCTTGTGCAGATACCAACAGGTTTTCTTCCAGAATGTTCCTGTATTTGGCTGCATCCATCTTCCCGTCAATATTAACCATCTTCCCTGTCCCTGCTGAAGAAAAGCAGGCCGAAACCATGATGCTGCCACCACCATGTTTGACAGTGGGGATGGTGTATTCAGGGTGATGAGTTGTGTTGCTTTTACGCCAAACATATCGTTTTGCATTGTGACCAAAAAGTTCAATTTTGGTTTCATCTGACCAGAACACCTTCTTCCACATGTTTGGTGTGTCTCCCAGGTGGCTTGTGGCAAACTTTAAACGATACTTTTTATGGATATCTTTGAGAAATGGCTTTCTTCTTGCCACTCTTCCATAAAGGCCAGATTTGTGCAGTGTAAGACTGATTGTTGTCCTATGGACAGACTCTCCCACCTCAGCTGTAGATCTCTGCAGTTCATCCAGAGTGATCATGGGCCTCTTGGCTGCATCTCTGGTCAGTTTTCTCCTTGTTTGAGAAGAAAGTTTGGAAGGACGGCTGGGTCTTGGTAGATTTGCAGTGGTCTGATGCTCCTTCCATTTCAACATGATGGCTTGCACAGTGCTCCTTGAGATGTTTAAAGCTTGGGAAATCTTTTTGTATCCAAATCCGGCTTTAAACTTCTCCACAACAGTATCTCGGACCTGCCTGGTGTGTTCCTTGGTTTTCATAATGCTCTCTGCACTTTAAACAGAACCCTGAGACTATCACAGAGCAGGTGCATTTATACGGAGACTTGATTACACACAGGTGGATTCTATTTATCATCATCGGTCTTTTAGGACAACATTGGATCATTCAGAGATCCTCACTGAACTTCTGGAGTGAGTTTGCTGCACTGAAAGTAAAGGGCCCGAATAATATTGCACGCCCCACTTTTCAGTTTTTATTTGTTAAAAAAGTTTAAATATTCCAATAAATGTTGTTCCACTTCACGATTGTGTCCCACTTGTTGTTGATTCTTGACAAAAAAATTAAATTTCATATCTTTATGTTTGAAACCTGAAATGTGGCGAAAGGTTGCAAGATTCAAGGGGCCGGATACTTTTACAAGGCACTGTATATATATATATATATATATATATATATAGATAGATAGATAGATATATATATATGTGTATATACATAATTTTTTATTTTTTTATTTTTTTATTGACACGGCCATGTTGTGCTGAAGAAACGTATGCGGCGATCCGTTGCCGACCATTACGGTACGTGACGTCACCATTTTGTTTCGGTAATACTTCACTCTGATCGGCCGAATGATTTCGTCTGTGTTAAATACTGCTTTTTACACTCTTCATAAAGTACAGAATTTATTTCTTGAACTCATTAGAGTCAACGTTTGTTGCAGTTCCGCAACTCAGACCATAACAAATGTAACAAAACAGACTTCCTGTGTCCGTCAACTACTGTATATCTGTCCCTCGGGAAACTCAAACCCAAATAACGATAGTTCCGATTGTTACTGTTGTGTCGACAGCGATGAGCTCTCTCGGATTTCCGACTTACGTTCTCACTTTCATTTTACCGTATCAATCCATGGAGGAAACATTTATTCATCATGATGAAACGAGCAAGTTATACAGCAGCCTTTTAAAGAAAAGTCACATCTGTTTTGTTTTCTCCAGGATTCTGGTAAGTTCAAGAAGTTATCAGATCATATATTTACTAAGGGTGTCAACAATAATCGATGCGGCGATGCATCCCGATGCGGGGCAGGGACGATTCGATTCGATGCGGGCAACACGCTAAATCGATTCAGCGCATTTTAAAATATATAAGTACGTTCAAAAATCTTCCCTGCGCAATTCCGGTGATGCAATGGATTTGGTTTCCGCATTTGTATTGTTATTCTCATGTTTACCTGTAGATAGAGCTACTTTACATTCAAAGCAAGCCCATAGAGGTTAGATCGGGCCTAAAAAATTCCAGCCCAACCCGACCGCTGGTATTGAAGCCCGACCGGCCAGATCAATTAACTATAGATTTGCATGCCCGAGCCGAGTGATGCGGAAAAAAAAAAACGCAGCAGCAGCAGCAGCAGCAGCAATTTATTTTCATTCAAGTTTTCTTACTGTTTAAATAGTCTACATATTTTTATAAGAGTTATAAAAGCATTTACACAGTGAAATAACGCTGGGAAAGTTTAATATAAAAAAAACACGGTTTTGCAGACACACAGAGGAGAAGATTCGAAAGGATCACATTTGCCTTTGTGTGCATAAATAAAAGTGTCTTTCCTAACAAATTCTCAGTTGGCAGACAAAAAACGCAAGTTTACTCAATATTTAAATAGTCTACATATTTTTACGAGATTTATAAAAGCATTTACACAACGAAATAACGCTGGGAAAGTTTAATAAAAAAAAAAAAAAAAAACCCAAACAGCACGGTTTTACAGACACACAGAGGAGAAGATTCAAAGGGATCACATTTGCCTTTGTGTGCATAAATAAAAGTGTCTTTCGTAACGAATTCTCAGTTGGCAGGAAAAAAACACAAATTTACTCAATATTTAAATAGTCTACATATTTTTATGAGAATTATAGAAGCATTTACACAACGAAATAACGCTGGGAAAGTTTGATTAAAAAAAAAAACGGTTTTACAGACACACAGAGGAGAAGATTCAAAAGGATCACATTTGCCTTTGTGTGCGTAAATAAAATTGTCTTTCGTAACGAATTCTCAGTTGGCAGGAAAAAAACGCGTTTACTCAATATTTAAATAGTTTACATATATTTATGAGAATTATAAAAGCATTCACACAACGAAATAACAGGAGGAGAAGAAGAAAAAGAAGGCTGCGCCACAGCCCTCTGCTAATTTTTTTTAAATTTTTTAAAATAATTTATTAGTCCGGCGCGGCGGCCCGACCCGACCCACCGAAACGTGAATGCTTAACATTTCGGGTCGGGTCGGGTTCGGGCACAAGATCTAACCTCTATGCAGGGGGGACGAGGAACCCAAATCCGCTTCCTCACCGGAGTAACGTCACAGACAAGCGCAGTTGTAATCGAGAGAGCAGAGCGATAGGACATAACATAACAATGGCTGAAACGGAGAAAGAGGGAGCGAGAAATATTATAGATATAAGATAGGCTAGGCCTACATTTTACTTTTGTTCTACATTTCAATTTAGTTGATGTTTTGTTTGCAACTGAACTGATCCCTGGATTGATATTGCGATAAAGATGCTGCTGCACTACAATATTTTCTTTGTCGTTTTCTTTAATATTTACTTGAATATTTTTATTGATGGGTCGTTGTGACTAAAATACAGTGACTGTTATTACTGATTTTGCACAGGAGTTCAGATGTTGCACTGTGTGAAAGGCTGCTACTGTGTGTAAAAAAAAAAAAAAGAGAAAGCCCTGGTCTCATTCAAAGCACTGATTAAATGCTGTGATCTGATTTTTTTTTAATATATATGAAAGTATACTATTTTCATTTGACTTCAACCAGGAGTGACACAAGAGCCAATAAAAAGTTGTTTAATGTCTGTCCGCTTGTGTTGGCTCATGATTCACGAAAAATATGCTTTGCTTTAGAATTTTAATGCATCCCAGGCTTTAATGCATCGCAATGCATTGCCGAATCGAACCGAATCGAATCGTGACCCTCTGAATTGAATCAAATCGAATCGAATCGAATCGAATCGTGGCCTTCCGAATCGTAATCGAATCGAATCGTGAGGGCAGTGTCGATACACACCTCTAATATTTACCGTACATATTGTCAGTTTACGGTAATGTTTTGAACTACCAATGTGCTATGCTTGTGCTGTGTTTCACCAGTCAGTAAAATGACATTTCTCTATCTGTACACAAGCTCTGTTTTCTTGTATTCTTCTATTTATTGGTGCTAAAATTAAGGTGCGCGTTATACATGGGTACAATAATTTCCCCTAGATTTTCCAATTAAATTTGGGGTGCGCGTTATACACGGGTGCGCCTTATATTCGGGAAATTACGGTATGTCTCTCAGCTGGCTTGGGAACACCATGGGTAGCCGCCGGAGAACCTGGTTGAAGTGACTGGGTAGAGGGAAGTCAGGGTTTCCCTGCTAAAACTGCTGCCCCCGTGACCTGCCCCCAGATTAAGCGGTAGATAATGGATGGATGGAAGCATGGATGGATGGATACCATTCTCATTTCAGAGAACTTGTTGCGCTTCCTCATGTCCACCCTAATCAACAATTCATCCCACCTGTTTCCCATTACCCTCTGTGTGTAGATACAGTATAGTCAGTTTTCCCTTTGTTTTGTGCCAGAGTATCATCATCCGCTGACGCTTCACCTGAGCCTTTTCGTCCACAGCCAAAGTGAATCTAATCCTGAACTATTTGTAAGCCATTTGAGTTTGTTTGTTGCTTTGCATTTTTGATAACATTTTTGTCCTCCATGGTGGAGCGAATTTTAGTTTAAGAACCTGCCTTGTTTGTTTTTACACTGAGGGAAGAACAGTCAGAGGTGGGTAGAGTAGCCAAAAATTTTACTCAAGTAACAGCGCCGCTATTTCTATCACTCAAGTAAGAGTAAAAGTAGTCATCCCAAAATGAGAAGTACAAGTAAAAAACTATCCAGTGAAAAGAATACTTAAGTAATAGTAACATTTTGAGTAGCTGCTTATTTTTGTTTGAATTAAAAAAAAAAAACAATTAACAAAAAAATTAAAACAACAATTTTTTTTCTCTCCGCACAAACTTATCTATATGAACTGTTGTTACAATGATACTCTACAATAACCATTACATAACCACATTAAGCCAAAGGAAAAAAATTGCATTCCAGCAAGAGAGAAAAAAAAGAGACAGAAATGAAGTATTATTCGTCCAAAGAGCATGAGTGCCCTGCCCTCTAGTGGAGAAAATGTTCCTAGTTTGAATAGTGAATACTGTAGTTCCTTCATAGTTACTGTTATGAAATTAAAAGGATCATATCTGCGTTTTTCTGTGGTCAATCGGTGCCAAGTAAAAACTGGGAGAGAGGTTTAAATGTGCGCTTTCGAGTCATGTTGAGGGCAGCGCTCTATGTCAAATACTTCATTTTTTATGCTGCTTTAAAGACGCCACGTGATTGAACAGGCTGGCGTGATCATAGAACAGCAAGTTTGAGTCTGATTTGTGTAATGGAGTCATGTGATTGTTGTTTCAATGTCTCATTGGTGACATTAATAGCACTACTCCTGTTAATGGCATTGCTGGCAAAAAAAAAAAAAAAAAAGTACCGTAGTATGTAAACTGTAATATGGAGAATAAAGAGGAAAAATGTAATGACTCTTGTGTAGCCCAAAGTAGTGGAGTAAGAATAGCGTTTTTTCTTCACAAATCTACTCAAGTAAAAGTAAAAAGTATGGCTTTGTAAAGCTACTCTTAAAAGTAAAATTTTCTCAAAAAGTTACTCAAGTAAATGTAACGTAGTACATGTACCACGTTAATACCCACCTCTGAGAATTGTGAAATAGTTTTTTTTTTTTTTTAACCAAGAAAACTGCCTTGAGTCCAGTCCTGACACACTTCAGTTTAAGTAGTTTGAAGTCCAGTTCTATTAAAAGGAAAAAAAAATCCTGTTTTATAGCATAATTGTCTCATTTCACTTATTGGCTCTGCCTGATTCCTGCGAGTGTTTTTCCCTCAATAGGAGTGTTTGTCATTATTTTCCTCTTTAAAGGTTTTCCAGTGCAATTTATTTATTGAACAAATTTGAGAACGCTAGGCCCTGCTTTGAATAAATTGAATGGATTCTGAAATAAGTAATTCATAACGCTATCTGCTGTACTGTTTCATTTTAAAAATGTCAAAATGACTGCGGTGAACATTTCTTGACTTTTGGACAGAACTATCGATACATTAACCTTACGGTAGATGACAGGAGTTTGCAATGTTGACTATGTTGGAATTAAATCTTCCTCAGTGCAGATATAAGGTAAACACCCAGATGTGCAGTTAGGAAGAACTAATTTGATCAGCATAGCTCTCCAATCTGCAGTAGAGCACCTGCCGTCTGGTCTCAAACCACTGCTGCAGCGTGCTAATGATATGGAGACGGCTCAAAGCAGCCCCGCAACAGCTGACAGGATTGGTTTCTCAGATACGACACACAAAAAAAGCCTTTGCTGAAATTTACACACAGTCTTTTTGAAATCATATCCGTGATGTTAGTTTGATGTATTTAGCCCCTCATATATTTTCTTGCAGGAATGGGTAAAAAAAAAAATCCCATGTGATCTACGTATATGTTGGGAAACCTGATTTGCACTGGAAGAGACCTTGAAATAAAGGCTCTCTGCTGATAGAATTGTCAGATTTTCATCAACAAGTGCTCCTCTACTGGAAGATGATTTTCAAACATAATTTTTCTCCGCATAATACACCTACAGTATATGGAACAACCGGTATATTCAGTGGAAAAGGAAATCAATTTATGTAGAAGAGTGGAATTCAAAAGATGTTTGGGCAATTGCTCATCTTCTGGACGAAAATGGGAATATACTACAGTATGAGGAGTTTTGCAAAAAATTTAATGTTAAATGTTCGATTAGGCAATTTAATAGGATAACAAAAACCGTTCCTTCACCTTTGATTTCGATGGTCAGAGAAGGTATTTTGCACTCTAATGTCTCCCCTGGGTTGAGACAGCTCCGCAAGGTGTTGATTTAAATTATATTAAATGCAATAGGTTTATTAGGATGTTTTGTGTCAGGAATTGTTTCCCGGTCCAACAAAAAGACATGTTTTTCTGAGGGACTTCAACAAGGCAGAGATTAAGGACTTCAGGACAAAATATCTTTCATTTCCGATTCCGCCAAAATCTAAGGAAGTACAATTTAAGATCCTAAATGCAATTTATCCCACTAATGACTTTTTGAGACCTAAATTTAATTTTCAGACAAATTGTTGAGTGTTTTGTGAAAATGACATTGAGGATATTGATCATTTGCTTTTTCATTGTGACCTAAAGCAATTGTTCTGGAAGGATATGCGCAGCTGGCTTCAGTCCAAACAAATTGATCTGTCAACGTGGACAGTAGAGTCTATTAAAGTTGGATGTGTCTGGCAAAATTAAGGATTTGGTTTTTGCTGTTAATGTGATTGTACTACTTGGAAAATTCTTCATTCACAAATGTAGGTACTTTAAAAAAATACCTTGTTTTAAACATTGGATGAATGAGTTTCATATATGGTATAGATCTCTGAAATTGATCAAGTAGCAAAAAGCTGTCAATTTGGTTTAATTGTTTGAGAAAGTTAATACTTCTTTGTAAAGCCCTGTGATCGAGTGTGTGTGTGTATGTTGTGCAGTGACGCGTGTGTATGAATACAAACATGGCAAACAAGTAGAAATTTGTATATTATGATGGAGAGTGTTATTTGTGGTTTCTTGTTAGAATGTTGAAAATGTGTGAGCCCGTTTTTGTTTTTTAAATGTGTATAAATGTGTTTAAAAAAAAAAAAAAGACTTTGAAATAAAGTTGCACCATAGGTATGGAAAACAAAGTGGGAACACTTTGTATTTACCGAATAGAAAGCAATTTCCAGATGTATTTCCTCACACGTTTATTTGCACTTCTAGCTGAGAAACATGATTTATGGCACTGAATGAATAAAAAAGCTAAGTATGGCCTAATACCCAGCAGACATACAGAAACGCATTAACTACGTGGGTATGCTAAAATCTACTGCTCCGGTAAATTTAATCTGGACAGATTCTATGGCAGAAGCTGCAAGAAGAGCAATTTTCCCCGAGCCATATTCTGGAGCAGGAGCCCTCCAACACACCAAAATAAAAATATTAATTTTTTTTTTTTTTTGGTGTGTGTGTGTATGTGTTACTTAGGCTAGGTTCAGACTGCAGGTCTTAATGCGCAAATCTGATTTTTGGGGGTTTTTCCGACTCCAGTGAGGCATTTACTTGACAGTCTGAACGTGACAAGTCGCAGAAAAGTGGACCATTTCAAATATGATCTGGGTCACTTCTGTATGTGGTTTAAATCCGATCTGGGCCGGTCTGAACTGTCGAGTCTCCCAAATCAGAATTCATGCAGCAATTATGTCTGCAAAGAGCGAGAGCAACAGGCAGGATGGCAGCGATGTTTCTGTGCATTAGCATTAGCGCATAGCTTGAATTCGGCTTTTACTACTGATGCACCAATACCGATACCAGTATCGGCAGGGGGGCTGATCCGGCCCGAAATGGTGGTATCGGTATCGGCTAGTGCCAACAAACAGGGCGCTGATACCATTTAATGGTCTGGTAAACACTGAATGCAGCTTTTGTTCTCCTGACTCTTTCTCCCCACTACTTTGCATGCAAAGCAGCTATCTCTTTTGACCTGCTCCAGACCAATGAAAGCGGGCCAATAGTTGCTCTTAACCAATACCGGGGCAGCTTTTTCATGTTGAGGAAAAACAATCTATGAGTGGGAGAAGAAAATGTTTCGGAATACCTCAGCATCGAGTACAATGGCTGGGGATGGACCGCAGCAACGAACCCTGGGCAGTGGGACTAGAAGACTGAAGCAGCAAGACATATGTCCGAAAAAATCACCGAAATGGCTGTTGTCTGTAACCTATCCCTTGCTTTCATTGTGAGCGTGGAAATCCTGCTTTTTATGACTCATGCAGTACCCAAGTTGCAAATACATTAAGGAGACGAGTATCCTGCACTAAAAAATAAAGTAAAGAAACATGTTTTAGAAAAGCTGTAGAAGGCAGGGGCCATAAGCTTTTCAACCGACGTCTGGAGTAGCCAAGTCTCCCAACTTTCCCTGCTTAGCTTGACAGCCGACTGGAAAGCGTAGTACTTCATGCGAATGAACTCAAGGGATCGCACACACCGGCCAAATTATTGCTGCTCAACTGAAGCATCCCGAAGTCAAAGGTACTTTACTTTTCTTGTCTTTTACTGAAAGAAATACCGCAGTAATTTGAGACCTGTTTCAAAAGTGCTGTAGAAGTAAGCAAAGTAAGCTAAGCTAAGTGGCTAAGCTGTGTGTGTGTGTGTGTGCGCTGTTTGCATTTGTGTGTTGCTATGGATCGAGTTGAGTTATTTGCTGCTGGTACACAAAGAGGGAGGCTAATAGAGAGACAGAATGCTGTGGTCAATTATTATTATTACTTACGATTTTATGAAAGTTGCACTGTTTGGCCTTTGAGAGGTTTAAAAAAGTTTATTTAGTTCATTTAGAGTTTATTATTATGAATGTTTTTTTAGTTCCTTACTGTTGGGCTAATAATATACTGGACTGTCTCAGAAAATTAGAATACACAATATTCTAATTTTCTGAGACAGTCCTGTATATTGTTCTATGTAAAGGACGTCAGCCAAGGTCGGCCCCCCACATTTTTACCACGCCAAATCTGGTCCCCTTTGCAAAAAGTTTGGACACCCCTGCTTTAAATGGTGGATTAATGTACAGGACTGTCTCAGAAAATTAGAATATTGTGTATTCTAATTTTCTGAGACAGTCCAGTACATGTTTTAATTTCACGACTCTAGCACTATTTTGGCCTTTCAGAGCCAAAGGTTTATTCAACTATTGTCACCCATACCAAGAATGCAATAAAAAGTTGTACTGGATTTACTTTGTATTAGTCATTTTCCTGTTTCTCAAAGGTAAGCAGCAGCCTGACAAAGCCATGATAGCAATGATTTCACATCCAATTGCGTAGCTCTTTGGGGAAAAAAAAAAAAAAAAAAAAAAAAAAAAAAAAAATATATATATATATATATATATATATATATATATATATATATATATATATATATATATATATATATATATATATATATATATATATACATACATACATACATATATATGTATATATATATATATATATATTAGGGGTGTCAAATGGTTAAAATTTTTAATCGAGTTAATTACAGCTTAAAAATTAATTAATCATAATTAATCGCAATTAATTGCAATTCAAACCATCTATAAAATATGCCATATATTATTGTTGGAATGGAAAGATAAGACACAAGGCGGCTATATACATACAACATACTGTACATAAGTAATGTATTTGTTTATTGTAACAATAAATCCACAAATGGCATTATTAACATTCTTTCTGTTAAAGTGATCCACGGATAGAAAGACTTGTAGTTTTTAAAAGACAAATGTTATAGTTACAAGTTATAGTAATTTTATATTAAAACTGGTGATGCACGATTATGCATTTTTCAGCCGATACCGATAACCGATAATTTCCTCCTCGTTCCAACCGATAACCGATAATGTCAAACCGATAATTTTATTAAAAGATTTATGTAAAATTTTAAAGTATACACAAGAGAAAATATTCCTGTGCAAAAATATTATTGCTCTTTTTTTCCAACATCAAATGTGAACAAGTAGTAAATTCCAACATCTAAATAAAGACAGATTGTCTGACATTGAGTAATGGTTAACTTTTGGCAACAATTACTTAGAGTAAATACATAAGTTGCACAAAAATGCCTTTAAAAGTAAGCCATTCCTAACTTATAACATTGCTACACAGCAAAAACACAACTCCTTAAAACTAGTTAAATTCCCTTGTTTTCAGTGTATATCTATTGGAAATAAGTGAAATTAACTGCCAGCACTTCAAGTATATTTCACTCAGATTTCTTGAAGAAAAATAGCCAGCTGAAAATAAGTTTAACAGCCTTATTTTAAGCAATAAATTATTATACATAATCCTAAAAAAAAAAAAAAAACTCTTCAGAAATGTTCTTTATTCAAGAATATGTATGGTTCAAAACATTATTTGAAAGCAATTTTTTTCTTGATTTAGGTGAAAAATGACATTTTTTTTTGGATGTTTGGGCTTAATATGAACAAATGGCAATATTTAGTTCAAGTAAGTGGAATAATCTGGCGCATTCATCTGTTAACTAGTCTTCAACACTCAAACAAGATGGGGAAAACTATTTGACTAGATTTAAGAAGAATGATCTGATTAAAACGTCATAAATTTAAAGCGTACTGAATGCATTACTGACTGGATGACTTCTTTGTGTGGTTTGGTGCATGTTAAAATGATCAACTAACTACTGTGCCGTCATGATAAACATGCTTTCTTGACATCACTTGTGTAAATGTCCGTGGTAAAACTGATGTGATCGGCATGTCTTTCACGAAGCATCGTGGTCGTATAAACTGCATTATTTTTTCATCCAGGGGTTTGGCTATCGGGTCATTTCGGGAATTTCCTCCCGCCTGTGCCCTTCAGTCCGCCCGGCTGCCAAATTAGCACCCGCGCCAGGCCTCTGTCTAGAACTGGAGTGGTGGCGGCAGCTAAGTTCGTACGGATATCCGCCCCGGCTGGCTCGTTGCGGCGTATTCGATGCATGGCTCTGCTCTGCCTGCCTAGGGCGAGGCGGCGGCCTGCCGGACCGGCGGGCTCCGTTGGAAGACAGCTACTTGTCGACTATCGGTCTCGTGAGGTGTTTAGCCATAGATGGGAGTTTACTACCCGCTTTGGGCTGCATTCCCAAACAACCCGACTCCGGGAGGACCGCAGCGTCTCTGTATCGTCACAAGCCCTGTAGCTTCCTTTATAATTTATTTGTGTTTACAATAGCTTTAGCATTCACGCTAGCAGCAGCCTCGTATTCGTTCCAAAAATCATTATGATGCAGTTTTAAATGGCTGCTAGGTTAGTGGTGTTCAATGAGGACGCTTTCTTTACGCCTCGTGGAACTGCTTTGTAGATGGCGAGGGCTTCATTTATTTCATTTCACACACGGGAAAAGCAATGCTCGCTAGTGAGAGCGCCTACACACTGATGTGTAACACCGCTTCCTCTATGACGCTGTACTCCTCAACCCCTCCTCCCACAGGGGCTTTAGAGAGGGGAGGGGTTTAACGTGATTAATTTAAAAAATTAATTAACGCCCGTTAACGCGATAATTTTGACAGCCCTAATATATATATATATATATATATATATATATATATATATATATATATATATATATGTATATACATATACATATATATATGTATATACATATACATATATATGTGTATGTATATATATATATATATATATATATATATATATATATATATATATATATATATATATATATATATATATATATATATATATATATATATATATATACTGGACTGTCTCAGGAAATTAGAATACACAATATTCTAATTTCCTGAGACAGTCAGGAAATTAGAATATTGTGTATTCTAATTTCCTGAGACAGTCCTGTATATATACACAGGACTGTCTCAAAAAATTAGAATATTGTGTATTCTAATTTTCTGAGACAGTCCAGTATATATATATATATATATATATATATATACATACAGTGAGGAGAACAAGTATTTGATACACTGCCAATGGGATTTCCCATTGTCAGTGTATCAAATACTTGTTCTCCCCACTGTATATATCAGAGGTAGCGCTAGACTTTTTCGTTGTCTGTCATTTTGACTGACAGGGTCATAAAAATCCGGTCATAATCTATTTTTACCCGTCACTTAAATTTTTAAAATGATGATAATGACATTGTGGTGACCCTTTTTTTGGCATAATTCACCTTCCGTACTTGTGTGTCCATTTGGCCGAGCGCGTTACCGGCTACGACACAGTCACGTGACAGAGACACTTAAGAGCCGCGCGCATTCCGGCTTGAATATGAATAGAGAGTTCACAGAGAGCAGCAGAGCTACAGCGGCTGGACACAGCAATTCGAGCTAACAAGACTTAACATTGCATACTGCTTCAACATATTTAATAGTATTTAGTTTTCATTCGTTTTAAATTAATATTCTGTCCGAACAAGCTTAACAGAGAATCCACACCGTGCCATCACACATCAAGCAGATGAATATGTAACTTTTTCTCCGCAGTGACAAAAACAGTTCACAGTTCACCTGCTGTGGCCTGAACGGAGTCTTACACCTTCCTCCTGGTGCGCATGGATTTGAATTGCGTGCCCGCTTGTGCAGTCCCTGTTTTTTCACCTTTTATCAACACCATCGTCGTTTTGGGGCTTTTTGAAGAAACTTCGGACACTCAGTTGCCTTGACATTTTTCTGAGTAAGGCCAACGACTTCATGCATCAAGAGAGACAATAGCTAATTAATATGCTCACTCGCCACCCTGTGGTCTGGGGTGTGAATCGCAACCTGTCAAAATGACAGATGGACTTCAGTTTTTTCCGTCACCGTTTTAAAAAATCGGTCAACGACGGAAAATATTCGGTTAACGCGACTCCTGAGATATATATATATATATACATATAGATGCTGGGAAAGACTCAGGTGACTTGAAGTTCCGCTCTGAGACCCCCAATTTGGCCAACTTTCAAAATTGTCCGATATGGATGTGTGGTACATCATTGGAAAGCTTAAAATCTCAATTTTCCGAGGGAAGAAAAATTTTGAACAGGAGGGCATTAAAAAAAAAAAAAAATTAAACAGCAAAACTCTAACTGGAGGCGAGAGCACGCGAGAGCAGAATTAAAGACGTCACGATTTTAACGAGATATCACCGCGTACTTACGTTGTTTCGATCCAAAAACTCCATGTAGTATGTATCACCGAGTGTCAAGACACAAATGTGAAAGGCCACAGCCGGATTTTTGGGGGATTTTATGGGTGAAACATTGTGATATAACGGGTCATGATGCAGAAATCGCAGACAACAAATAGTGGTCGAGATTTTCTTTTTCATATACGTATTTACCCTTTTAAACGTTAGTTTTCAATTTTTCTTTGTTTGGATCGAATATTTATAATCTAAAATATTAGGGAAAATGCGACAGTAACGAAAAAAATACAATCAAGCGATAGTTATGAGGTAGATATCCGTGACATTTTTACAGACGCCATGTTTTTCATTGTGACGTAATTTGTTTAAAAGTTTAAAATATGCAAGTAAATAATTTAAAAAGTTGTTTTTTAAAAAAATACATATTAGACATCCATTAATGATTCAAAGCTCAAATGACAAACATTTCGAATAATAAATACGATTACTTACCTTCTTTTTATGGCTAGTTTGAAACAAAAGCGGTTGCGCGGCGTCTGTAAACAGGGGTTTCCAGGGTAAACTGGACAAATCAAAAATAGTTCAGGGGTTTAATTCGCCATGATTCTGCTATGGCAGCATATAGACATATTGCTCTATCAAACACAACAGTTCTTTTAGCTTAAAGAGTATTACAACACCTGGGGAAATGCTAATATTCCATCATTTATCCATAAACGCATGCCTTTTGGATTTATATCATGTCACTTCGTGTAATTACACACATCGCAACACCATGAAAATGATAGAAATTTGGATTGATTGTCAAGCTAAAACGACCGTCGCCCGAGATCCACGAAATCTAGCATATTGTGTGCGTGACGTCACAACTAGGAAACACTCGGCTCAGTGCTTGGTCCTGACAAAGTACTGAATGACAGCGATGATGGCGGACAATTTTGTTTCTAGTTGCAGCGACGAATCCGACGGAACAGTTTCAGTGCAACACTAGCTTTTACCTAGGAGGTGGGCTTGACTACAGTCATAAAAAAATAAAATAAGGAAAAGGATAAGCCTGATAATGCTTGATTTTCTTTCTGTGCGCCAAATGAGCAATATTTCAATATTGCTTACACGGCCGAGTCGGGGCAAACTGACGCGCACACGAAAGGCTAATGTGCGTGAATTGCGTGTATGTGTTTCTATCAGTCCATATAAAATTTGAATATAAGACTAATTATTGATATTTAATGTCTGTTATTTGTGTCCTCCTTTGGGAAATCAAAATATGATCACCCTGGAATGACATACAGCCAGCATGTGTAGTTATTTGTCTTGATGCTTCTGCGCATGCGGGTCAGTTTTCTCAGCGCATGTCGGACTGCAAATTAGTGCACATGTGTAATACTTGAACGGGCTCAATGGACAAAGTCAGTCTGAACAGGCACGCCAAAAAAACAGATATGACAAAAAAATCGGAATTGTGCATTAAGACCTGCAGTATGAACCTAGCCTAAGTAAACTTAATCACTTGTTCAAACATGAGTTATTTAATGGTTTGCTAATGAAAAATAGGTGATTTCCTGAGCAAAAAATACAAAAATACAAAGTATGTTCATAAAAACAAACTTCCTGCCTCTAAGATCCCTTTAAACCGAGAAAGTGTGAATTCAGCACAGTGACGACAAAGATGAGTTAGCAGTATATTGGCAGTTTGGTATCACGCCGCCTCTTTTCCAAATGGCAGGAAGAATCTGACCTTTCGGTGATTTGGGCGCTGTCAGCAGATGACCTTTGTGCACACTGATCAGTGCGTTGCAGTTTGCGCATTTAGACAAGGTGCAAGGCAGTGCACTTGTCAATTGGAACATTGTGAGCAAAATGAGAAATGATATGTGGCAACATCTCGTTTAAATGTCCTGTGTCATGTCAATCTAAAAGTATTATAAAACACGCCATTTTACTATAGAAATCTTGCTTAAAATCACAAAACATTGAGAAGAATCCTGAAATGTATTTAACTTTCTTATAGATTGTTCTGAACCTGTTGGAGCTCAAGTACTTAGTGATGGATTGGTTAACTTCTTTCGAGGTGTGACCTGTGGCACCGTTTGGCTTCCCTGCTGCGCCAAGGTGAGTCCTGATGCCACCTGGACATTATCATAGAATAGCCATATGCCACTCAATACTGTAGGAACTGGTCACCTTTGTTACTTTGTTTTGCCTTTCGAATGTTACCTTATTTTTCCTAATACTATAAGCTGTTTGGAGCCAAAAGGAGGACAGACACACACAAAAAAAGAAAAACATTCTTTCTGGTCCTATTTAAACTTTGCTAAATTAATGATGCATCTGCAGTTTTGACCTGAGCTTCTCTCACAGCAGACTGTTTGGCCTCTCGCCCTCAGCACTGCTGGGATGCTGACGTATACTGCCAAACTACTGTGCTAATTGTATTCTACACTCCATCCCTGCACTTTACTTACTGTCCAATGTTTTACTTGTAAAGGGGTACCTATGGTCCTTCCACTCCTTATCTTCCAGCAGGAAAAAAGAATAGTAGCAACAAGGGGAGTTTATTGACAGCTACAAAGTTAATTGTCAATTCTTGCACAAAGTGTCTCAGGCAGTGTTGTGTTCAGCAGCTTTTTTAACGTTTGTTTTAGTCTTAGTCTTTTGGACGAAAATACTTATTTGTCTGTCAAATTGTAGTCATTTCAAAATGTGTTCGCCTTCGACTAGTTTTAGTCGACGCAATCTCACACAAATTTTGTCTGGTTTTAGTCGATTGTACCTGAAAAAGTTTTCGTCCAAAAATAAATAAAAGTTTCCAACAATTTCGAATGAGAAAAGACAGACAAGCACATAGTGGAGCGTCCACAAGGACAATACTAACTTGGTGATTATAGTACTCAGCAGGAAAACAGTCATCATTTTCAATTAAACCCACCTGGAAGCCACAAACTGCAGTGTTGGGAAAGTTCATTTGAACTAGTTAACATGAACTACTTAAAAAAAAAAAAACATGAACTAGTTCAAATTGCAGTTCACACATTTTAAAATAAACTATTCAGTTCAAAATTTTGAAAAAAATGAGCTTTTATTAGCGCTTTTGAATTTCTTTTTGTTGTTATTTTTTACTTTTGTAGTTCTTTCTTCTCCCCATTAATTGCTGCAAGTTATTGTTGACAGCTGATATTAGAACCACAGACAGCAATTATTTTACCCACTTAAACACTAAAACTGTGTCACATTCATCTTCATATTCAATTTCAAGTCTGCGTCGGTGCTGAACTGTTCGTAAAATTCACTTAAATGTGCCAGTGTTCTGTCAGAATTTGTACCCCATCACAAATTGCAACTTTGCGGTTCTCCACATGCGTCTAACGTTACGAACAGCCGCGAATGCAGCGATTCTAAACTAAACACCAAAAACTTTCTATAGATAAATTATCTGCTTACGTTTGTTCATGGACGCACATGAAGGAAAGTTCTCTCTCACTGCCTCTTCCCTATGCCGTTAAGGATTTCTTTACGCCATATTAATGTTGCAGAAGTGTTTTGAATTGAATTGAATGTAAAAGAATGGTTATTCTCCGCCATAAAAGCTTCGGGAGCAAAAGCTGCCATAGTTGCAATAACAACATAGCCGTGACAGGATCATGCAGCTTGAGTTGCCAGGTTGGATAGTTTTCCGCTATTCAGGTTTCTTTTTTATACTTTTTTTAGCCTTTGGTTTTATCTGCAGTTTTCTCTGACAGTCTCTAATTCTAAACTCATGAATATCGTATACAGACTAAGTGTCCCATGATCATCCTGGGTTCACACAGCCAATGGGATGAGACTTGAAATCAGTATTTCCCATTAATTGCTAATTTACCAAACAAAACAGCTGAATTGGGCTGATAGCTAAATGCCATTTCGCCAACTGGATCTCCTCTAGACTTGCTGACCAGAAAAGCCAAGTAGCTCTGCTTTAGAGTGGCCAGTATTTTAAGAAGATGCTCGCCATTCTGAGGCTAATGCTAACACCAACGTGAATGCTACACTAATGCTAAGAGTTACATTTAGCATCTGATGATCACTCAGCACAGAACTTTAAAAGCTAAAGCAGCATATTCTCTTTTGCCAAGATAAGAAATTAAATCTTACCTTGTATCCAAACAAAAAAGATGGAGCACAGCTTAGCTTTAGACACATCTTAAAGTCTGGTGAGGAAAATGAGGGAGAGGCGCAGCACATCTCACATTAGTGACATGACCCAAACACTGCTACGATGCAAGATCACGTACTCCACGTATAATACAATATGAAAATGTTACACATTGTGAACATACAGTATGACAGAAACTATGTCTTATTTTCGTCTTGTCGTCTCATCAGACGAAAACTGGCATTTGTCTTGTTCTAGTCTCCCAAGCTACGTTCTTGGCTCGTCATCGTGACATCATTGCCATGAAAAAATTGTTCGTCAACAAAATATTTTTGTTATCGTCATTTATAACGAAAACAACACTGGTCTCAGGGCAGGTAATTATCTTTGATAATTAGCCTCACTGTTAGAACACTTGAACTGTGCCCTGCACAAGAGCTGTACGATAAATATAGAGGTTTCTAAATAGCTTTAATACAAATATTTATCGTAATATAGAAACAATGGTGTTGTTTTAAATAGTTTCTGATAGAGACTGTGTGCCCTATTTTCGAAAGCCGTCTAAATGTAGACCAGTATGAGTTTGTGCCAAGAGAAGGGGTATTTTAAACACGTTTTGGTCAGTGCGTTGAAAGGCGCAAGAATAAGTTGCGTCGTTTATACAGTATAGGTCAAAAGTTTGGACACACCTTGTCATTTGTGGGTTTTCTCTATCTTCTCTATCTGAAGATATCAAAACTATGAATGAACAAATGGAATTATGTACTTGTCAGAAAAAACCCTGAAATAACTGAAAACATGTTTTATATTCTAACTTCTTCAAAATATCCACCCTTTGCTCTGATTACATTTTTGCACACTTCTGGCACCCTCTCGATAAGCTTCAAGATGCAGTCACCTGAAAAGGTTTTCACGTCACAGGCATATCTTATGAAGGAATCTGACCTTTTAGCCAGATTGCCGAAATCACGCCAGCTGAACTGCCGGAACCGCGCTAGCACAATTCCAACGACCCGAGCCGGCAGAAACTCCACAACCAAGCCAAAAGGCCAAACTCTGCGCGTTCACCTTATTCTTAACCCCCTTGTACCTTGTATACTCCATTTTGAAAGCTGTAAAAAGGCTTTGAAACACAAGTTGACAATTCATTCAGGTTGACAGCGATCAATGGCAAGGGAAAACAGCAAAGAAACCCAGGCGAGGCGCCAAACTGGATCCAGGGTCACGATATCACAAGTTAACTAAAGGTTCCCGAGAAAAATGACAATGAATAGTTAAACATTTAGTCTTTTAAGGGCTCTGGTGAGGTGAGGTGAGCTGCGGTCAGTAGGAAAGGTGTGTTTGGGCGTTGCTTAGGATTATTCTCTGTTGTGGGTTGGGCGGGAGAGATTCGGGCATTACTGTTGTCAGGGCAACGAGAGTTGAGGATTTTGCCATCCTCAGCACCATGTGAAGGCTGAGTGTTCACTTCTTGGTCTTGGGGTCTTCAGTATCAGATGTTCCTTGTGGCCAGACAAGATGTCCCGCCATTTGTTCTGGACTGCCCGGAAGAGCTGATTGCGGGATTCGGTGGTGCAGACATGGGCTTGAGATGTCTTGCCTATCACCTAGTTGTCAACGTCAATCTTGCTCAGTCAGCTGCATGACGCGCGCGTTGGGCTTCCGTAGTCAGAAGGCATCCTGTATCTTTTTGTCTGCCCGTTGTCTTGGCACTGCCAGTTCTAATCATTCCAAGTCCAACTGTTCAAAATATCAAATATATTATGCTTGTTCTTCTTAAACTATGATTTAAATACTATTCATTTTATTTTTGGTGGGTTAGAGTAATACAAACAGTCAAACATAGATACGAGAAAAGATACTATTCCCTTCACTTATCACTTAATAAGTGGGATTTCTTGCTTTTCCAATGGGTTTGGGACCATCATTTGCATTGCATTGAATGTAGTATGTCCAAACATTTGGCCTGCACTGTATGTGTGAACATTGGCGATTCTTTCTCTCTAAAAAACAGGCTTCTTTACATTTCCTTTTTCGAATTGTTGTCCAGTATAAATGACATCCATTTTTAACGGGGGGTGAAGTCATATATCAATATTCTACTTTCGGATGTAAAAGTGTTAGCAGAGCTGAGCTGAATGTGATGTCCAGTATGTTGCTGTGATTTGCAATCTGTGGTTTTGACATTGTGGGTTTGTTATGTGGCTTATTTAGATTAATCTATGTTTAAATTATTTTACTTAAGTCAATCATTCTGACTGTAACACCACAGTAATATAAGATCAATTTAAAGAAAAGCATTTTCTTTTTTCTGTTTTTCATTTTGGTATGCTTGGGCCCGGCTGCATATGCATTCAGGCTGGGTGATCATTTTGATTTAAAGCTTGACAAATCTCTCATTGTTAACCCAACAATGGCTTAAACGGCCAGGCATGCCAAAAAAAGGGCCGCATGCAGTGACAAGGGATGCTCGTTGCATGCAGTGACTAATTATCATCTGACTGTGGAGTTCCTCGTCTTCAGGCTCAATAATTTCATTTTATTGCTTGCAGCTTTACTGCTTTGGTTCACCGGTCTCATCAACTTAATTTATAATTGAGCTAAAGAAGCTTTGGTGAGGCACATGTATACAACTCAGCAAGCAAGTCGCTGGTGAGCAAAGTGTGGCGCTCGGAAAATAAAAAGAGATAAAAGCAACTCTCAACGGGGACAATAAAAATCTTAGGGCTTTCAGTGCTTTTGATGATTGTCTTTAACAAATAGGAAGTTAGGGATCTTTATCCTCTTCTCCCGTGTAATGCTTTGCCAACTGTAAAGTAATGTACTTTGAGTGCAGTTGCCCACCTTTAAACTGTGCCTGTGATACTTCTTCCTTGACCCATTTTGAACCCTGTACCCTCAGTCATGTTCATGAATAGCTGGAAGGGCAAATGGCTCCTCCTCTCCTTCTGTTGCTGTTGTGTTTTTTTTTCTTTAACCTTTTCTTGGATCCGTTCTACTGTTATTGTGTTTTCCTGTGGGGCGAGCAAAAAGCCACTAGAGGCTTGGCTCTATATTCGGTCCCTGTTCTAGAAAAGAGAATCCTAACTGCGGGAGTCACACCCTCGAACCTGCCTGTACCCCTGGCAACCAGAATGGAGCAGCTGGTACTGTCAGCCGCCCTGACAGATGACCTGCTGCGTAGATACTTTTAGCTCATGATTCACCTATCGCGAGGCTAGCACAAAAACGTACACAGTGATGCACCAAAACCTATCCTTTTTCATGCTTTTCTGTTTCGCTATCAACTCTGCAATTTTGCAAGAGGTGAAGAACATCCTGCACTGCCCATGAATTTATTGCAGGGTGATGTCCCCCCCCCCTCATTTCAATTAGTCAGGATTGTTAACAACACTGGTGGGTCATATGCACACTAAATTTCTTTACACTTTTCTTTGAGACGTCTCATTCATTATATCGAAGAAAGAAAAATGTTTAAATCCAGATTGCAAATGACCTGTATTAATGTGAACTGCATGAACTCACTTGCAGCAACCATCTGAAAATAGAAATTAAGGAGAAAAAGCATGACGCTTATTAGAATTTGATTTTGTCAGTCAGCAGCCTTAAAAAAAAAAAAAAAAAAAAAAAAAAAAAAAAAAAAAAGAAACCCAGATAGCAGACTGACATTGAATAAATGTTGATTTTCCATCAAAATCATCAGTATGGTTGACATCAGGGGTCGCGTTAACCGAATATTTTCCGTCGTTGACCGGTTTTTTAAAACGGTGACGGAAAAAACTGAAGTCCGTCCGTCATTTTGACAGGTTGCAATTCACACCCCAGACCACAGGGTGGCATATTAATTAGCTATTGTCTCTCTTAATGCATGACGTCGTTGGCTATTCTGTCAGAATATTGTAGCGTCACCGTGGTCTGGCGGCAGCACCGTGATTGACACATCAACGCGAGGTTCTTATTGGTGCACCCGGTGTGCCAGCGCGTCATCCAATTGGTGGACTAGATTGTCGCCTGTGTATAGACAAGTTTCCGAGGTACTTTCGGTTTACTTCCTTATGTCTTCCTTCCCCTTCCAAATCCGCCTGTTTACCGTTGAAGTCAATGGCGGTGGAATCGAAGTTGGAAGGTCTTTATACAAGATCCCGGGAATGTTATTTTGATGTAGGCGGGTGGAGAACCAAGCCAAGGCCTCCATGCTTCGTACCATGTCGATTTCCAAACCATGGATGCTCGTACTCATCATACAGGTGGGAGGGAAGGGAAGGAGATGTACAAAACTGACAGCTCCTGCAGTCATGCCCCCGCTGTTATGGAAGGTAATGTGCTCTAAAAATACGAAACCTAAAATCTGGCGCATGAAACGACTTGTTGCCTTTGCTATTGATATTACGATGATGATTGTAATTACGAAGTTTTATCATTTTTACAACAACTAGCTTCTGCTACTGCTGCTAGCCACCTGTTGCTAATCGTGTTTGAATGCACCGCATAAATCCAAGTGTTACAAGTTTTTATTCGTTTGTTTACAGCTGGGAAATGCTGTTATTGTCAGGTCATGTCATTTCCTGTTTTATTTTGAAGGTTTCACCCTCCTCGTGTCTGCGCACTTGCCCTTCCTCTGGTCACCTAATCACCTATTGTTTCCACCTGTTCCCCATTACCGCCTGTGTATATATTGCCTTAGTTTCCCTGGTCCTGTGCAGAAGTGTCTTTCTACTCAAGTAAGTCACCGCAGCCTTTGTCATAGCTTTCATAGTAACCCTGTATATTTATCCTCCATTTGGAGCGCTTTGTGTTAGTAAATTTTGATCATAGTAATCCTGACTGTCCTCTTTTTGGAGCATTTTATGTTGTTAAATTTCCTCCCTTTTGGAGTGCTTTTTTGTTTCTAGTCATCCTGACTCATTCCTCCGTTGGAGCGCTTTCTGTTTGTACTTTTCTCATCCCCGCATGTCAGCGGAAGAACCTGTGTTTTCAAAATAAAAGTTTTTTGCCCGAAACTCTGCAACTGAGTCCACTTCGTCATCTCGGCCTGACAGAACACTTCTGCCAGAAATGGACCCAGCGGAGTGTTCCGAATTCTTTGCCACGCTGCAAGAGCAAGCGGCTCGCCTCACCCGCCAGGAAGACTTCCAAGCCACGATGGCTGCACAGCTGGTCCAGATGAACAATCATATGATGGGGCTCACAGCCCAGCTGCTCTCAGCACACTCGGCCCCTACTGCTAGATCCGCCGCCTGCTCCCCTCCTGCTTCCTCCCCCACAGTCTCTGGAAGAGGACCTAGATTAGCGCCACCGCAGCGGTTCTGTGGGGATCCAGGTACAAGCCAAGCTTTTATTACTGAATGCGGCATGCACTTTGATTGTTCGCCTCACGATTTCACCTCAGATCGCTCTTGTATTGCCTTCATGGTGTCCCACATGTCGGGACGGGCCCGGGCCTGGGCCATGGCTGAGTGGGAGCGCGATTCACTATCATGCCATGTCTTGTCCTCATTTAAAGACGCCCTAAAGAAGACGTTTGACCCCGTTTGTTCTGAGAGAGACCGAGCCCGAGAACTCAGCAGCTTGCATCAGGGTAAAGCCTCAGTCAACGATTATGCTATTCAGTTCCGTACCCTGGCCGCGGGTTGTGGCTGGTGCCACACTGCCCTTTATGACACTTTTTTCAAGGGACTCTCTCCCACTATCCGTGATCGACTCGTACCGCTCGACCTTCCGGAGGGGTTGGACGACCTCATCGCCCTTGCCATACGCACTGACCACCGTCTTGAGGAGCTTAGCAAGAGCAGACCTATCCATGCTGTGAGATCGCCTCCCGAGTCACTGGAGCGGTCCGAACCTCAACGTGCTCAAACCCCCTCAGTCGCACCTCATAGGGCCCATAAAGACACCGTACCCATGCAACTCAGACACATGCGTACATCTCCAGAGGAGCGCAGACGCCGACACCAGAAGAGACTGTGTTTCTATTGTGGGAGCTCGGGACACCTGGTTGCGGTTTGCGCCGCCCGCAGAGCTAAGCCCAGCCACAACAATCAACCTGTGTGTGCCACTCCTCGCTCTACGACCACCATTCAAGTAAAACACGGGTCCTCCTCACATACACTCCCCGCCCTCATTGACTCCGGCGCTGATGACTGTCTGATGCCATGGAGTGTTTGCAACCTCCTGGGCCTACAGGCTGTCCCACTCGATCGACACCTGGTGGTCAGATCCCTCAATGGGGAGAAACTGTTCACCATCACCCATTCCTGCGAACCGGTAGAAATCACAGTTCAAGGACACACTGAGACCATGTCATTCCGTTTGTTTCCTGCCCAAACTCAGTCATTAGTTTTGGGACTCTCATGGCTTCGCAAACACCAACCCCACATTGAGTGGAACTCCGGGTACATACTGGGGTGGGGTGGAGACTGCTGGGGACGTTGTCTGGCGGTTGTGAACTCGGGGGTTGGCGATCCTGGTGTTGGTGAGACTGTGATTAATAAGTTTTCTCTTTCTGTCACTCCAGAGCAAAAGATCGACTTGAGCACCATTCCCGAGTGTTATCACCACCTACGCCAGGTTTTCAGTAAGACCCGAGCCCAGTCTCTGCCACCCCACCGTCCCTATGACTGTGCTATTGACCTTATCCCTGGCTCCACTATCCCCAGGGGGCGCCTGTATCCCATCTCTGGTCCCGAAAAAGCTGCCATGCGTGAATACATTCAATCCTCCTTGAAAGCAGGGCTCATCCGTCCTTCCTCGTCCGCAGCTGGGGCGGGCTTCTTTTTTGTAGGCAAGAAGGATGGGTCACTCCGTCCCACCATAGACTACCGCCAGCTCAACGACATCACCATCAAGAATCGCTATCCACTCCCCCTCATGTCTTCAGTATTCGACCAATTGCAGCAGGCCAAAGTCTTCACAAAGTTAGATCTACGCAATGCCTACCACTTAGTGCGCATTAGAGAGGGAGACGAGTGGAAGACGGCCTTTAACACCCCAGATGGCCACTATGAATATCTGGTTATGCCCTTCGGCCTCACCAACGCACCTGCATTTTTCCAAGCATTGATCAATGACGTCCTCCGTGATTTTCTTGACCGTTTCGTCTTTGTCTATCTGGACGACATCCTTATTTACTCCCCAGATCTAGCCACCCACAAGCAGCACGTGGAATCAGTTTTGAAGCACCTTCTCACCAATGACCTTTATGTTAAAGCAGAGAAAAGCGAATTTCATGTTGACTCTATCTCGTTCCTGGGCTTTATTATAACCCCTGGGGGGATCCAGATGGATCCAGCCAAAGTAAACACAGTAGTTAACTGGCCAACACCGGGCAGTCGTAAGAAGCTTCAGCAATTTCTTGGGTTCGCCAACTTTTACAGGCGATTTATCCGCAGTTTTAGTAAGATTGCTGGCCCTCTTCACGCTCTTACCTCCACCAAGGTGCAGTTCAAATGGACCCCTGCGGCAGAGGCAGCGTTCCGGGCCTTGAAGAACCGCTTCACTACAGCCCCCATCCTGACCATGCCTGATCCCCGTCGTCAGTTCGTGGTGGAAGTCGACGCCTCCTGTGAGGGCATTGGGGCTATACTGTCCCAGCGAGCGGAGCATGATGGGAAGATGCATCCCTGCGCCTTCCTTTCCCGCCGCCTATCTCCAGCTGAGCGGAACTACAACGTGGGCGACCGAGAACTACTCGCCATCAAGACCGCTCTGGAGGAGTGGCGGCATTGGCTCGAGGGGGCGGAGCAACCCTTCATAGTTTGGACAGATCATCGAAATCTAGAGTATCTCAAGACAGCTAAGAGACTCAATTCTCGCCAGGCCAGGTGGGCGCTATTTTTTGACAGATTTTCCTTCTCTATCTCTTACAGGCCGGGGTCCCAGAACATCAAAGCAGACGCCCTCTCTCGCCTCTACGACCCCGAGCCTGTAGCCAAGGAACCTGAAACCATCCTGCCACTGAATTGTGTGGTAGGGGCGGTAACTTGGCAAATAGAAACGGAGGTTAAGCAGGCATTAGGGGGGGTCCGGACACCTCGGGGGTGCCCTGAGAACCGACTATTCGTCCCGGCTGACCTACGCCCCCGGGTGATCCAATGGGCCCACTCCACGCCGCTTTCCTGTCATCCGGGAGTCAGGCGCACCATGCACGCCATCTCCCGGAGGTTCTGGTGGCCAGGCATGGAGCCGGAGGTCCGGGAGTACGTTGAGGCTTGCTCGGTCTGCGCCCGAAACAAGACGTCCACCAGACCACGCATGGGCCTCCTTCAACCTCTCCTGATTCCCTCCAGACCATGGGCAGAGATATCTTTGGACTTTGTCACGGGGCTCCCTGTTTCCCAGGGAAACACCACGATCCTCACAGTAGTCGACCGGTTCTCCAAAATGGCCCACTTCATAGCCCTGCCAGCCTTGCCCTCTGCTAAGGACACTGCAGGAGTCATGATGAGACAGATATTCCGCATTCACGGCTTCCTCCGGGACATCGTCTCTGACCGGGGGCCACAGTTTGTGTCACAGTTTTGGAAAGAGTTTTGCCGTCTCATCGGAGCAAAGGCCAGCCTCACGTCGGGATACCATCCGGAATCCAACGGCCAGACCGAGCGCCTCAACCAACAGTTGGAGACCGGCCTCCGCTGTCTGGTATCCCAGAACCCATCCACATGGAGCAATCACCTGGTCTGGGTCGAATATGCCCACAACACCCTTCCCACCTCAGCCACAGGTATGTCACCCTTCAAATGCGTCCATGGCTACGATCCGCCTTTGTTTGCCGCACAGGAGCGGGAGGTCTCTGTCCCGTCTGCCCATGCCTTGGTCCGCCGCAGCAGACGCATCTGGGAAGCAGCTCGCCAAGTCCTCGTCCGCCAAGGAGATCGCGTGAAGAAGGCCGCAGACCGCCACCGACGCCCAGCACCCGCCTACAAGGCGGGACAGCGAGTGTGGCTGAGCGCCCGAAACCTTCCCCTCCGGGCCACCTGCCGGAAGTTGGCCCCCCGCTTCGTGGGTCCGTATCCAGTCTCGAAGGTTGTAGGCCCGGCGGCAGTGCGCCTGCGACTCCCACGTTCCCTGAAGGTCCACCCCACCTTCCACGTCAGCCAAGTCAAGCCAGTGGTGGAGAGTTCCATGGTGTCTACGCCACCCCCTCCACCTCCTCTGGACATCGACGGCGGCCCTGCCTACCAGGTCAAGAAACTGCTGGCGGTGCGATCCCGAGGTCGAGGCCGCCAGTATCTTGTGGACTGGGAGGGCTACGGCCCTGAGGAGAGACAGTGGATCCCCTCTCGGTTCATCCTGGACCCCTCCTTGATCAGGGACTTCCACAGGGACCACCCCGACCAGCCTGGACCGTCTGGTAGCCGGTCCTAGAGGGGGGGGTTCTGTCAGGTCATGTCATTTCCTGTTTTATTTTGAAGGTTTCACCCTCCTCGTGTCTGCGCACTTGCCCTTCCTCTGGTCACCTAATCACCTATTGTTTCCACCTGTTCCCCATTACCGCCTGTGTATATATTGCCTTAGTTTCCCTGGTCCTGTGCAGAAGTGTCTTTCTACTCAAGTAAGTCACCGCAGCCTTTGTCATAGCTTTCATAGTAACCCTGTATATTTATCCTCCATTTGGAGCGCTTTGTGTTAGTAAATTTTGATCATAGTAATCCTGACTGTCCTCTTTTTGGAGCATTTTATGTTGTTAAATTTCCTCCCTTTTGGAGTGCTTTTTTGTTTCTAGTCATCCTGACTCATTCCTCCGTTGGAGCGCTTTCTGTTTGTACTTTTCTCATCCCCGCATGTCAGCGGAAGAACCTGTGTTTTCAAAATAAAAGTTTTTTGCCCGAAACTCTGCAACTGAGTCCACTTCGTCATCTCGGCCTGACAGTTATAAAAGAGAAGACAACTTGACTTGTACGTTGATGGACATATATCGAACATATATCGTTTGCGTTCCACAATGATGATGACAGCTCGACTCCCGGGAGAGGCCGAGAGAGGCAGGAATTGTGACAGACGGTGGTTCGCCGAGATCGCCGTGATCCAACTACGAACTTGTGAACGGTAGCATCTTTAAATATATGCTATTGGAGCTGGAATTACCGAGGACGGGAAAAAAGCACATCTAAATGCCGCCGAGGGCCTCCGTGATGTTGCTATTTGTTCACGAGGCTCCGGAGCTCTGCGGTCTGATATCACATTCTCGTATGCTATTTTTGCAATACTTTTATAAATGTGATTTATTGACCTGTTTTGGAGTGCACCAATCGTTTTAAATAAAACAAGAAATTGAATCATGTCTAAATGTTTTATTGCGATCAATGCCTGCAATAAAAAAAAAGAATGACATACTATTTGTGTTTACATCATATGTACATAACATTGTAGCATTTCCTTGTAACAAAACAATCCATGTCAGCCCTTTTGCAGTCGGCAAATGTAATATAACTTGTAATTTCACCACATTTTGGTCACTAATGGCCGTAGTATCAATCCATTCCTCACGTTAACACAGGCTGACCGTTGTTAATAATTTTGTCCACGAATGATCAACGAAGTGACACGAACTGCCATCCAATCTCATCTACGTGTCATCTAGGTCGTGCTGAATCAAGTTTTGAAGATTCCATGGGTTGCTCTGGCTTGATTTCGTAGTTTTATCGTCGTCAATACACTGCTAATACACTGCTACTCGACCGGACCGGAAGTGCGAAGCAGACATTTTCCAAGATGGCGGCGCCCGTATTTCGCTAAGGAAACTTGTCTATAGACCCCAATCACATGACGTCACAACTCCGCCCCTGACTGGAGCAGCCATATTGTCCGTCAGCTCGTCGTGTTTACACATTACCGCTACGTACATGCCTCCTATTATGGCGTGTTTTTCTGCTCGTTAACATTAATAATCAAAATGGCGAAGAAGTGTGTGGCGGTTGGTTGCAGTAACAGAGAAGATAGACGGAGAGACTTGAAGTTCTACCGTATTCTGAGAGACCCGAAGAGGAGAGCGAGATGGACTGCTGTAATTCGACAAGAAATCTGGGCACCAAACGATCCACAGACTATGTAGTAGTCATTTTATATCTGGTAAGATGCATTTAATATATATTTAGAAGATTTTGGGCTGACAACCACAATTAAGATCATTGTGTGACGTTGGTGATACAGTTGCCTCTTTTTCTTTGGGAGTGGAGTTGTTTTGTTGGTGTTGGCGGTAAGCAGAGTAAAAAGAGGGAGAAAAATACAACTTCCGTGTCTAATTTTTCGCCGCCAAGCAAGCGTTACAATATTAATTAAAAATGAATGAAAACTAAATACTATTGAATATGTCATCATTATCATTTTAAAAATTTAAGTGACTGGTAAAAATAGATTATGACTGGATTTTTATGACCCTGTCAGTCAAAATGACAGACAACGAAAATGTCTAGCGCAACCTCTGGTTGACATCGAAATTTTCGACAATAAACAATGTTGAATCAATATTGCAAATACCTGTGACACATAGCAGTGACATTGAAACAAAGTTGTTCTGTGGTATGTCAGGCGATGGTTGGGTTAACATTGTTTTATAGTTGATGAACTAATGTTGAAAAATAGTTGATGTATGATTGACTGGGAAATATGATTGAGAAGTCATCGAATTATGAATGAGTGGGAGTTTTGGTCGAAAAATAGTTGTGTTCTTGGTTGACCGGGAAGATAACGACTTGCCTCGAACGAACTCCACTGGAAATGCCTCATTTAAGTATAGCCATGTTTAAAGGTAAGCCTGCTGCACTTTTTTAGAGCCTTTAACAGCACTGATGTCCGATTTAGAGATTTATTTGTCATTGACACCAGCTCTCACAAAACGACAACAGTTGCAACGAAATTCCGTTCGGTGAGTGAGCATCGGGCCGCTGTAGACTCTCACTTCCCTCTGTTCTTCAGAAATTACAGAGCAAGTTACAAGTTGACACACATATATCATACAACATAGCATGGGTATGACACGACGCACAGGTCACGTGCAGGGATTTTTTGTACGAAAAAAAGGAAAACTACCAGTCATGGATGGAGGGGGGGATCAGTGATAGTGAGAAAAAGGCGTTGGCAGACTGATCGGGGCGTGGGTTTTGTGTGAGGGTGTGTATGCGCAAGTGTATCAGTATTTGTACGTGTCTGCAGACAAAATAAGAGTCGCAGAGCACTGTGACCAGCCTTGGCAAGAGATCAAGGGCAAAAGATAGGAACATCTGCGTGGCTCTCCCTAGGAGAAAGTAAGTTGGGGAAAGCCCAGGCTTCTCCCGTCAGCCCTTGTCTTTTCTTTGGTTTTCTTCGGGTTAATCTTATCACAATGCTATCTTGTAACTGTCAGTTGCCACGTTTACATGGAGCCAAATATTCCAATTACAATCGGTTTAGATGTTCAAACCGAATAAATGTGTTCCATATAAACACCTCATTCGGAATGAACAGGCCCAAACCGAATTGAATTTCATTCCGATTCACAGGGGTGGAATATTCCTTTTCCCAAACCGATTAGAAGTAAAATTATATCATGTAAACAGGGAAGCGGAATGGTGTCTGGTTGCGTTCTTTCTGCACATGCTCCGTACTGACGTGGTGACGTCACTTTGTGACGTAAGTAACGTCACTTGCAACATGGCTTCCAAGCACAGCGCACCTAATTGGAGTCCGGCGGAAAGTTTATATCCATGAATCCCTCCACCAGCCCACACAACTTTTTAAATGAACGGCGTGTCATTCTGAAGTTTTGTTTCCACTCGAAAAGTTAAAACAGCAGCTGATCTGACGATCGATCTCCATGTTTAGCAACGTGACGCTTTGTTTTGATTAATCTGCGCAAGTCAGACGGCAGTTGTCAAACGTCCTTTCGGAATAAAGGCAGACACATGTAAACGCTGGATCGGAATAGATGAAGTGACATGTAAACAGCTGATCTGAAATTTCCATTCGGAATGATTTGAATCGGTATGAATAAAAGTCAGCATGTAAACGTGGCTAATGATACCGATGATGATGACAATAAACAATAAACAACAAGATAAGGGAGTTCGGGAAGGGAAAGGAAAATTATAATCAAATTAAGCCGAATAATTAATTTAATGTGTCCAAATACTGTTGGTCTTCAGTCAAGTTTGAGCTCCTCATGGCGTAGGCGAGATCTCAGGTCCCTTAAGTCTTTGCCAATAGTTGCGGTCTGCCTCGACAGTTCAGTCACCTGCTCTGACAGTTCCGTCACCTGGCGCAAAATAGTATCCACTTTTCTCCAGCCCTCCTCGGACCGAACATGAGTCCCAGGAGCCAGTTCTCGGTCCGAGCCTCGACGCGATCTTCCAATGCCTTGAATCGCACCGTTTGATCCGTGGTCAATTTGTTGATTTCCTTGAAAGCTGCCGTCTTGGAAACTTTCCGGGAGAGAAGGGCACCTCCTAAGCCAAGCAGAAGGAACCTCACAACCATCACGCCAAACAGCCAAATATCCTCGATATCTTCCACCGACAGGACAGTAAGACATGCTAGTTTCCAGTGATCCCAGGAATCTCTCACGTAACCAGCGGCGAAGGTGCCGTCCGGGCAAGACGGCTTTCCTGGTGCACCGTGTCTTGTTGAAAAAATCTTGTCAATTACGGTGATAGACCAACTAATCAGATCCATTTTTGTATGAGAGACCAGCGCGGTTACTCCTCAGAAGAAGTACAAAAAAAGTAGACAGACTGACTTACGGTAGAAAAAACCTCATTTATCATCATTACATGTATTTAAAACCCTTTGCTTGACACAATGGGACAAAGTTGCCAAAATTGTAAGAAACTGTGCATTTGCTGTGACTGGCGTTCAAGCAAAGACCTGCTGCACTTAGCTTGGATATTAGCTAAGTTGAAGTTCAGGCAAACTAAATTCCTTTTCCAATTCAGGTGCTAAAATCGCTAGATATTACACAATCGAGCCTAGTCAGAATTAATTTATTGAACACCAAGACAGTACGGGCATTTCTTCATCGTAGCTAGCTCCGCTCCCACGTGTAGCCCTAATGTGGTTTGAGATTGGTTGAGAAACTCACTTCACCACAAAACATTGAAGTATGTTAAACTAACCCATGATATCTGCTTGAATGCCATGTTATGAATTAACTGTGAATGCCGTTTTTCTTTGTATTCTTCAGATTCACTGAAGAGGCAGATGGGAATGAACGTGTCAGAATATACATTCGCTGCTGTTGTGCAGAAGTGGCTACACTATGCCCCAGACCGCGTTGGTGGCAAGGTTCGCAACAAAGCTCGTCAGACTGAAAAGGAGGCTTAGGTTTGAAATGTGTTTACTGACTGTTATTAGAAATAATTTGAAATCTAGACAAGATTTTATTTTTATTTTTGTTCAGTATAATATTTTATTAGTCAGCTTAGCTGTTTCTTCCATGTGTAAATAAACCAGGATCTCTACATAAAAGCATATATGAAAACAATAATAGCATCGTGGTTGTAAATAAAGAAACATTCAACATTCATTCAGTGTTGTTCCATAATTATTAATACTGGAAATGACGTTTAGGTTTTTTTCAGGATTTCAACGTTGAAACAACATTAATTGAGGCTGCAAAAGTGATGACAAATCAACATCGGGTGTCAAAGTTGATTCAACGATATAAGATCGACAGCGGAATGTTGATCCAACATCTTTTCAACGTCAGTCTGCTATCTGGGAACTGTTGGGAATAATTCATACCTTCAAATATTACGCAATAATTACCTGACTCCGTTTTAGTGTTATATAAGTTTTACCTTATCACCAAACACTCTTCCAACAATTACGCGTATTCGTTCTGAAAAGAAAGGCGTCAGGAAGCCGGCATTTTCACACACGAGTGGATTTATTCCTAACACGGAAATCTAATACAGCATTTTGGGGCACAGGTCCCTCTCAGGACAGTCTCGTACTCCCCTGTGTCTATCAGGAGAAGCACACACCCTGTGTTGCCCAAGAATGATTCAAACTACACAATATGCAAATACATGTTCCTAGCGACTATTGATTGGCTATGTGATACCTGCAGTTATTCTTAGCTTGCTCTGATTGGTTTAAATTCCCCTGCAGGATGGCGGGGTCTTCTCTCTTTATCTCCGGGGGTCCCTCTCAGTGGGGGTCAGCCGAGTTGTTTTCCCGCCTTTTTTGAGAAAAAAGGAGCGGCCGCCTTTTGAGACAAAAGGGAGCATCTGCCCCCTTTACTG
Source organism: Corythoichthys intestinalis (assembly GCF_030265065.1). Lineage (NCBI taxonomy): Eukaryota > Metazoa > Chordata > Actinopteri > Syngnathiformes > Syngnathidae > Corythoichthys > Corythoichthys intestinalis. Next base: position 13,122,182 of record NC_080404.1, read on the forward strand.
TGATTGACTGTGGGCTTATTCTACAAGTCTTGTAATTGTGCCTTCACACACATCTGTTATTTCCTGGAACTTGTATAAATACCTCTGCCATTACATTTGACTGTTGATTAAAGTTATGCATGGTAAAACACTGTTTTCTCTTGTTATGAAATTATTTTACCTTCATTCCCTCTCATGACCTCAGACCACTGAGGTCATCATCACATTTTTCACATTGATTAATGAGTGCATGAATATTTGATCGTAAATCACCACAACAAAAGGATATATTGATTGAAAAGATCCATATTGTCTTCTTCAGACACCCATGTCCCGAAGGGGCACATCCACGTTGTCATCCTCCTTTTCCAAGTCCTTCTCAGTCACATGTGTTTTTTCCCCTTTGAGCGGTTGAGTGGTTCAAGGAACACCATTTGTTTGAAGCAACATCTGTTCTGTAAACTTTATCCCCAGGGGAGGTCATGAGTGGCCAGCTCATCACCCCCCTTCCACTTTGGTATGTGACTTGTGACCTTTTTCCCCAGGCAAAAGTGTAGAGCAGGACAACTTACTCATGTAAATCGATATAAAACATCAAACTTCATGGGTTACAATTTAATAAAACCCCTAGCTTAAATAAATGTAATTCCCTTTTCCTTCCTAATATTTCCCTAACATTTCCCCCCTGTTTACACAGTCAAGCTGTGTAACAAAAAGATAAATCTGAGAAATAAATATACACACAAAAACAACAGAAGATATAACAACAACAGTAGAAACACATTCAAAATTCATTGGTGAACCAAATCCTCGCCCAAATTTTATGCAAATCAAATCATGTATCAGTGACTTTAATGTTGTCAGCAAAACCCACAAATGTGTACGACCTATCATCTAAACCTGACTAAAAAATATCTAACTTTGACTGTCTTAATCCATTCTACATTTTCATTGGAAACCCCTTGGAACTACTTTGTATCTAAATTCAGATGATGTTAGCAAATTAATATAAATTTAATATATCACTGTACTTCATCTTAAAACTAAAAAATCCCACAAATATATCACTCTTTGAACTGGAATAAAACTAAAAACAAACAAACTCTGAGGCGGCACGAGGTAGGGATGTCACGAGGATGACGACGATGGACCCTCATCGCAAAAGGGCCTGTAGTCACAACCACTCCTTGTATGGTTGTCGATTCATGCAGTTCTTGTCCATCCACGAACGACATGGTCAGTCCATCCGGGCTGCAGAAGATGTTGGCTTCCGCATAGATGAGTCAACTGTATCCCCCCAGTTCAGTGGGGCCTCCCACAGACAGACTGCTGCTGCAGTCCTCCAACGGCCTAGATCTCAACTTGGGAGGACCCCTGTGTCCACCAGCACGCGAACGTCCACCTTCATGGAGAAACGGTTGACTGTGTTACCTCTAGACCAAGTCTCTGGACATCTCCACTGGCGTGACTGCCAGCTTTCCATCACAGCAGCACAGGTTGGCGGCTGTTGTTGTGGTCCTCGCTTTACTGCTGCCATGGTTCCAGTCACATTCTCCTCCAAAGCATGGAAGACAGCATTTGGGACGGAGCTTTTCAAGTCCCTCTGGTGGCTGTTGCAATGTCTGTGGGGCAAGGGAGCAGCATAGAGACGTCGCGTGTCCATACTGACCAGTCTGAATCTCGCTTGGTCCTCTGGGGAAGGGCGAATGTCTTGTTTGCATCCAAGGAATGAACTCTCTTCCCACCTCGTGTCATACTCAGTCGCTACTCTTCCTATAATAGCCTATGCTAGCCGCAAATATTCAAAAATTAAAATTTAAAATCACATTTGCATGTTTTGCTGAGAACATTTTTACTGCTTGAAAAATGTAGCAATTAACACAAACAACATTATTTCATCATAATTGAAAAATTCTTCCCAAAAAAAAAATCAAAATATTATGGTTTTGGAATTTAACCCCAAAAATTCCCATCAAAATGTTTTCTTGCACAGATTAAAATCAAACCAAAAAAAAGATGTATGTAGTAAAGTTATCATTAACTATATATCTAACTCCCCCTGTTTAGCCATGTGAATTGACAAAACAAAACACAGGGCTGAAAAAAAAATATCTACATTTGCTAACACACAAATAATCTTTACCATTGTTATCTTAAATCAACCCACACATTTCCTAGTGCATCTATATTGATAATCAAATCCACAGTAACACTCTTCTATTTGTCCCACTTTGCATATCAAACTAAAAATTTAATTAAAATCAATGTAGCAGCATGAGCTGAACAATTTAGTTCTACACATTCCCCATCAAAAGCGATAGCAGTTAACTAGTTAATCCTATATTCATTTAAAACTATGCCAAAAATTCAAACCCCTCAAGCTGAGACTTCTTTAGTGTTGGGTCTCTATTCGCCAACACAGTCATCTGGAAGATAAAATGGATGTGTTAGTAATCAATCAATAAAACAAACAATTTCATATTCATTTCAAGAATCTCACAAATAGATAACAATGTCATTCAAAATTATGTATTACCATAAACATAAATGGACTGTATCGATCAGTCAGTGCTCCATGTACTGTATAAGTAACGTAGTTTTAATTTCTAAAATGTACTGCAATAAACAAGTGACAGATCAATTCTACATCTGCAAATCGACTTTAACAAAATCATAAACTAAAACAAAACCAAAAATGAACAAAATTCAATTCCGTAAATGTGCAAAAAGTATGGAAGTAAGTAGTTTATCTAATCCCCCCCCAAAATGAATCAAAATATAAATAAAAAGTACAAAGGAAAAAGTAAATAAAATTTTGAATTATACTCAGAAAATTGTAATCATATGCTATTAATTTAGAAATTGTGACAAACGTTATAAAAGAAAAACAACCTATTCCTCTAAATTTCATAAAATTATATAGAATTTTCATAAAATTATATAACATTTGATTAAACCTTTATAACACCCCATAGTAACAGCGCCATACAAGAACAGTTCAGTAAATCTGTACTATCAAGGAGTATTACAAATATGAAACTTAATCTCAGACTCTTCATATTACAATTTTCGTAGTATAATTGTACTTGGCCCAATGCCAATAATTGCTTATGATCAATTTTGTCAGCTCCCATTTTAATCAGTAAATTAAATTTGCAGTGGCATTAATATATCGCGCAATGTTCCACTCATGATTACAAAATTGAAATTTGTCTTTGTTTTGGAATTTCTTTAGAGCAGACAAAATGTCTTTTCACCTTCTTTGGGTCACTGTCTAAGATTCATCAACATGTAATCCAAAAATTACGATTCCACGACGCAATTATAATCTATTCAATTGATTGTTTTTAGTCAAATACAGTATCTCAATAGGTATCTTTTGGGTAAATTTAGTAATCAATTTACATTTCTATTTCAAATTTGAATTTTCCATATCACAGTGTGTTGTCCACATAAGTCAAAATCGGACTTTTTTACCCAGGCAAAGTTTTTCATTTGAATGGGAGAGTATTTAGGGACAACAATACTCTTTTAAGGAATCACATCTTTTCTTATTCAAAACCCCTTCAAGTCTAAATTGTTTCATGTTACTCTTACGTCTTACAGACATACCAGTTGTCATAAAGTTTTTACAAGTATCCAGCTTTCTTCCAGATGAACTGTGGTCATAAACTTTTATTACTGTTTACCTTCCTTTCAACTCAATTTTGCTCCCCCATACTGTTTATAGATAACACCTTGGTTTCCTTCCACACATTGTAAGGGACAGCTCCTGTGATCAAATGGACATCAGGTTACATTCGACACTTCCACTGTCTCACAAAGTGTGGATGAAATAAGCATTTTAACATTTGGTGTGCTTGCTACAGTACTTTATTTTAGTAAGAATCTGATTCTTTAGGATCAATTTACTTCACAAAATGTTTTAACTTTCTTCTTTTATTCCACTATGGCTTCTCTGCTATTCTTTAACACTTAAAACACTACCTCTTATAGCATTCAATTCAATTTGTTAATTCTGATCATGATTTCAACTAGCGCTGTTAATATAAATATACCTTTCCAATTGACATCATATAATTTATAATGGAGGATAATTCAACAGTCCAGAGGAGAACAAAGAATGTTTTTTCGTGCACTAAAAAACATCCATTTGTATTTCACTCCAGGTTGGTAGAATTATCTGCTTCCATGTGAATTTTAGAACGGTTTTTTTTAATCCCAACTTTTGATTTGTGATCATTATTTATACACTCCTTGTAACAACTTATTTCCCTAGTTTAAACTATTCCTGCCATTCTTAAAAAGCGGCAAGGTTTAGAATTGCTCTAACGTCTGCTAAAACTGATTTTTCATCAGCTATTAATATTTATTCATTTTGTGACATATACCAAACCGCTGCTCCTTCCTCAACAGGAGTTTGCTTAACCAACATTTGGACCTATCTTTCTCTATAAGACTTGTATTGATATCTATTATCGTTCCCAAAAATTAATGGGAAGTCTTTCTGACAGTTCTTATAGTATTTTGCCATGTACTTCAAAATCTAATTTAGTCAATCTATACATTATGTCATTATGTGTGATTCCTTTTCTCTTTAAATCTGCCGATAATGACATTTCTCTATTTCTGAATCACCTTTTTCATTGTAAATTTTATAACGTAATACTCTTTTAAATCTAGCCGAATAATTTTCTCCATCTTACTTTGAATGTTAAGAACTAGTTCAAAGATTAATACGTCAGATTACTCTACTTACTTGGAGTAAATATTATTATTTGTTTCTTATTAGCTCGATACATCTAAAAGTTGGTCATTTTTTCACCTGAATTCAGAATTTACTTTCAAATAATATTATGAACAATATCTATTCTTGAATGAAGAACTTTTCTAACAATCTAATTTTCTTTTATCAAATATACTAGCTCTTTGCTTAAAATAAATCTGTTAAGTTTGTTTTCAAATAGCTATTTATCAACAGTTGATCTTTTCCTTTTTCAAAACATTAACTATTTTCTTTCTTTTAGCCATTCTCTTATTTTCTTTTAAGAGCGTTCTATAATTTTCAATTTAGCTCAATAGTCTATTTTTTTTTTTTTTTTTATCTCTAATGAGATTCCATTTCAAAATTCATATCCTAAATAGTACAAGGGAAAGGCTGGAATATTCCCAGCTGCAATTACAACCTTCCCTTATAATTTGGGCAAAAAACCCAGCGGATGCCGTCGAGGACCCCATGTTGCAAATAGGGGCCACCGAAGGGCCGCACTCCTCATGTTGAAAAACTTCTAGGTTTTTCCGATTTTGCACAATAAACGATCAGCTATTCACAAACAATTCCCTCGCTTATCGACGTTCGTCTCACACGCCCAAAAATTTCCAAGCCCTACATTCTCAGCTCCTCTATGCTCTGTGCGAAGGGCCAAACGTGTGATTTCCTCTTCTGGCTTGATTTTCAGCGTTGCCAGAGTAGACTTTTCTTGCTCTCTTCATGCTTGCTTCCTCTTTTTCCTTCTTCATCTTCCGCTTATCAATGCCACTCAAAACCTGTAATTCCAACCTTGCGTAATGATCCGTAATTTCACTCCAAACCTTGCTTCTTTCCACTCTTTCTTCCGACCTGATAACTCTCTCATTCGACTTTCCCGTCATTTGTTTAATCCACTCGTGTGCGTCCCGACAACCAACTGAACAGAGCGTATCGCCTTTCTCAGTCACACTCACAACAAACACTCTGTTTTACGCACAAATTCGTTTATTTTAGGGTGGTGGACAAAATCAAACACCTGCGATAATTTATTTGACACGACGAAGATCGAAACGGCCGTAAGTAAATCCCAGATTTTAAACCTTACGGTGGAGTGAGTAAATCCCAGATTTTATACCTCACTACCTATTAACGAGTAAATCCCAGATTTTATACCTCGTTATTAGTACGTAACTCCCAGAGATTTTATAACGCACTAGTCCACACAATTACGTTGAATACGCAAATCCCAGATTTTAAATCGTATTTAACGGAGTAAGTAAATCCCAGATTTTACACCTTACTCTTTTATACTTCAACACTCCTCTCCTCAATAAAACAATAAAATGCAGATTTTAAAAGGATTCTGCTTACCTCTATTTCGTGGTGATCACCGAGAGGAGAAAGTGAGAAGTCTGGCTACCTCGCGCCTCAGGTCGTCACCTGGTGTGGACATCGGGTCCCAGACCCTTTTTCCTTACTTTTGGTCGTCGGTTTTCCTTTTTATTCCCTTTCTTTCATCACGTCGGGGTCACCATGGAATTGTTGGGAATAATTCATACCTTCAAATATTACGCAATAATTACCTGACTCCGTTTTAGTGTTATATAAGTTTTACCTTATCACCAAACACTCTTCCAACAATTACGCGTATTCGTTCTGAAAAGAAAGGCGTCAGGAAGCCGGCATTTTCACACACGAGTGGATTTATTCCTAACACGGAAATCTAATACAGCATTTTGGGGCACAGGTCCCTCTCAGGACAGTCTCGTACTCCCCTGTGTCTATCAGGAGAAGCACACACCCTGTGTTGCCCAAGAATGATTCAAACTACACAATATGCAAATACATGTTCCTAGCGACTATTGATTGGCTATGTGATACCTGCAGTTATTCTTAGCTTGCTCTGATTGGTTTAAATTCCCCTGCAGGATGGCGGGGTCTTCTCTCTTTATCTCCGGGGGTCCCTCTCAGTGGGGGTCAGCCGAGTTGTTTTCCCGCCTTTTTTGAGAAAAAAGGAGCGGCCGCCTTTTGAGACAAAAGGGAGCATCTGCCCCCTTTACTGTGATTGACTGTGGGCTTATTCTACAAGTCTTGTAATTGTGCCTTCACACACATCTGTTATTTCCTGGAACTTGTATAAATACCTCTGCCATTACATTTGACTGTTGATTAAAGTTATGCATGGTAAAACACTGTTTTCTCTTGTTATGAAATTATTTTACCTTCAGAACAAAGACAAAAATATGAAGCTTGTTAGAATTTAATTTGTGTTTTATTTAAGGGCTTCCTTGACTTTTAACTCCAACAGTGTAGTTTTCTATCGCCATTACCATAAACACCGACAATGATAACCTCGACCTAGGCCTGCTTAAATATGGCTCAAAGCCTTGAGAAAACCTTTTCTTCCAACTAAGTTTAAAAATATTGACGCTAAAATCTCTGCAGAGAGAATTGTATTTATTTAATCTAACTGCCTTTATTCTTAAACTGCAATTAAATACCCAGTAAGAAACAATTTGTTTACTTAATTTTGAGGTCCTCGGGGGTTCTACAATTTAATCTTGGGCCGTAAATCAATCACATTAAAACCTAAAATTGCTCAGCGACAAAGACGTGTTCAGAACCCAAAGTGGTAAATGTACACTTTAAACATCAAGTGGTCATACCTTAGCTTTAGCAGCTCTCATAATCGCTACCATCCCTCCTAGTCAAAATCACTTGGACGTCTATCATCATCAATAGTATACTATAGCTATAGCTGATCAGTTTACAGTGCCTTGCAAAAGTATTCGGCCCCCTTGAATCTTACAACCTTTCGCCACATTTCAGGCTTCAAACATAAAGATATGAAATTTAATTTTTTTTGTCAAGAATCAACAACAAGTGGGACACAATCGTGAAGTGGAACAACATTTATTGGATAATTTAAACTTTTTTAACAAATAAAAAACTGAAAAGTGGGGCGTGCAATATTATTCGGCCCCTTTACTTTCAGTGCAGCAAACTCACTCCAGAAGTTCAGTGAGGATCTCTGAATGATCCAATGTTGTCCTAAATGACCGATGATGATAAATAGAATCCACCTGTGTGTAATCAAGTCTCCGTATAAATGCACCTGCTCTGTGATAGTCTCAGGGTTCTGTTTAAAGTGCAGAGAGCATTATGAAAACCAAGGAACACACCAGGCAGGTCCGAGATACTGTTGTGGAGAGGTTTAAAGTCGGATTTGGATACAAAAAGATTTCCCAACCTTTAAACATCTCAAGGAGCACTGTGCAAGCCATCATATTGAAATGGAAGGAGCATCAGACCACTGCAAATCTACCAAGACCCGGCCGTCCTTCCAAACTTTCTTCTCAAACAAGGAGAAAACTGATCAGAGATGCAGCCAAGAGGCCCATGATCACTCTGGATGAACTGCAGAGATCTACAGCTGAGGTGGGAGAGTCTGTCCATAGGACAACAATCGGTCGTACACTGCACAAATCTGGCCTTTATGGAAGAGTGGCAAGAAGAAAGCCATTTCTCAAAGATATCCATAAAAAGTCTCGTTTAAAGTTTGCCACAAGCCACCTGGGAGACACACCAAACATGTGGAAGAAGGTGCTCTGGTCAGATGAAACCAAAATTGAACTTTTTGGCCACAATGCAAAACGATATGTTTGGCGTAAAAGCAACACAGCTCATCACCCTGAACACACCATCCCCACTGTCAAACATGGTGGTGGCAGCATCATGGTTTGGGCCTGCTTTTATTCAGCAGGGACAGGGAAGATGGTTAAAATTGACGGGAAGATGGATGCAGCCAAATACAGGAACATTCTGGAAGAAAACCTGTTGGTATCTGCACAAGACCTGAGACTGGGACAGAGATTTATCTTCCAACAGGACAATGATCCAAAACATAAAGCCAAATCTACAATGGAATGGTTCAAAAATAAACGTATCCAGGTGTTAGAATGGCCAAGTCAAAGTCCGGACCTGAATCCAATCGAGAATCTGTGGAAAGAGCTGAAGACTGCTGTTCACAAACACTCTCCATCCAAACTGACTGAGCTCGAGCTGTTTTGCAAGGAAGAATGGGCAAGAATGTCAGTCTCTCGATGTGCAAAACTGATAGAAACATACCCCAAGCGACTTGCAGCTGTAATTGGAGCAAAAGGTGGCGCTACAAAGTATTAACGCAAGGGGGCCGAATAATATTGCACGCCCCACTTTTCAGTTTTTTATTTGTTAAAAAAGTTTAAATTATCCAATAAATTTTGTTCCACTTTACGATTGTGTCCCACCTGTTGTTGATTCTTGACAAAAAATTAAAATTTTATATCTTTATGTTTGAAGCCTGAAATGTGGCGAAAGGTTGCAAGGTTCAAGGGGGCCAAATACTTTTGCAAGGCACTGTAGTTTTAGTTTCAAAAGTGGTAACATGCTAAAGTTACTGTGTGGTCAGAGCAAAAACAGTTCATTTTTAGAGCACCATCAATGTCAAGGCAGCCAATAAGGTTCTGTATTTTCTGCACTATAAGGTACACCTTAAATCCTTCGATTTTTCTCAAAACACGATAGTGCACCTTATGCGCCTTATATAAGTATCAATATTAGTTAATCATGGCATGACAGTTCTTTAACGCAGCTTCATCTTGTGCAGTGGTTCTTAACCTGGATTCGATCGAGCCCCAGGGGTTTGGTAATCAGTCTAATGGGTTTGGTGAAGGTTAAGAAACGCAGAGCCCTATTTTTAGAAGCTGACTAAATCAAGGCTAAGTGGTGTTTTAAACCAGGTCTTGGAGTTGTTAGTCCCCAATTTACAGGCTTTATTCCCATTCTTTCAACTGCAAGTCTGTCTTATGGGAGGAGAAACTGGTTTGCTCAGTGGAAGGTTGACTCTCACTTGGTATGAGGAAGTACAACAGACCTACGGGTGACGTACACTGCGTTGACATAAAAAAAAAACAACAACAAAAAAACCCATTTGCATCACATTTTACACCATGAAAATATGTTTGGCAAGGATGGGATAGAATGAGAATGTCAACATGAAAACAAAAATAGAAACAGTGTGAAATGAATCGAGTTCAGTTTCATTTTCAATATGTGAAAAGCAAATCAAAAGGCAAAATTATTTCTTGTAAATTAAACACTGTTTATTGGATTTGTGAGAAGATTCATGTTTTTTTGTTTTTTTTTTGTTTTGTAAACATAATGATTTTGTGTACAAATTTGGCGATCATTTTGTGCAGAGTCTTTCATTAAATTTGATATCATTTGAGATGTAAACACGACAGAAACTGCAAGGTCTAGGTTAATAAAACCAAGCAGGTATAATGTTGAACAATATAAGATACATTCCTCCAAATTTGAATGAAAAGTTCTAAGATATGCGCATTTGGCCAGTCTTGGTTCAGTGGTCTGATGATGCTGCAGGCATAAATATAAAAACATATTTTGGCCTGTTCAAAAACATGCTGTCTAAATGAGAAGAAATTTGAATGGAAATTCACTTAGATTTTAGCTTGCTAGCTTGGATATATCTATTTTGAATATGACATTTTTTTTTATTTTATTTTTTTTAGTTTTTTGATTTTCCTAATTCCAAAGAGTTCGGTTAATGCACTTGGGATGCATCATGCAACCCCAACGACTCCTACTACTGCGCCTTATGATGTGGTGCACCCTATATATAAAAACAGTTTTAAAATGGGCAAGTCATTGAAGGTGCGCCTTATACTCCGATGTGCCTTATAGTGCGGAAAATACGGTAATAAAATATTCAACAGATGAAAGTACTCTAGTCTAGCATTCATTCATTTAAAAATATTAAATAAAATTTCCACAGGGCTCATATACAACTTGCATAACAATTATTTTCAAGTGTATTATTTTGTAGTGTGCAATATGTGGGTATGTCTACAATGCACAGCAGCTATTAAACGCCCTCTTCTATCAAGCTGCTGTCTGCTTGAATTATTGTTCATTCTGTCTGTTTACAGGATGTGATGCGACAGTTTCTTCTATTTCTTTCTGCGTGCTGAAAGGGGAGTTAAGCTAGCTAACAGTGAGCGGATGCTTTTCAGTGTTAAAGCTGAGGCAAATCTAACAGTGAGCAAAAATAGTTGCACCTTTATGCAGCAGTGAGTTTTTATTTGTTCGCATTCAGATCTCCTCCATTAAGTCTGATTTTTACATAGCAAACATCTGGATGGAGGAGTGAGTGGATCACAGCTGCCTCCTTCAAGGCTGCCAACAGTATTCTCAACTTCAGCTACTTCAAGCCATGTGGCACTGAGCCTCATTCTTTTCAGCGAATGAAGTCTTTTATATGCTGGTGAAAGGGAACGAAATTGCATTTACAGCTACTGCAATTGAATATTGTATACTAAATGAGAGATAAGATTGCATTTTAGCGAGCTCCAACTGAACATTGATGACTTGAATTTGCCAGAATGCATCTCGTTTTGCCAGATCAGACAAAAGTGGAGCATTTTGGCAAGGTATGTTTACAAATGTAGAAAAATAATGTATATAAGAAAAGGAACGCTGTATTCAACTCTGGAAAATGGAAGAGACCTGGTTATGTACAAAGGCTACCTTAATGCATCCAGCAGTGCTCGCTGTAGCTTTCATCTATGTTGTGAAATCTCCAAACATTCAAGGAATTTGGGAGCAAATTATGCTGCTAGATTTTAAGAAAGCATGACTGCTGGGTCCTCCAACAAGATGAAGGCCCCAAACACACAAGAATGTTTGAGAACAAAACATTAGCCTTATTCATTTATTAATTTATTATTTAAAACGCTGAACCATACAGTCCTGAGAGAGCAATTATTCCAATTGTACCTACGGTAATTGTTACTATAATTATTTATCACTAATATGTTTAAAAAGAAAAAAAAAAAATTCTATGTAAGCAACATATGTATGGAGGTAGATCTGTCTTTATTATTCAATCAAAAAAAAAGTTGCTTCGATCAAATAAAAAGTTGCTTCAATCAAAATATATATTTTCAATCGAAGAAAACGTCACTTCAAAAAAAAAAAAATGTGTTTGAATGCAAAAATAAATTTGAAACTCAAAAAAATATATTTGAAAACTATTTTTCTTTGATTGAATTTTATTTTTTTGATTAAAGTCAAGTTTTTTTTGATTGAAACACCATTTTTGATTAAAGTCATGTAATTTTGCGTTTGGACCACATTTTGGCTAGGACATTTGTGTCTTTATTATTCAATCAATAAATAAATTGCTTCAAACAAAAAAATATATATTTTCAAAAGAAAAATCACTTCAATCAAAATTTAAAAAAAAAATCAATCGTAGAAAAAAAGGTTTGAATGTGAAAAAATATTTCAGACTCAGAAATTCCCATCTGAACACTTTATTTTTCATTCAAACTGTTTTCTTTGATTGAAGCAATCCTTTTTGTGTTTGAGCCATATTAGGGGTAGGACATTTGTGTCAAAATCATTCAATCGCAATAAAAGTTGCTTTAATCAAAAAACTATTTTTAATCAAAGAAAAAAATCATTTGCAAAAACATTTTTTTTTTTTAAATATATTTTTTATTTGAAATATATATATTTTTTTATTGAAGAGTCACTTTTTTGAAAAGCAAAAAGTTTTAAACTCTTTTTTTTTTCAAAGTGGAAAAAGTTTTGAACACACTTTTTTTTTTTGAAGTGGAAAAAGTTTTGAAGGCACTTTTTTTCGATTGAATCATTTTGACACAAAGATTCAACTTCAACGCTAGTTCCGGTGTGTTTGAGTGACAGGTGGCTACGCCAATGACATAAAAGTATGAAGCAAGCATAATGGCCACCAGGGCTCCATCCAGCCATCGGAGTCTGCTGGAGTCTAAGCCGAATATAGGGCACCGGTACAGGGGTGTGACATCGGCATTTCACCGGAGTACCCGCAACGGTACGGTGCCCTGTCGTGGCACACTGGTCGGACCCCGATATCACCCCCCAGGCGCGGAGGCCGGCTGTCGAGTGGACGGCCCGCGAATGACACGGCACTCATTCAAAGCTGAAGCGATGGGGCTGCCGGCGTGGACGCCGGCGACTCGCCGGTAGTCCACTCGCTTACTGGGCAGGCTAGTGTCGGCCCACTCGCCGACCACTCCCGTACCGGCGCGTCGCGGACAATCCGGTTGGAACCAATTGCCAACCGTCACGTCAGGGCAGCGGGTGAAGTTCGCCGTGTTAAATCACATTAAGCAGCAGGGCACCGTACTCCGGTGAAATGCCGATGTCACACCCACGTACCGGTGCCCTATATTCGGCTTAGACTCCAGCAGACTCCGATGGCTGGATGGAGCCCTGGTGGCCATTATGCTTGCGTCATACTTTTATGTCATTGGCGTAGCCACCTGCCACTCAAACACACCGGAACTAGCGTTGAAGTTTAATCTTTGTGTCAAAATGATTCAATCGAAAAAAAGTGTGTTCAAAACTTTTTCCACTTTGAAAAAAAAAGTTTAAAACGTTTTGCTTTTCAAAAAATGTGACACTTCAATTAAAAAAAAAAAAAAAAAAAAAAATATATATATATATATATATATATTTCAAATAAAAAAATATATTTTCAAAAAAAAAAAAGTTTTTGTAAATGATTTTTTTTCTTTGATTAAAAATAGTTTTTTGATTAAAGCAACTTTTTTTGCGACTGAATGATTTTGACACAAATGTCCTACCCCTAATATGGCTCAAACACAAAAAGGATTGCTACAATCAAAGAAAACAGTTTGAATGAAAAATAAAGTGTTCAGATGGGAATTTCTGAGTCTGAAATATTTTTTCACATTCAAACCTTTTTTTCTACGATTGATTTTTAAAAAACATTTTGATTGAAGTGATTTTTCTTTTGAAAATATATATATTTTTTGTTTGAAGCAATTTATTTTTTGATTGAATAATAAAGACACAAATGTCCTAGCTAAAATGTGGTCCAAACGCAAAATTACATGACTTCAATCAAAAACGGTGTTTCAATAAAAAAAAAAACTTGACTTTAATCAAAAAAATAAAATTCAATCAAAGAAAAATAGTTTTCAAATATATTTTTTTGAGTTTCAAATCTATTTTTGCATTCAAACACATTTTATTTGATTGAAGTGACGTTTTCTTCGATTGAAAATATATATTTTGATTGAAGCAACTTTTTATTTGAACGAAGCAACTTTTTTTTTGATTGAATAATAAAGACACAAATCTACCTCCATACATATGCAGGCAAACAGAAAAAATATATACCGTTTACAAACAGGCAAATGTTATACAGTGGTATGAAAAAGTATGTGAACCTTTTGGAATTTCTCAAATTTCTGCATAAAATCCCCATCAAATATGATCTGATCTTTGTCAAAATCACAAAGACGAAAAAAACAGCGTCTGCTTTAACTAAAACCACCCAAAAATTTATAGAGTTTTACATTTTAATGAGGATAGTATGCAAATAATGACAGAGGGGTGAAATATAAGGAAGTGAACCATCACATTTAATATTTTGGGGCCCCCCTTTGGCAGCATAACAGATCAGTCCGGCACATCGATCAGGACTAATCTTGGCCCATTCTTCTCTACAAAACTGCTGTAGTTCAGTCAGATTCCTGGGATGTCTGGCATGGATCGCAGCCTTTAGGTCATGCCACAGCATCTCAATGGGGTTCAAGGTTGGACTTCGACTTGGCCACTCCAGAATGTGTATTTTGTTCTTCTGAAACTGTTCTGAAGCTGATTTACTTCTGTGTTTTAGATCATTGTCTTGTTGCCGCATCCATTCTCTTTATAGCTTCAACTGTCTGACAGCCTCAGGTTTTCCTGCAAAACATCCTGATAAATTTTTGAATTCTTTCTTCCATTAATGATTGCAAGTTGTCCAGGCCCTGAGGTAGCAAAACAGCCCCCAAATCATGATGCGTCCTCCACCATGCTTCACGGTGGGGATGAGGTGTTGATGTTGGTGAGCTGTTACAATTTTTCCTCCACACATGACGTTGTGTGTTACTCCCAAAAAATTCAACTTTGGTTTCATCAGTACACTAAATATTTTTATGTGGAGTGTCCAAGTGCCTTTTAGCGAACATTAAACGAGCAACAAAGGTTTTATTTAGACAGCAGTGCGTTTCTCTGTGGAGTCCTCCAATGATCACCATTCTTGGCCATAGTTTTACATATAGTTGATGTGTGCACAGAGATATTGGACTGTGCCCAGTGATTCCTGTAAGTCTTTAGCAGACACTCTAGGGTTCTTTTTTACCTCTCTAAGTATTCTGCGCTGAACTCTTGGCATCATCTTTGGTGAACGGCCACTCCTTGGGAGAGAAGCAACAGTGCCAAACTCTCTCCATTTGTAGAAAAATTCTCTCACTGTCGATTGATGAACATCCAGACTTTTAGAGATGGCTTTGCATCCTTTCTCAGTTTCATATAAATCAACAATCCTTGATCAAAGGTCTTCAGACAGCTCTCTTGATCGAGCCATGATGCACATCAGACAATGCTTCTCATTAAGACAATTCTTACCAGGTGTGTGTTTTATAGTGGGCAGGGCAGCTTTAAACCACTCATCAGTGATTGAGCACACACCTGACTTAAATTATTTGGTAAAAAATGGTTTCAATTGCTCTTTAGCTCTCCTTAGGCAGAGGGTTCACTTACATATTTTTCCCCCTTCTGTCATTGTTTGCATGCTGTTCTCATTAAAATATGAAAACCTATAAATGTTTGGGTGGTTATAGTTAAAGCAGACAGTTTTTACATCTGTGTGATTTTGAGAAAGATCAGATCACATTTGATGGTGATTTTATGCAGAAATGTGAGAAATTCCTAAAGGTTCAGATACTTTTTCATATCACTGTATAATGATTGCAAATATACGACAATATACACTGCATTATTATTTTGTTTTTTTAGCACTTGTGCTATAAAAATAGTCTTTGATTTAAAATAGCCAAAAGAATATGCATCTGTACGGCTTTGTGTGAGTATGCTGAATGTTGAATTGAAGTGTACACAACGTGTTAAAAAGAAAAGACATTTTTTGTAATGTAAATTCAATCTAAAAGGCCCACCGAAGAAACTTAAAGACTTCCAAGGGTTGATTTATTCTGTGGAATACACACAGAAAGAAGTTATACCTCCTTTGAAACGGTCAAAAAATGGGAAACGGTTACCTTGAAAAACCGAAGCCAAGACTGGATAAGAGAATTATTAAACACACTCAGGGATGGTTCTTTGAGCTTGCCATCACCCTGAGGAACATTTCTGAAGTGCTAATTTGATCACAGTTGTGCAGAACCCAAGTGAATGTCAGCTAGATGAAAGCAACTGTCGGGGAAAAGGGACTGCATGTTGAAGCTGGGGCATTCAGTTTATCAGTGTGGACATGCTTCTCTGTAGATTTCTCCACATGGTGGAAATATTTTTCATTAATACCAATAGGAAGGATTTGTATTGTGACAATCTCATCATAGCAAATCAAATGCGTATGGTACAATTTGCATTGTCAAGACGGTGTTTAGCAATGGCAGATAAAATCAAAGACCATGAGGGTTACAATGTTACATATTGATGCAAATCAGTGTTGTTTTCGTCAACGATGACAATAACGAAAATATTTCGTCAACAAACACTTTTTTTCATGACGATGATGAGATGATAATGAGGTAAAAACGTGTTTTGAGGGACTAAAACATGACGAGATGAATGCCAGTTTTTGTTTGACGAGAGGAGAACGAGACGAATGTGAGATGTAGTTTTCGTTAGATGTTCACAATGTGTGACATTTATGTGTTGTTAGCCGGCTTCGTAGCAATGTCTAGTTGTGACTTGCTGCGCCCCCACCCCCTTGCTGACTCACCAGTGTCTCGTCTCCAATATCCATGCAGGCTTGCACACACGGTAAGATTTGTTCTCTTGTTCAGCCAGCCAATATGCAATGTTGCTTTAGCCTTTAAAGGTGTGTGCTGAGTGATCATCACACACTAAATGTAACTAATAGCATCTGCATAGCATTCGCATTACTATTACGCTAATGCTAACGGTGAGCGTAAAAGAACAACTTTTTTTTTATCAACTTACAGTTTGTGGTGTCCAGGTGGGTGTAATTAATTGAAAATAATATACTGTAATCTTTCTGAGTGTGCATTATCATCAAGTTGGCATAGTTCTTGTAAATCGACGCTACAATATGTGCTCGTCTGTCTATGTTCATTCAAAATACAGAGGTAACTTGACATACAATCGCTTCGACACACAATCTTTTCAACATCCGATGGAAAATTTGACTCGCCATTTGTTTCTACATCTGACGACATGCTCGAAATACAACGATTTATGACAGCGCCACAGTTTCTTTGTTTTCCCGCAAGATGGACGCATGGCGGATTTTCTTGTGAGAGAAATAAACATGAATGTAACATGCTGCATGAATGAAAACAAGAATGTTAGTGCAATTCATTTCAATTTTATTTGTATAGCCCTATATCACAGCAGGTTTGTCTCAGAGGTCTTTACAGAGTCATTTTGATACAAAGTCAGATACAGTAGATGAATGATATGAGTCCATGTCCTGGGCATCCCCCATCCTTAGACCCTCCATAGCGGCAAGAAAAAACTAAAAAAAAAACCCATGGGAAAAAAGAGAAACCTTGGCGAGAACCACAATCAGGAGAGATCCACTCCCAGGACGGAGAGGCTATAGATGAACCAGGACTGATGATGGTTAGTAGCAGAAGGAGTTCCAGTTTGTAGAGATGTAGTGGAGTAAGGGAACATGAGGAGGTCCATCTAGCCAGATAAGGGGGGGGCAACAAAGACGTCCATCCAGCCAAGGGGCAGGATAGTCAGGTGGCTGGGGCTGAAAAAATAATAAGAATGTATTAAGGAAAAGGGGACACCAGGTGACTAGTGATGAAAAGACTAATCAACTAAATATGAGAATTAGAATATATAATTAAAGTAAGAACAAGTGTTAAGAAGAGTGAAAAACAGGGGATAGGACTCAGTGGCTGTACTTCCCCCAGCATTATAGCTCCTAGGGCAGCTTAGACTGGACTGTGAGTCTAGTCTGTTTTCAACTAGCCTGACCATAACCTTTGTCAAATAGAAACATTTTTAGTCTGATCTTAAATGTACAGACTGTGTCGGCCTCTTTAATATTAGCTGGAAGCTGATTCCATAAGACAGGAGCTTGGTAACTAAAGGCTCTAGCTCCTACTGTACTTTTAGAGACCCAGTAGAGCTGCATTCTGAGAACGGTTAGTGTTCTGTTGGGGTGGTATGGAACCAGAGCATCTGTGAGATAAGATGGCCCCAAACCATTAATGGTCTTAAATGTAAGAAGGAGGATTTTAAATTTAATTCTAAACTTGACTGGAAGCCAGTGAAGGGCTTGGAGCGCAAGGGTGATGTGCTCTCTTCTATTAGTTCCTGTTTAAAGTCTTGCTGCTGCGTTCTGGACTAGCTGAAGACATTTTAGGGAACTTTTAGGACAAGCTGCGAGTAAGGAGTTACTGTAATCCAATCTAGATGAAACGAACGCATGAATTAATTTTTCTGCATCGCTTTTAGACAGAATATTTCTAATTTAGGCAATGCTGCCCATGTGAAAAAAGGCTGTTCTGCAGGTTTGTTTAATATGAGCTTTAAATGATAGGTCTATGTCAAATAGAAGTCCTAGGTTTTTAACTGTGGTGCTGGAGGCTACACTCACATTGTCCAGAGTGACTATCTGGGAAGTTAGAGAGTCTCTCAGTGCAGGTGTTGAACGAAGGACAAAGGTGAGGCTTACCATTGAAATGAAGATGAAATGATAGAAAAATATGAGCGTGCGTCCGAGAACTGGCTCGACAATACGGCCATAAAATGTCTACGTTCTCGACGGTCCTCCTCCGACCTCTGTTCGCCAGTCTTTATAAGTTAAGGTGAAAATTGTCATTGCGGTAACACTGCCCATAAATCGCCAGATTCGTAAGGTTTTTAATCATTTATTTCAGAACTTGTGCTACACAACATGCCTACTGTTCGTCACAGCTGAACAAAGGGAAAGTAAAAAGTCCCTCACTCTGTCAAGTCAGCCACCCAGTGCGTTCAGGAACACCACGCAAAAATAAGCCACATTAGAACCCGATTCGTTACATTATTACAGGTATTATTATTATTACTATTATTGTATTATTATTATTACATTATTAATCGGATTTTTATTAATAATTTGCTTTTCTCTGTGTAACTGCTATTTTCAATAGTACCAGCACCATTTATGAAGGTTTTAGTGTAGGTTTTCGGGCTGTGGAAAGAATTAACGGAATTATAATGTATTCTTATGGGAAAATCCTGCTCGTCATACGACTTATAAACAAGGTCCTGGAACGATTTTTGTATATAGAGGTACCACTTTAGTTGGCAACCTTTATTTATTCATTTATTCTTGGAGTAAAATATTTTAATTTTACAGACGAAAACATTTTTAGTCAAAGTCGACTAAATCTAGATGAAATTAGTCTTGAGTTTTTGACAACAAAGACAAGACTAAGACGAAAATTAACAGGGCTTCCAAAAACAACACTGATGCACATCATACGCAACTTTTTCAAAATGATCCACTCAAGCAAATTTAATGTACAATTGTTGCGAATTCTAGGTCAACACACATTAAAGTGTAAGAGATTTCTTGGTATGTCTACTAATAAAGAATGTATATGTCACACTGCACTCTGTCATTAAGAATTAAGCAGTTGTGCAAAAACACATGGGAATAAAATCTAAATTGAAAGTGGTCTTTGTAGTCTTGTCCCGCATCTTTCCACAAAATGCTCTTTTAACACCTTATATTAGTTAAGTATAATCAAACTTGTCAAATAGTTATTGGCTGGATACATTTACAAATGAATAAATTAGTTAAAACATGAAGAGTATTAATTATACATAATAGGCTTCAAACACTTATTTCATCATGTCCAGTACGACTACATAAAACCAAATATATTTTTAATTCCATGAATAATAAAAGCCTATTGGTTAAGAGAAGGAAACTGACTCACAAGGAAAGAACAAAGCTGAATGTCAAAAGAAAAGATTAAAAGAATTTATGAGATAAATAAGATATACACGAACCACTGGTCAGACACACACCCTCTATTGCGGCTTGGTTCTGACAGACAGGAAGAATAAATAATAAATCATATTTGAAGAGCAGTGTAAATTCTAGCGCATGGCTGTGTTTGCCCTCCAATGATCAATCCTGGTTGACAATCACGCTCCACTTTGCTTCAGCTGAATCCCACTCCCCCTTCCTTTCCCGTAGCTATACTGTACAAAATTATACATATATAACAGATAAACAAAACTTATACCTATATACAATAATACACACACGTTTACCCGGACATACACGATTAAGAGCTTTTGAAGCCTGCTGTTTACCGTTCATAGTTAAGAATGAAATTTGACTGACATTCATTATATGTCCACTGATCTCAGTCTTCCTCCCTGGACCTTGATCAAATTCACCAACATTACATAAATATAGGGTGTTTCAAAACCGTTCACTGGCATTCTAGATACCATTCATTTTCCGAAACACTTATGCGCAGGAAGGTAGCAGGGGCACTAGAGCCTATCCCAGCTAACTATGGGCAGTAGGTGGGGTACACACCTGGAATTGGTTGCCAGCCAATCGCAAGTCACAAGGAGACGAACAACCATTCACGCATACAAACACACCTAGGGACAATGGTGGTTCCTGGCAGGGTCGGGTTGGCCGGTCACCCAGGGTGCGAGTGAATGCCTACTACAGTGGTTCTTAATCTTGTTGGAGCTACCGAACCAAATCAGTTTCATATGCTCATTCACTGTACCCTACTTTAGCGTAATCTAAAATATGATTTTTTTCCCCTTCAAATTCAAGACGTAGTTTTTCTGCTGGTGCACAAAATGAACTGTGCAGAACAAACCCAACAAAGTGTTCCGGGTATCAGATTCGCCATCTTTAACGCAGCTGGTTTTACAAGTGTTTCACCAATAGTGTGTGGCTTGCCCTACTTTGCGATCAGGTACGCAACTTCATATGATGCTGTGAGGATCGTTTTGTTAATGGGTACAAATCCAAGAGCAGGCTGAGTGGCCTTATCATCGAATCTGACTCTCTTCACCTTGGATTCAGCAGTTCAGTGTTCTTATATTCCCCATCTTCATGCAGTTTCTTGAAGTGTTCCTTTAATTTTGCCGGTGCGAGACTAGAGTGGCTCAAATTGGCATTGCAAATCATGCAGATAGGACGCTGACTCCCAACCCATTCCATGATACATAAGAATCCATATTGTACATTTTCGTCCGACCAGACATAGTTATTATGGATTAAAATATGAAGAAAGTAATTACACGACGTACTTTGATGATATTCACACTTTGGATCACTCGTGAGTGCACTAAATTCCTCGCAGCGCTGATTGGCCAAGCAGTGTCACGTGATCATCCGCAGCTAATGGTGGCCAAGCGGGGCATGCCATTGCCAGTGTTGTCAGTAACGCGTTAGTTAGTAACGCGTTACTGTAATCTGATTACTTTTTTCAGTAACGAGTAATCTAACACGTCTATTTTTCTAAACCAGTAATCTGATAAGTTAGTTCCTTAGTGTCTCTGCGTTACTATTTTTTCATTGCCTCATAACATATGTAGAATGAAGAATATTGTAGTCATGTACGAAGAGCATTTTGAATAGAAAATGCTAAAATAAAAGGTTCCCGGTACGTGTTTCCATGACAACCTCTTAGCTATTTCCTGTTTTGGTCTCGCGTCACGTGTTGTGGGACTGAGGCGGGTGGACATTCGCCCCGAGTATTGAGACGTTGCGAGGGAATGTTGATCTGAGGATATCCATGAATGAAGGTGAGTATTTTTCCTTCATTCTGGAGGGTATCAGCTAAAGGTTGGACCCCCTACATGCGCGGCCGTTTCGTAGCTTTGCCGTAGCAACGACGGGCAGTCATCGCTCCAAGTTGGTAAGCTTTGTTTACATCATATGCATGTTGTACATTCATGCCGTGAGGTGATGTGTTCGTTTAGCATCTATGGGATGTGTTGTAAGTCTGACTGAGTGTAAAGTGCTTAGTTGCCGGCACGTTTTGTGGCCAAATTGACCGCGAGTGTGTTGAGAGGAGTACTTCCGGGTTGTTAATGTGCACGGCTGCACGCGCATCCGCGCCCGCTGCCACCTTTGTGTTTATTGCACTGTACAATCCACTTGTGTGTTGTTGATTATTGTGCCGTCAGGTTGCATTATTTTACATTGGCACTGATATGCTGTTAACCATAACCCGAAATTCAGAAGTTTTGACATTAGGCTTAATCTTAGAGTTAGCGGGGTTTAATTGGTCGGTGGAGTTGATTTCAACAAATTCCAAGCAGTTTTTCAGATATTTCTTAGTTTCAGGGCTCTGGAGTGGCTAAGCTAGCGCGAAATTCTGATATTCCCCTTTAAATTCAATCATCGGAAAGTCAATTACATGTGATGACATTTTTCTGTCATTCTTATGTTGAGGCGGCAAAGGGAGAAAAATGGGTAAAAAGTAACTGATAGATTACTTTTAAAGTAACTTAGTTACTTTGATAATGAAGTAATCAGTAAAGTAACTAGATTACTTTTTTGAGGCGTAATCAGTAATTAAATTACTTTTTCAAGTAATCTGTGACAATACTGGCCATAGCGTATAGACATGATAAGTACTACTGGTGTCAACAATAATCGATGCGGCGATGCATCCCGATGCGGGGCATGGATGATTCGATTCGATGCTGGCAACAAGCAGAATCGATTCAGCGCATTTTAAAATAGACTAATAAGACTAATATCCTAGATCTTGAGCCCGAACCCGAACCCGAACCCGACCCAACCTGACCCAACCCGAACTTCGGGCCGAGTCGGGCCCAAAATGTCAATGATTTACATTCGGACTTTTTTTTTTTTTTAAACAAGTATATATATATTTGAATACTAAAACGATGTATGGATGTTAAACTAAGGAATACTTGTTATAAAAATAAATAAATTGGATAAAACAGAGAGAAGGCGCTTTGGTAATCCCAAACATGAGCCGCAGCACAGCCAGTGCATTGTTTGCGCACGTGAACGCCGTGGCCCCGCCTTCCTTTTAATCTTCCCTTTGCGCTCTGTCTGGCGCTCTCTGGGAGTCTGCAACTCTGCATCCTGGGATTTCCTTTTCGAATTTCGATATAGAGCAGCAAGAGGTGAAAAGCAAACTAAAGACGGGGGGATTGAAAAGGCAAGAATTCACGAGTGATATGTGGAAAGGATTTAAAGCGATAGTGGAAGATTCTACAGAAAACCGTTTCGGCCTTGCCGAATGCAACAAATGTGGCGCTTTGCTCTCGTACGAGAGCAGAAAGACTGGCACCTTGACGCTGAGCAGGCCTTTTAAAAACTGCACTGGCCCAAAAGATGATATTAGTCAAACATCGTTATTATCATTTGTTTCGAGGGCTGCACCTCTTCGTGCTAAGCAGGACATCGTGGTGTTCCTTTAAATGTAATTATTTATTTTGTTTCAGTGCTCCTTAAGGCAGGTTGTTCTTTTGTGTGTTCTAATGCGAGTCATTAAAATAAAGAATGTTTTTTAAAAGTATTTTAGTTTATTTTTGTATATGCTGCCGTTCCTCTCATTGTCATAGAGGTGCGTAGTGGGCAAAATATCCCACACAGAAATATATTTAACAAACCTTTCCAGTGTTATTTCGTTGTGTAAATGCATTTATAATGATCAGAAAAATAGGTAGACTATTTAAACATTAAGAAAACTTGCGTTTTTTTCTGCCAACTCGAAGAAATTAAAATAAATGTCTGTTGCATTTTGCCGAGGAAATGACGCATGAACTATCCACCTGATAGAACAGACACAAAAATATAAAAGATATAAATATTTATTTGAATATGCACCTTACAGTCTTGTTTAACTGGGAGAATTTGTTATAAAAGACAGGCTTTAATTTGTTATCATTATGCACATGGCATCGTCACAAAAAACGCAACCACGCATCGCATCACCGCATTTCCTCCTCCACCTGAGTCCTCGCAAATACAACGGGCTCGGGCCTACAAATAAAACGTACATTTTCGGGGGGTGTTCCGGGCGTGGGCCTACAAATAAAACGTAAAATTTCGGGTTTTTTTTCAGGCTCGGGCATACAAGAAATTTCGTGTTTTTTCGGGCTCGGGCCTGCAAGGTAAGTTATTGCTCGGGCCGGGTCGGGCAGTAATACGCGTGGGGCGGGCCGGGTCGGGTCGGGTCGGCCTGGATTTTTTAGGCCCGAACTAGGCTCTATATAAGTACGTTCAAAAATCTTCCCTGCGCAATTCCGGTGATGCAACGGATTTGGTTTCCCCATTTGTATTGTTATTCTCATGTTTACCTGTAGAGGAAGCTACTTTACATTCAAAGCAATGCAGGGGGGGACGAGGAACCCAAATCCGCTTCCTCACCGGAGTAACGTCACAGACATCCGCAGTTGCAATCAAGAGAGCAGAGAGATAGGACATAACATAACAATGACTGAAGCGGAGAAAGAGGGAGTGCTACTGTGTGTAAAAAAAGGGAAAGCCCTGGTCTCATTCAAAGCACAAATTAAATGCTGTGATCTGTTTTTTTTTTTTTTTTTTTTTTAATATATATATCTGAAAGTATACTATTTTCATTTGACTTCAACCAGGAGTGACACAGGAGCCAATAAAAAGTTGTTTAATGCCTGACCGCTTGTGTTGCCTCATGATTCACAAAAAATATGCTTTGCTTTAGAATTTTGATGCATCCCAGGCTTTAATGCATCGCGATGCATTGCCAAATCGAACCGAATCGTGACCCTCTGAATCGAATCGATTTGAACCGTGGCCCTCCGAATCGTAATCGAATCGAATCGTGAGGGCAGTGCCGATTCACACCTCTAATAAGAATGCGTGTCTTGACCTCAGTGGCAGAAGCTCCACCGAACCCCTAAGACCGACTCACCAAACCCCGAGGGTTCGATCGAACCCAGGTTAAGAACCACTGTCCCACTATTATAATTGGCGCCCCTAGTGTTGCAATGACGCCAGCTGCAGACTACAGGTACTGTCTTCACGCAACCCCAAAAGGAGAAACTATTTTGGAAAATGCTCAAGCTTTTATTTCCAGTTCTGTGTTTCCCTGTTCATTTGTCTGGTCCTTCAATTATGATGTGAGTATGCCTTGTTAAGTGAATTAAAGGCGCCGCACATAATGTAGATCATGAACATCTCTCACAATGCTAAGTGGAGGAATATTTGTGTTAAATGTGTTTTTGTGTCTGTTTTTTTTTTTTTTTAATCTTTCACACTTGAAATTTCATCGTTGTTAACTTTTTTTATTAGCAGCTACGACTGTTAGCATCAAATCAAAATAATAAATGTGAGCAGTAAATGAAGTGGCATGAAGGGAGATAGCATGCAAATGTTCACTATAATAGGTTTATATTAAAATGATGTGGTTTAATGTTTAATAATCAAAACACATTAGGAGGTCGAGAATGATTAAATGTCTGTATCTTATTCACCAGATGCTAAATGTGTGTACATGTATGCACACCTGCACATGAGCCCAAAAAAAGTGTACTTGTGCTCTCTAACCGGAAACCCTATTGTGGTCAACACATCTGAGCCAACTAGTCACAAGTACAATCTTCCACACTTTATTTTACAGTATTTTATTAAAGGGCAGCTGAAGAGCTTTCTGGATTTTGGTGTAATTTTACAAATATTAACTTTGGACGGGTTCGTCAAAATGATGATGTCATTTTTAACGCGTAACTGCGAGGGTAATTTTCTTTTTTTGCACTTCATTGATAATCCCTTCCCAAACTCTGAAGTGTGACGTAACACTCAGACGGGAACAGAAGACTCCACAGCGAGCATAGCAAGAGCAACGATATTAGTGATATGTCCACCGAAAGTAACCATTCAGGATCGCTCTTTCGTGAAGCTAATAATGGCAAAGGCTCCCAGGAAAGATTGTCTACAATTAATCCCTACATGTTACGAAGCCACTCCTTTGTTGCCCTGGCTGTGTGTTTGGGATCATTGTCATGCTGAAAGACCCAGCCGCCACTAGCCTCATTCGCTAACAGTATATAGTGTCTAATGATAATAAAGGGCTATTCTATTCTATAAGTTGTGATTGTATATAGAATTTTTAAATAATCTATTTACATATTATTTATAATTGATTTTGCATGTTTTCCTCAAGTTTTAAGTTTCTGATGTTAAATTGAGTGATTTATTAGCTGTTGAAAACTTGCAGTAAAAAAAAAAAAAAGGGTTTAGGGTTTAAAAACAGCCAATAATATCGCATATCGCAATAATTTATGTGACATTATATCGCCTACTAAAATTTGTTATCGTGACAGGCCTAGTGAATAGCTGTGCTCGATACCAGTTTAAGCTAGTATGACGCCTGGCATGATTTTCTTCACGTTCTGCTGCTGGTCATATTGTTTTGTTATAGAGCTTTGGGATGAGTTCCCGACATTGTACCTCCATCCAATTCCAGCTGATCAGCAGTGTATTTAAATCGATCCTAGGCAGGTTGCCGAGATATTGACTTGCTCCTATTCGACAATTTTTATTCTCGATCCTTTGTTGCTAGTTGCATCCTTGCCTTGGTTTTTTCTTTTGCCTTCCGCCCTCGTTTTTGGAATCCTCTACCTTGCGCAGGTATTTGAGTGCATTATTTGTTTTCGCCCTGCTTTGCGGCACTTTACCCCTCACTGCAGTTTTCCATAGGTTGTTTTTTTGTTAGTGACTGCTGCCACGGACCCTATATTGTCTCCCTTTTTGCAACTCTGTTTTTGTGTGTGTGTATTCAATAAACCCTTGTACGCAATCCCTCTCTTATTGTTGTCTGCTTTGGGGTCCAACCTTGCTTCCGCATTTATGGACCGTAACAGATTTGTTGGTTTTGATCTGAGGACTTGAGTTACTGATTGCAGCTAATAGACCGATAAACAATACACATACCATCGATGTAGAAAAAAATTAATATGGTCCTTGTGGTGTTAGTTAATGTTACTAAACAGTGTGGTCTTGAATGCTATCTGCATGCAGCGAACGTGTTTTAAGTACAAATAAAGTACACGACAGTCCTTTTATATCTCAATGTGCAAAATAAGGCGTCATTATAATCTGTTGGGCAGAAAATGGTACGGACAGCCGGCAATCGAATGAAGTTTAATATATCATTCATTTGTTTTCCGTGTCACTTAAGCATTTATTTACGCCGTATTCAAGTTGCATATGTATGTTTATGATGTAACTTGTTTATTTAGCACCTTTGGATAATGAGTCCGACTGAATGTAAAAGAGTGCCTATTCACCACTACAAAAGCTTCGGGAGCTAATAGGAGTGAAAAATCTGAGAACACTGGCAGGATGATCATCAATCTGGACAGCGCTTTTACGTGACAAAAATATGATGGTTGGTGACCCGGTTCTGATGGGGTAAGGATGCACTCTCTCTCCCTTTCACGGGGGTGGAGCCCATTTGACTTCTCGGTTGAGGCAAACTGTATATAGGTTTTCGTGTGCTGTGATGCATGGGCTACCTGCAAAAATAATCAAACTGCTGTGTTTCATTATATCTCCTAATCATATGTAGAGCACATGACAGCTCTGAATGCTAACAATCTCCATAATGAAATTGGAATAAGTCTGATCACACAATGGTCTACTGTGAATATCTGCAAACAAAAACTAGAGTTCTCGCCTCTCCATCACTAGAGCGGGAGAATGTTTGTAATCACTGTCACTAGACGAACTTGCCAAATGAACACTACCGGTTTTGTCCTACTCTCGTCTCATACCCTCTTTCCTGTTCATTTTGCTTTTGCTGCTCGTTTTGTGAAATATTGACACTGCTGTCCTGCTCGTGAATGTTCTGCGAGTTCTGAGTTTGAATTGAAAGGGCTCAACAGATGACATGTTTGTGTCGGTACATAGCACAATCCGTTGACGTCAACAACAATGTCGACCTACTAGTTAACCTAGTTTTACAAATTTAATATAAATGAAAACATCAATGTCATTAATATCAAATTACTATTGTTCTAAATACTTACATTCATCTTTTGAGAACTACAAGTCTTTATGTTCGTGGATGTCTTTAAGTATGAAATTTGAAAAATTCTAAAACCACTGATAATGGAGAAAAGAATGTTTAATACACAAAAAAATGACCCAGCTTATGGACACAGCCATTTTTTTATGTCAGTTGTACCAGCGCACATTCACACTAATTGAGTCGAGCACAAGTGAATGGGATAATGGGTATTAATGACATAACAAGTAAGGGCGGCTAATTTTGGATACTCACTTTTGGAAAAGAATAGAATGGACTTTATTTGTCATTATACAAAGATTAGGAATAGCAACTCCCTTTCAGTGCATCGCACAATTAATTAAAGTCAACCATGAATAGATAAAATACAATAAAATTTGCAGAAAAAAAAAATAAAACCACGAGACAGTGTACGATTTAGGTAGAGTGTTGATTTTGAAACAAATAAATAGATGATAACCAGGGATCATTAATAGCAGCAGACCATGACATAGTAGTAGCAGCGACATTATGCAACAAGGTTAATGGTTATATGTTGGCTAAAATAGAAACGGCATGCTTAAAATGTCTGCCCTCATGTCAGATTGACACTTCCTGAAAACACTGGCTTTTGTTGATGGTTTTTTTTTTTTCTTTCTTTGCACTATCTCACATAAGCGCAGCCATTTTGTGATGTCTATATGCAAACACACATACACACTAATAGACTCAAGCATTCGTGCATGTGATATTGGGTATTAATGAAATACGCAGGACGTATGGATAATTTGGGATACTCACTTTTGATTGGCTAAAATGGTATCAGCATTGAGAAAATGTATGCACCTATGTCAGGTGGTCATCTTCTGAAAGTACTTTTATTTAGGTTTTTCTTCACTATTTCATACGTATCAGATTTTTAAAAATTATTACTACTGTTTTAATGGAAACATTTTTTTTCCATTTAAACATATCTAAGTCATTTAAACAGCATTCTTTCCACTTTATATATGATGAAGGAACTGTCCTTCCCTTTAAGACTTACACAAGCAAAATACAGTTGTACCTCGACATACCATCGCATCGACATACGATGCTTCCGACATCCGACGTAAAATTGACTCGTCATTTGTCTGGACATATGACGACATGCTCGAAATATGACGATTTTATGACAGCGTCGCAATTTCATTGTTTTCCCATGAGACAGACGCATGGTGGATTTTCTTGTGAGAGAAATCAACATGGGTCCCAAGAAGGTTGGTGCAGGCGGTGAAAAAAGGAAAAAGGTGATGCTTACCATTGAAATTTAGAAGGAAATGATAGAAAAACTGGACGACGAAGTTAAGGTGACAATAAAAACGCATTTAACGCGATTTATTGTTATTATTAATATTATAGTCAATATCATCAATGAAGTTGACAGCTTCGTCAGGTTTTTAATCATTTATTCCAGAACTCGTGCAACACAACACGACTACTGGCCGCCGAAGCTGACGCCAACACCAACACGAAAAAAAGTAAAAACTTCCCACTGTACCGCAACTGTCTCTCTTGCTCGTCACCTATACGGTGCGTTCCGGAACAGCATGCAAAACACAACTACCACATTAGAGCCGGATTTGTTGCATTATTATTATTATATTATTATTATACCGATTTACATTTATGTATTATTTTTTTTGCTATGTGTAATTTTTATTTGTAATTTTACCAGCAGCATTTATTAAGGATTTAGCGTAGGTTTTTGGGCTGTGGGACAAATTCATCAAATTAGAATATATTCTGATGGGAAAATCCCGCTCGACATACGACCATTTTGACTAGCAAACCAGGCCCTGGAATGAATTAAATTAGTAGGTATCGGTATCACTGAATATTATATGCTATGTGTTTCTTGGGAAAGCTAAATTCAGATCAAACATAATCCATTCTGTAGACTTCACTATCAGTTGACAAGTCAGCTCCTACAGACATTGCGCCATGGCTTTCCGTAGAGGGCCAGGCCTGGCAGAGCGTCGTGGCAGCTTTCACTGCGATAAACTCAAACACACGCTGCGTTCTGCGTTCGGATTTAGGTGGAAACAGGGCAAAAGTTTTACCGCATACAAGCAGGCAGGAGTGTTTCAAGAGTGATTTGGTTGAGGATTTAAGGTAATTATTACATAAAATAGCACGATGCATGCACTTTGAAATGTTGTGGAAAAAAATGAAATGAATGGAAAAAATTAGCGGAACTTTAGCTTTAAATATTGACGTAAAATGAATGATAATTGCCCGTTTTTTTTTTCGTTTGTTTTTTCCTTTTAACCAAGAATCTAGACTGTTTTACGCTCATATCTATAGAAATTCTTGGATTTGTGAATTGCTTTACAAGAATTTTCAACTTAAAAAGCTCTTTGTTTTGTGAGGCCGCCATGTTGGATTTTGTATCCATACACAATAGAGAAAAAAACTAGTAATTTAGACATTTCTGCGTCAATACTTTTGTTGGGGGGGGGGGGGGGGGGGCAAAAAACTAGTAATTTAGGCATTTTTGCGTCTATACAAAACAAAAAAATCAGCTTTTAGGTGTTTTATTTTATGGAACATTTCAATTGAAAAACGACGAGGCAAATTGAAAATGCAAATTTCTGCATGCTTTCCTCAAGTTTTAAGTTTCTGATGTGAAAATTGAGTGATATATTCGCAGTTGAAAACTTGGTCTAAATTTCACCAAATTAAAAAAAAGTTGTTATTATGGGCAAAAACCTAAATGATATGTTAGATATTGCTATTGATCCTGAAAATATAGGTGATTATCTTTGCATTTGGTGATTTTTGCGATCTAGCGTAAGATCTGAGAATTTTATAGGCATTGAAAGTTATCTTATATAAAAAAAATAATTAATCAGGATTTTATTTGGGAACGACTTAATTTTTTGTTGCCGCTGCTCATGGAGATTTATATATGCTTAAGGGAGGTGCCTGCGGGGTCCCCCCAGGATTGATAAATATAAATTCAAGACCTTTAAGACCTTTTTTTATTGCCATTTCAACTGAAAATTAATACTTTTCTCGCACCCATTATTTAGATCATATTGAATCATATGAAATAAATAAAGCACTGAACATCAAATTTAACCTCAATTACTAAGTTACTTCTGTAACAGGCTAGCCGCTAGTGCACTTGCCAAGACCCTAGTGAACATGGCGAACTCTTGAGTTAAAACGGCGAAATTCACATTCATTCGAAAGTCAAACCGAAATGTTTAAGCAGGTCCACTGCCTTCGCATGACCCATAAACTGCAACGTAAAGTATCTGGATGTAACTTGAGCCCCTATCACATACTCCAAAACAACGGGAATATCGTGGGACTTAACCGTGCAGCAGTTGTGTGTGAAAACAATTTCCCGTGTCGACTGACATGGGAAGCAGTGTGCGTGAAAGCAGGCGTTAAATTCCCGGGTCACAGCAGATGGCTGATGACTTAATATCATAGCGGCGGCCGATGTAACTTCCTCCCTCTTCGCAGTAAGAGGAAAAGCGGTAAACAAACATCGCAATTATATATAATATAATTATAAACATATAAGCTGGAAACCGCTAAATTAAACTGAAAACATGACCAAAATTAAAATGTCAATTATTACGTCGGGCCGGGTTCTTTCTCGCGAACTTTTTGAAATAACTATATATTAACGATGTATGAATGATAAACTAAGGAATACTTGTTATAAAATAAAGAATTTGGATAAAAAAAAAGAAGGCGCTGCATGGTCATTGCAGAGCCAGAGCGTGCCTATACACCCTTTTTAATCTTCCCCTCTGCGAGTCCGCAAAACCACATCTGTTTATTTATATTTAACAAACTTTTCCGGCGTTATTTCGTTGTGTAAATAAATGTATAATGATCATAAAAATATGTAATCTATTTAAACATTAAAAAAATGTTGTTGTTTTTTTCTGCCAACTGAGAATTCGTTATAAAAGACAGGCTTTTATGCAGACATCGTCAAAAATGTTAACACACAAAACGCGGGCCAGTTCGGGTCGGCTGGATTTTTTTGGCCCGATTTTACCTCTATCTTAAAGTCTTGATGAACTTAAATTGGCTGCAGTTACGAAGTCGGGAATGCTCCCTCCGGAAAAAAAAAAAACGATCTGACCAACATTAATGTTTAACAAACTTTTCCAGCGTTATTTCATTGTGTAAATGAATTTATAAAGATCATAAAAACATGTAGACTATTTAAACATTAAGAAAATGTGCGTTTTTTTTCTGCCAACTAAAAATCTGTTACAAAAGACAGATACGACATTGGGAACGCTCCCTCTGGAACAAAACGCAATATGACCAACATTGTGACAGCTGATGCCGACCAAAAATGACGTAATATCCGAAACAAATCACCAATGGACTCATTTGAAGTATATGAATGGTGGTCTGTTTTGGTGTTCAGAATCCACAATACTTCTGCCTGCAGGGTTTTCGTTCCACCGACAAACGGACGCATTCCCGATGCAGAGGTGGATGGATTCTCCATTTTGCCGGTTGTGGTGGTTTGGCACGCACGAGTTGGATTTCGATTTGTAGTGCAGTGCACCGTAAAAATTCTATGCGTCATCTTCGTTATGGATTTAAAAAAAACTTTGTCACGGATATAATTTAGGTTGCACAGAGATGTTCTTGAAAATTAAGACCACGGTGAAAAAATTCCAGACTTACAACAGCTAATTTAATACTTTTAATACCTTTGATAATGGAAAACTAAATTCAATGCTTTTTAAATACTTTTATTAACCCGCGGGTACCATGTGCCTGGTTTGGTTTTAGGTCGCTAGCAACTTTTGGTTTTGAAAATATTAAAATTTTAAGTTTTTGAAAATAGTTTCCCGTCAGTGACAGTAGTGATAGTAAAGTCAATCCATAATCAAACTGATAATGACATGATATTTTACAGCATTGCAACTATTAATGAGCTTTCCAATAGCATCCCTAAAGGAACAGCAATTTTTTCCCTTTTACTGTAGTTAAGGTGTAATCACACAGAAGAATACAAAAATGACTCAAATTGTATTATTATTATTTTTTCAATCCCAGATATGAAGTGAAAAATGTTACACCGAGCACACCAGCATACAGATTGGAATGCTTTGAATCTGTAAAAATATGTTTACTAGTTCTCGCTGCAGGGCTGCTTGTGTGCAAGGAATATCAAATGACAGTTTACATTTATGGAGACATGCTTCAACACCTTAAGCAGGTTGAGCGATGCTATTTGATGTTGAGTTACGGTCCTACTTAAAAAGCACTGTCACAAACCGCTTTAACAAGCTTCTGTCTCACTTATTTTGGGCTATGTTATCACTGTCTAACTATAAAGTTCAGATCAACAGTGACGCTGCCAAATCCCTTGTTGTCTTGAGGATGCTCGCTGCATCCAGTGGCGGTAAATCGTAAATTCTTCCCAAAGGTTGCCTTCAAGCGAACAAAAAGTGTTTGTTTACACATGAATAAGCCTTTGCTTCTCATGCCTGTTTATTATTCATATCTATCTATCACAATTGGCTTACTTTTGGAGTTAGTGACAGAGGCCAGCACACCACTCGGCCTTCTGTTAACATTACAAAAATGCAGCTGTTAGCAGTTTAAATGAAAGCCCGTTTTATGTACTGAATAGGAGTGAAAAGAGCATCCCCCTCGCTGCTGCTTTCTGAGTTGTCAGGTTGGATCCAGCAGAGATGAACGCTTAGCAGATTTAATTGATGGAGACCCTCCAGAATCAATGAGGCTTACAAAGCAGGGCAGCCCTTCTCTTTAGAAAGCAGGAGGCCATCAGCAGGGGTGGCGGCCGAGGTTTGTGCGTGATGTTCAGGCGTGACTGTAGAGTGTCAGAGAAATGGTGTGTGTCTTCCTGGGTGCCACACCACATAAACTTACATGACACACAAGACACACCATCAAGATTGCTTATTTGTTACCACATTGCTTTTACACATCGGAAATGCATGTGCAAGCAAAATCTTTGGGAATGTGCGAGTGAGTGCGGGGTCATTCCTTCTTGATACATAGTTACCTTTACCTATGGGTTATTTGATCAAATGAATGAATGGATGTGCGAGAATTTTCTCCATCTAAATGTGGAGAAGACAGAGGTGAACATTTTTGGCACAATGTCATTTACAGCTACAAATCAAGCATAGGCAGAGTTTGAATTTTGTAGGGGGAGGGTTGTGAGGGGAAAAATATTGATGACCCTGAAATGCAGTGTCAGCAATAAAATTAACTTAACTATGTACAGTGCTGGCCAAAAGAACGGGCTCCCCTGAATTTTGTCGGATAATGCTCAATTTCTACCACAAAATGATTGCAATTACAAATGCTTTGGTATTAATATCTTCATTTATTTTGCTTGCAATGAAAAAACACAAAAGAGAATGGGAAAAAATTAAATCATTATCATTTTACACAAAACTCCGAAAATGGGCCGGACAAAAGTATTGGCACCCTTTGAAAAATCATGTGATGCTTCTCTAATTTGAGTAATCAACATCACCTGTCACTTACCTGTGGCACATAACAGGTGGTGACATTAACTAAATCACACTTGCAGCCAGTTAAAATGGATTTAAGTTCACTAAACCTCTGTCCTGTGTCCTTGTGTGTACCACATTGAGCATGGAGAAAAGAAAGAAGACATAAGAACTGTCTGAGGACCTTGAGGTCCATCTCCAAAGACCTGAATGTTCTTGTGTCTACGTGTGCAATGTCATCAATAAGTGTAAAGCCCATGGTACTGTGGCTAACCTCCCTAGATGTGGACGGAAAGGAAAAATTGACGAGAGATTTCAACAGAAGATTGTGGATAAAGACCCTCGACTAACATCCAAACAAGTTCAAGCTGTCCTGCAGTCCGAGGGTACAACAGTGTTAACCCGTACTATCCGTTGGCGTCTGAATGAAAAGAGCCTCTATGGTAAGATACCCAGGAAGACCCCACTTCTGACTCAGAGACATACAAAAGCCAGGTTGGAGTTTGCCAAAACTTACCTGAGAAAGCCAAAACGTTTTTGAAGAAGGCACCCTTCAAATCTCGGAGACCTGGAGCAGTTGGCCAAAGAAGAATGGTCTAAAATTCCAGCAAAGCATTGTAAGAAACTTATTGCTGGATACCGGAAGAGGTTGTTCACAGTTACTTTCTAAAGGTTGTGCTACCAAGTATTAGGCTACGGGTGCCATTACTTTTGTCTGGCCCATTTTTGGAGTTTTGTGTAAAATGATAATGATTTAATTTCTTTTTTCGTTATCTTTTGTGTGTTTTAATTGCAAACAAAATAAACAAAGATATTACTACCAAAGCATTTGTAATTGCAATCATTTTCTGGGAGAAATTGAGCATTATCTGACAGAATTGCAGGGGTGCCAGTTCTTTTGGCCAGCACTGTATGTATATATGTGTGTATATATATATATATATATATATGTATATATATATATATATATATATATATATATATATATATATATATATATATTAGGGCTGTCAAAATTATCGCGTTAACGCATGGTAATTAATTTTTTAAATTAATCACGTTAAAATATTTGACGCAATTAACGCACATGTCCCGCTCAGACAGTATTCTCTTTTGGTAAGTTTAACAGCAAGGCTTTTTGTGCTGTCTAACAGCGAACCCTTGTGGTCGCTTTGCGACATGGTTTATTGTTTTCTTGCCAGTTCAATATGGCTGCACGACGTCTCGGGCTGACGCCTACGTTGTAATGTTGTGCTTATATGATCCTTGGACAAGATTTGTCCGTAAGTATGGTTGTTGTAAAGAATGTATATATTATGTTAGTAAGCGAAATGTTCTATTTTTTGTATGAGACGCTTTTTGTTTATGTTTAGTGAACCTGTATAGTGTGCTAAGCTAACGTTGTTGCTAATGCAATGCTTGTGTACTTTTTTTTGTAGTTTTACGACGGTCTAAAGAGGACAATGGTTTGAGGCCATTTTATTAATAAATCAGATGAAAAAGGAAGAAGTCTGATTATTAAGGCGTCGTTCACTAGCTGTCTAGCTTTGGAAAAAGTAGACGCTTCGGAGTGAGGACAGCATAGACAGATTTAAATGACAGTAGAGTGAATGCCCACTACAGTCCTTATGTACCGTATGTTGAATGTATATATCCATCTTGTGTCTTATCTTTCCATTCCAACAATTTATTTTACAGAATATATATATAAATTACAGAAAAATATGGCATATTTTATAGATGGTTTGAATTGCGATTAATTGCGATTAATTACGATTAATTAATTTTTAAGCTTTAATTAACTCGATTAAAATTTTTAATCGTTTGACAGCCCTAATCTATCTATCTATCTATCTATCTATCTATCTATCTATCTATCTATCTATCTATCTATCTATCTATCTATCTATCTATCTATCTATCTATCTATCTATCTATCTATCTATCTATCTATCTATCTATCTATCTATCTATCTATCTATCTATCTATCTATCTATCTATCTATCTATCTATCTATCTATCTATCTATCTATCTATCTATCTATCTATCTATCTATCTATCTATCTATCTCTGTCATATCTGTATGCCTTCTCAGTTGTTTTTTCTTTCCAGCATCTGATTCAGCTGGATGGGCGGGGCCGTGGCCGCACACCTGTGGCGCATTAGGAGCGCTCATTATTTAAGGACTCCTGTCACCGTCTGCGAGTGTCGGACTATTGCATATGATTGTTCCTGCCTTGCTTACCGCTGTGTGCTCATCGTCATCCTCGGTGCCTTCCGACGTTCTTCGGTCGTGTTCTGGTTTGATCTTATTTACTTTTGTGCTCTTCTGGATTTTGTAGTTAGGATTTTGTACTCTGTTATATTCACGCCATCTTGGGTGCTCTTTTAGTTATATCTTGTTATATCCGCGTTTTCTAGCGTGCTCTCTAAGTTGTACTTGTTATATCCGCGTTTTCTAGCGTGCTCCCTAAGTTGTACTTGTTATATCCGCGTTTTCTAGCGTGCTCCCTAAGTTGTACTTGTTACATTCGCGTTTTCTAGTGTGCTCCCTTTGTTGTACTAATTAAACACAAACAGTTGCTGTATTGATCTCCTGGTCTGTGTTTTTGGATCCACATTAACGGCTTGCCGTCATAACACTATCTATCTATCTATCTATCTATCTATCTATCTATCTATCTATCTATCTATCTATCTATCTATCTATCTATCTATCTATCTATCTATCTATCTATCTATCTATCTATCTATCTATCTATCTATCTATCTATCTATCTATCTATCTATCTATCTATCTATCTATCTATCTATCTATCTATCTATCTATCTATCTATCTATCTATCTATCTATCTATCTATCTATCTATCTATCTATCTATCAGGGCTGTCAAAATTATCGCGTTAACGGGCGTTAATTAATTTTTAAAATTAATCACGTTAAAATATTTGACGCAATTAACGCAGATGTCCCGCTCAGACAGATTTAAATGACTGTTCAGTGAAAAGCTCACTTGTTGTTATGGAGTTTTGCCGCCCTCTGCTGGCGCTTGGGTGAATGACCATCTCGCATATTGCCTCAAACAGATTATACAATGAGGCCGTTTATGGGCATTAAGAGTGAAGAGAATGCCACCGGCCGCTTGGGGGCAGCGCCGTTCCATACTCATGTTATTTCTTCAAAACGTGGGAGAATTAGTAGTTGTGAGACGTTTATGCTGTATTCACAATGCAACGCAAATTGCTATTTGTGCTCCACACATATTTCGGTAAATTTTCTTTCTTTTAGTGGCAATTATGTGTCTCTTGTTGTATTTTGGGTAAGATATATACAGATATATTTAATACAGTAAAGGCGAGTGGACACAGGCGTTCTTTGGACCGCGCCGTTTATTGGCAACTCCTTCACAACAAACATACAGTGGGGAGAACAAGTAATTGATACACTGCAATATTCCTATCTCTCCAAAAAAAAAAAAAAAAAAAAAAAAAAAATTCACAAAAAGAAAAGCACTTCAGTCTATAGTAATGAGGCCCTATTCTTAAACAACAATACAATGCAAAATGAACTGGCATTCCATATACAAATAGCTATGCAAAATACACGTAAAACTTTGGTCACTCTATTTTTATTATTGTTATTTTTATTCTTCTTATTATTATATTAACTCTACTTTTGATTGAAAATTTTACAAATTTTATTAAAACAAAAACATGAATAGGGGTTTTAATATAAAATTACTATAACTTGTAACTATAACATTTATCGTTTAAGAACTACAAGTCTTTCTATCCGTGGATCACTTTAACAGAAAGAATGTTAATGCCATTTGTGGATTTATTGTTACAATAAACAAATACAGTACTTATGTACAGTATGTTGTATGTATACAGTGCCTTGCAAAAGTATTCGGCCTCCTTGAACCTTGCAACCTTTCGCCACATTTCAGGCTTCAAACATAAAGATATAAAATTTTAATTTTTTGTCAAGAATCAACAACAAGTGGGACACAATTGTGAAGTGGAACAAAATTTATTGGATAATTTAAACTTTTTTAACAAATAAAAAACTGAAAAGTGGGGCGTGCAATATTATTCGGCCCCCTTGCGTTAATACTTTGTAGCGCCACCTTTTGCTCCAATTACAGCTGCAAGTCGCTTGGGGTATGTTTCTATCAGTTTTGCACATCGAGAGACTGACATTCTTGCCCATTCTTCCTTGCAAAACAGCTCGAGCTCAGTGAGGTTGGATGGAGAGTGTTTGTGAACAGCAGTCTTCAGCTCTTTCCACAGATTCTCCATTGGATTCAGGTCTGGACTTTGACTTGGCCATTCTAACACCTGGATACGTTTATTTTTGAACCATTCCATTGTAGATTTGGCTTTATGTTTTGGATCATTGTCCTGTTGGAAGATAAATCTCCGTCCCAGTCTCAGGTCTTGTGCAGATACCAACAGGATTTCTTCCAGCATGTTCCTGTATTTGGCTGCATCCATCTTCCCGTCAATTTTAACCATCTTCCCTGTCCCTGCTGAAGAAAAGCAGGCCCAAACCATGATGCTGCCACCACCATGTTTGACAGTGGGGATGGTGTGTTCAGGGTGATGAGCTGTGTTGCTTTTACGCCAAACATATCGTTTTGCATTGTGGCCAAAAAGTTCAATTTTGGTTTCATCTGACCAGAGCACCTTCTTCCACATGTTTGGTGTGTCTCCCAGGTGGCTTGTGGCAAACTTTAAACGAGACTTTTTATGGATATCTTTGAGAAATGGCTTTCTTCTTGCCACTCTTCCATAAAGGCCAGATTTGTGCAGTGTACGACTGATTGTTGTCCTATGGACAGACTCTCCCACCTCAGCTGTAGATCTCTGCAGTTCATCCAGAGTGATCATGGGCCTCTTGGCTGCATCTCTGATCAGTTTTCTCCTTTTTTGAGAAGAAAGTTTGGAAGGACGGCCGGGTCTTGGTAGATTTGCAGTGGTCTGATGCTCCTTCCATTTCAATATGATGGCTTGCACAGTGCTCCTTGAGATGTTTAAAGCTTGGGAAATCGTTTTGTATCCAAATCCGGCTTTAAACTTCTCCACAACAGTATCTCGGACCTGCCTAGTGTGTTCCTTGGTTTTCATAATGCTCTCTGCACTTTAAACAGAACCCTGAGACTATCACAGAGCAGGTGCATTTATACGGAGACTTGATTACACAACGGTGGATTCTATTTATCATCATCGGTCATTTAGGACAACATTGGATCATTCAGAGATCCTCACTGAACTTCTGGAGTGAGTTTGCTGCACTGAAAGTAAAGGGGCCGAATAATATTGCACGCCCCACTTTTCAGTTTTTTATTTGTTAAAAAAGTTTAAATTATCCAATAAATGTTGTCCCACTTCACGATTGTGTCCCACTTGTTGTTGATTCTTAACAAAAAACATTAAATTTCATATCTTTATGTTTGAAGCCTGAAATGTGGCGAAAGGTTGCGAGATTCAAGGGGGCCGAATACTTTTGCAAGGCACTGTATATCCGTCGTGTGTCTTATCTTTCCATTCCAACAATAATTTACATAAAAATATGGCATATTTTAGAGATGGTTTGAATTGCGATTAATTGCGATTAATTACGATTAATTAATTTTTAAGCTGTAATTAACTCGATTAAAAATTTTAATCGTTTGACAGCCCTAAAATATATATATATATATATATATATATATATATATGGAGAGAGAGAGAGAGAGAGAGATATTAGGGCTGTCAAACGATTAAAAATTTTAATCGACTTAATTACAGCTTAAAAATTAATTAATCGTAATTAATCGCAATTAATCGCAATTCAAACCATCTATAAAATATGCCATATTTTTCTGTAAATTATATATATATTCTGTAAAATGAATTGTTGTATATATATTGGTTCAAGCTCAGTAGCTGTGGAAGCTTTTGAAAGCTTAGGTTTAAAGAAATTCTAAATATCAATTTTGTCTTCTCAGGTGTAGGTTTGGCTAAGCAAAGCGAAGGACTGTTTCTAAGAGGCTAGCGACATTATCTGTTTGAAAAATAATTTTGACGCATTATGAAATACTTTGTACGATTCGTGTTCATTTCATTCATTTTTGTTTTTTGTTTTATTACTTTACAACTCAGCCTGTTCCCTACAGAGCTGCTGGATTACAACTGTTGCTGTTCATACTACAATTATTGACATGCAATGGTGATTAAGACAAAACTATTGACTGCATGGGTCATCGGTGATTCTCATGCTGTTCCCTGCAGAGCAACCGGATTGCAACTGTTGCTGTTCATACTACAATTATTGACATGTTATGGTGAGTAAGACAAAACTATTGACTGCATGGATCATCGGTGATTCTCATGCTGCTCCGGAGACCAGTAACTAAAAATAACTAACAAACTGCACGGAAATCAACTCCACCGACTAATTAAACTCCCGCTAGCTCGTGCAGTAAGCTTAATGTTAAAAATTCTGAACCTCCTCATTAAATTTATGTATATTAAAGTCAATTTCATGCAATGACATTTTCCAGCCAATCTCCGCCTATGAAGTCAAGTGAGAAATCTTGGTTTAATTATTGACTCAGACCTGAAATTTGACAGCCATCTAAAGTTTGTCTATAAATCTGCCTATTACCACCTAAAAAATATAGCCAGAATTAAGGAGCTTCTGTCAAAACAAGACATGGAAAAACTTGCATGCATTGATGCATTTTTTTTTTTTTTTTGTAGATTAAGCTATTGCAATGGTATATTCACAGGCCTTAATATAAAAATCAATGAGGAAGCTGTAGTTAGTACAGAATGCTGCTGCCAGAGTCCTTACAAATACAAAGAAACTGGATGTTATTACACCGGTTATGAAAGCGTTACACTGGCTTCCAGTGAGTCAAAGGATAGACTACAAAATACTACTGCTTGTCTCCAAAACACTTAATGGCTTTGGACCAAAATACATGCTTGATTTGTTTTACCCATATGAAGCATAGAGACCCCTAAGGTTGTCTGGAAATTGTTACAGTATAGTAACAAACCAACTAATAAACTATCAACTATCCACACAATCTAACATTCATATAACAAAAGTGCCATCCCCAATTAGTAAATTGAACATATTACTCATACAAATAAAAGAATATGTGACACATGTGGAGTTAATGAGTGACGTCAATGAAAATCACAATCAGTAAACTAAAATAAATGAGTTATAAATTAAATGCAAGTCATGAAACATCAACATGATCTGGAAAAATCAGGGAATCAATGGCAAGCTGCAGTTTCTAAAGCTAGTGAAAAATATGTGGCTCATAATCCGAACTTTATTGTGACCAACCAACCAACATTTTATACTTAGAATAATAGTGAAAAAAAAAACCTTCAGATACATGTTATTCATTTTCATTCACTTAAACATTTTTCAATTTGAAATAGATTTACATAAACCTGTAGTGTCTGAAACCTTCCATGAACTCTGAGTGGGTAAACAAATATACAGTACCAAGCCTCCGGATTGCCAGAGGGGCTGCTCAGGTTGAGTTTAATGTATAAAGATGGGGAATGTGGACATGTACGATGAGACGTTCCTTTGCTGTACACAGCACATAAATAAGGGAGCAGCACAAAGCTATCCCCCAGGAGTGCTGTCAGTTGGCATTTTAACATGGAAGAGACTAATGAGAAACAGTGCTGCATCACGCACCTTATGCAACATGCAACACAGATGGATCATATTACCCCCCCTTTTTTTTTTACTGGCTTACAGTTGTATGAAGGTGTGCATGATGTTTTCAACACATCTCTAACACATGCAAAGCTTTGGTAAAGGCCTGTACTTCATCAAGGCAGGTCATCCACGGTCTTATTATGTGAAAATTTGCAACAAGAAAAAGAAAATCACATATCTTAGAATATATTTGCAAAGCAATCAGGCGTATCCTTTGTTTACCGGTCACATTACATTAGTCGACTGTGGATATGAATTGCACAGTCACGACAGTTTAATTCTGACGTATGATGGTTTTTACTTTGGAGAGCAAGCAACAACTCCAGCATGCTGAATATTACCCTCAATTGAGGTTTTATGAAAATAATACACACAAATACGGTCGCAAAATGTTTCAATCATATCCATAAAATTTGATTGTAAGCATTTAAGTTTTGACAGGAATTTTTCTGAAAAAGACACAGCAAAAACAATCCAATTGTGGATAGGCATCCTATATGATATAATGCTATAGTACATATGATACAAATTCTATAGCATGTGATGGAATATGAAAATGAAAGATACAGAAGTGAATTTATAATCACTGCCACATTTTCTTCATATCAGAAAGTCATGTGTTCACTGAAAGAACTTTAGAAGAAAGTGTTACTCAATTAGAAGCACAATTTAGAGTCACTAACATTTCAATTAGATTGAGTTTAAACACAGATATGGTATGAAAACAATTGTCAGCCAGAAATTAAACGGTGGGAAATATGAAGATATGTTTTCCTTCAACTGAAATGACTTCGGCTTACACAAGTAGATGAAACAGAAAATGCATAATGATTCTTGAAGACGATCAAATTGAGCCTTGTCACCGTCAGTCCGTCCGTCATTCTGCTGAGGACAAGAGTTGCAACTGAACCTGTCCCAACTTCAAATTTCAAATATTTCCTAAAGTGGAAGTTCAGAACTTTTGACAATAGGCTTAGTTAGCTGAGGTTCAATTAGTAGGTGGATTTAATTTCAATAAATTCCATGCAGTATGTTCGTTATTCATTAGTTTCAGGGCTATGGAGCTACAGTGGTATGAAAAAGTATGTGAACCTTTTGGAATTTGTCACATTTCTGCATAAAATCACCATCAAATGTGATCTGCTCTTTGTCAAAATCAAACAGATGAGAAAACTGTGTCTGCTTTAATTAAAACCACCCAAAAATTTATAGGTTTTCATATTTTAATGAGGATAGTATGCAAACAATGACAAAAGGGGGTAATAAAAGTAAGTGAACCATCACATTTAATATTTTGTGTCCCCCCCTCTTTTGTAGCAATAACTTTAACGCTTCCTGTAGATGCAGATCAGTCTGGCACATCGCTCAGGACTAGTGTTGTCACGGGTTACTTAAAAAAGTAATTTAATTACTGATTACACCTCAAAAAAGTAATCTGGTTACTTTACTGATTATTATCAAAGTAACTAAGTTACTTTAAAAGTAACTTATCAGTTACTTAGTCTTTGTCAGTAATGCATGACTTAGTAACGCGTTACTGACAACACTGCTCAGGACTAATCTTGGCCCATTCTTCTCTACAAAACTGCTGTAGCTCAGTCCGATTCCTGGGATGTCTGGCATAAATCGCTGTCTTTAGGTCATGCCACAGCATCTCAATAGGGTTCAAGTCTGGACTTTGACTTGGCCACTCCAGAACGTGTATATTGTTCTTCTGAAACCATTCTGAAGTTGATTTACTTCTGTTTTGGTTCATTGTCTTGTTGCAGCATCCATCCTCTTTTTAGCTTCAACTGTCTGACAGACGGCCTCAGGTTTTCCTGCAAAACATCCTGATAAACATTTGAATTCATTCTTCCATTAATGATTGCAAATTGTCCAGG
This sequence comes from Corythoichthys intestinalis, assembly GCF_030265065.1. NCBI lineage: Eukaryota > Metazoa > Chordata > Actinopteri > Syngnathiformes > Syngnathidae > Corythoichthys > Corythoichthys intestinalis. Next base: position 13,166,169 of record NC_080404.1, read on the forward strand.
CCCTGAGGTAGCAAAACAGTCCCAAATCACGATGCTCCCTCTACCATGCTTCACGGTGGGGATGAGGTGTTGATGTTGGTGAGCTGTTCCATTTTTCCTCCACACATGACGTTGTGTTTTACTCCCAAACAATTCAACTTTGGTTTCATCAGTCCACAAAATATTTTGCCACAACTTCTGTGGAGTGTCCAAATGCCTTTTTGCGAACATTAAATGAGCAACAATGATTTTTTATTTTAGACAGCAGTGGCTTCCTCCGGGGAGTCCTCCAATGAACACCATTCTTGGCCATAGTTTTACATATAGTTGATTGAAATGTGCCAGTGATTCCTGTAAGTCTTTAGCAGACACTCTAGGGTTCTTTTTAACCTCTCTAAGTATTCTGTGTTGAACTCTTGGCGTCATCTTTGGTGGGCAGCCACTCCTTGGGAGAGAAGCAACAGTGCCAAACTCTCCATTTGTAGACAAATGCTCTGACTATCGATTGATGCACATCCAGACTTTTAGAGATGGATTTGTACCCTTTCCCAGCTATACAAATCAACAATCCTTGATGACAAGTCTCCAGACAGCTCTCTTGATCGAGCCATGATGCACATCAGACAATGCTTCTCATCAAGACAATTCTTACCAGGTGTGTGTTTTATAGTGGGCAGGGCAGCTTTAAGCCACTCATCAGTGATTGGGCACACACCTGACTTAAATTGTTTGGTAAAAATTGGTTTCAATTGCTCTTTAGGTCTCCTTAGGCACAGGGTTCACTTACTTATTGTTCCCCCTTCTGTCATTGTTTGCCTGCTATCCTCATTAAAATATGAAAACCTATAAATATTTGGGTGGTTTTAGTTATAGCAGGCACTGTTTTCACATCTGTGTGATTTTGACAAAGATCAGATCACATTTGATGGTGATTCTTTCATACCACTGTAGCTAGTGCGAGTCAATGGTCCCATCTTAGCATCTCAATAAAAAAATATATTAACAGATCTAACATAGTCAAGTAAATTCAAAATGCAGATCTTTCTTCTAAATATCCATGCGGCCAAATGGATGCGTAATGGGACCGCAACACTCATGCTGCATTTGAGGAAGGTGGGATGTTGGACATATCCCCCCGTCAGCTGGTGCCAGTTGCGACCTCAAAGCGTTCCAAGTGAATGTAAACAACAATATGGCTGATCATGACAAGTTGTTTTTTTATTTTTGCCTACAAAAGATATTTTGTCCTCCAGCAAACCTGCCATCTCGTAAGCAATCAAATAGTGGAGGAAAAACGAAGGCTAAGGTAAATACACACTGTAAACTGCTTTCTTTAGTTTCACTATTGACAGTCTGTTTTTCTACGGGCAGTGCCATTTTGTTGAGTGGCGTCAGATTGAAGCAACTCGAGAAGTCTGGGTACTTTTTTTTGTTTTCCGACTTCGCGACTAGGGCTTCCCAGATCGAAAGGCGTTCCAATTATATTTTTCCTGGTCGGAGGTTGGAAAACTCCGACTTCCCACCTTCCTCAAATGCAGCATCATTCCACTATGCTCAGTCCACTGAGCATAGTGCCTTCTCAGTCCACAGTCTTGACTGAAGAACGGCAACATGGTGAAATGTGCATTTAGAGGCTGTGGAAACGGAAGAAATGGGCAAATAAGGCCTTTTCACACTCGCGCCAGGCCAGTGTGAAGAGCGGTCCATGGCAAGCGCAAAATGGGAGGAGCCACGTGGCCTGACGTAGACGCTGTTAGGGAGTGGAAAGCGGCAAGCATATTTACTATAGTCCCAAGCACTAATGTGTTTATTTTTCATTGTTGCAAAAGAAAACAGCGTTTCAAGGAGTAGGGGCATCATAACAACCGTGTAAAGAGTTTTACTCGTTTCAGTGAGAAGGTGAATAGTTTTTTTGTTTGTTCATGAACTACATTTCCACACAAACGCACATCGATATATATATATATGTATATATATATATATATATCAGGGGTCGCGTTAACCGAATATTTTCCGTCGTTGACCGGTTTTTTAAAACGGTGACGGAAAAAACTGAAGTCCGTCCGTCATTTTGACAGGTTGCAATTCACACCCCAGACCACAGGGTGGCGAGTGAGCATATTAATTAGCTATTGTCTCTCTTAATGCATGACATCGTTGGCTATTCTGTCAGAATATTGTAGCGTCACCGGGGTCTGGTGGCGGCACCGTGATTGACACATCAACGCGAGGTTCTTATTGGTGCACCCGGTGTGCCAGCGCGTCATCCAATTGGTGGACTAGATTGCCGCCTGTGTATAGACCCCAATCACATGACGTCACAACTCCGCCCCCCTGACTGGAGCCGCCATATTGTGTGTCGGCTGTGTTTACACATTACCGCTACGTACATGCCTCCTATTACGGCGTGTTTTTCTGCTCGTTAACATTAATAATCAAAATGGTGAAGGCGTGTGTGGCGGTTGGTTGCAGTAACAGAGAAGATAGACGGAGAGACTTGAAGTTCTACCGTATTCTGAGAGACCCGAAGAGAAGAGCGAGATGGACTGCTGTAATTCGACAAGAAATCTGGGCACCAAACGATCACCACAGACTATGTAGTAGTCATTTTATATCTGGTAAGATGCATTTAATATATATTTAGAAGATTTTGGGCTGACAACCACAATTAAGATCATTGTGTGACGTTGGTGATTGGGGTCTATATAGTTGCCTCTTTTTCTTTGGGGGCAGAGTTGTTGTTTTGTTGGTGTTGGCGGTAAGCAGAGTAAAAAGACTTCCGTGTCTAATTTTTCGCCGCCAAGCAAGCGTTACAATATTAATTAAAAATGAATGAAAACTAAATACTATTGAATATGTCATCATTATCATTTTAAAAATTTAAGTGACTGGTAAAAATAGATTATGACCGGATTTTTGTGACCCTGTCAGTCAAAATGACAGACAACGTAAATGTTTGGCGCAATATATATATTGTATATATATATATATGTATATACTGTATGTCTGTATTAGGGCTGTCAAAATTATCGTGTTAACGGGCGGTAATTAATCACGTTAAAATATTTGACGCATTTAACGCACATGCCCCGCTCAAACAGACTAAATGACAGCACAGTGTCATGTGCACTTGTTACTTGTGTTTTTGGGTGTTTTGTTGCCTTCTGCTGGCGCTTGGGTGCGACTGATTTTATGGGTTTCAGCACCATTGTGTAATTATTTATTTTAACAATGGCAAGCTTTATTTTTTGATTAAAGGTTTTACAAATTCTATTAAAACGAAAACATTAAGAGGGCTTTTAATATAAAATCTGTATAACTTGTACTAACGGTATCATTTAGTGAAAGCAAGCAAAGTGGCGAGCTATTAGTTTATTTTTTGATTGAAAATTTTTACAAATTTTATTAAAACGAAAACATTAAGAGGGGTTTTAATATGAAAATACTATAACTTATACTCAAATTTATCTTTTAAGAACTACAAGTCTTTCTATCCATGGATCGCTTTAACAGTTAATAATGTCAATGCCATCGTGTTGATTTATTGTTATGATAAACAAATACAGTACAGTACTTATGTACAGTATGTTGTGATATATATATATATACATACATACATAATATACACCTTTCTTTCTGCTATTGGATGTGTTGTTAACGCCAGCATGGCGGCGCTCTGAGAATGGAGCAAGGCTCTATTTTGGGCCCAGCCTCTCGGCGCAAATTCATTCAAACTTGCCATGCCAGCCACCACTCACTTTTGCCAAGAAGTCTGTTCCAACATACACAATGAATGGGTTGCCGCTAAACCCTTCACACTAGGCTGCCGCTAGTTTGAAACTGCTTTTAAAGTTTCTACAAATTTCTCCATGAAGAACGAGGAACAATATAAACTGTGGTTACTTGCTGCTGGCTAGGACATAAACACACCAGTGGAAAACATAGAGCATTACAAATGTTGCTTTTCATACTACAATTATTGGCATGCACTGGTAAGTTTTAATAACTTTATCCTGAAAACAAAACCAACATTGCATGGGTCATCGGTGATTCTCAGGTGTGCATATTTGTTTTTTATTGGCATGCTAATAAGATGAGACCACTGACTCGCACTAGCTTTGCCTCTCCAGAGCTGAAACTAACAAATAACTGACAAACTGCACAGAATTTATTGAAATCAACTCCACCGACTAATTAAACACCCGCTAACTCGAGCCTAATGTCAAAAATTCAGAAACTTCCACTTTCATAATGCTTCATTTAGCTATGTGTTCATGAAATGTTTTAAAAAATTGATATTCGATATTTTCTGCGTCCTATATGGTATACTGGGGACGGGTTTCAATAAGCTTCGGCTTCTCCCGTCAGCCCTTTACTTTTCGGGTTGGATTAATTGTAAACACATATAAATGCTGTATATTTGTTTGGATTTGTCATGCCTGAAGGGAAAAAAAAGATAAATAAAGTATGGTAAATCAGTATGCCTCTATGTTATGCTGTGCCATGTGGTGCACCTGTACAATTCCTCCGAAGATGTTATTTGAAGGTTGTAGAGCTCCAAAGTGTTGTTGCACTATTTGAGGATCAGAATGTATTTACACATATTCATCCATTTCACTTGAACACCCAGCAGTATTAGAAATAGGGCTTTTGCTTATTTGTAGTAGTCACAGTCAGAATTGAGCTGAACGGTGACCCCAGACTGACTCAGAGTCTGTCTAATGCATCCACGTTGCTGTGGCATATTTGCTCTGATCAGAGGCAGACAGCAGTGGCAGCAGACGCCCACTTAATAGGACTGTGGTGTCCGGAACAATAGTTCCCTGAAGGCGGCCAGCTTGTACTACTGTAGTCAGTAAATGACACCACAATTAGGAAAGCACATGATCGAATACAGTGTCTTTGTGCAGCGATTTAACTTATTCCAATAAGCCCAAACCCGTACTCAAATGGGTATACGTTAGAAAACCTTGAATGTGACATCACTGATGTTGCCTTTGTCAAAAACATAAAATATCCTAGAGCTGTTATACGGTGCTTTTTCTTTTACTATTTATATCTCCTTCAACATCACACCAGACATTTATTAATAAAAAAATAGTTGGAAATAAACATGTAACATAATAGGCATTCAAAGAAAATGTTTGCAAATTTGCAAAGTGCTAACCTTTATGTCTTATAAGTGTGGTTACACAAAGAGAGATAGAGCCAGTGGCAAAGACCAGCATTTGCAGACAGAGTGTTGCGGTAGTGTGAGCTGCAGCGAGGGAACACCAAGGCTACATGTGCACTCATGCGTAATAAAGACGTGTCAGAATAAATTACAAGTCACATGTGATCATCACCTTCTGACACTGATGTTGTTTTGCTAATTGCAGATTTCCTTTCCGGGACATTAGAGGGTTTACAGGGTACACTAGACAGCCGTTCAAATGTTACATCCACCAGGATTATCAATATCAGCTGTGCTCTTTGGAACTGCACCAGCAATCATTTGAAGCCAAGAAAAACAATCTGTAACCAACACAGCTTTTGAATGTTTCAATGGTTCTATGCATAGGCAGAGTTTGACTTTTGTGGGTAGGGTGGGGGGGTCAAACATGCTAACACCACATCACCCAAAGTCCAGTATTCATTTACCTGCAATATACTATGTGCAATACTTACTAAGTGCAATATTCAATGCCTCACTGTCAACTTCTGCTACTTAACTTCTATTCACACATATTCTATGTGCAATACTTATTTAGGTGCAATATTAATGTCCAATATTCAATGGCTCACTGTCAACTTCTGCTACTTCTATTCACACATATTCTATGTGCAATACTCGTTTACGTACAATATTAATGTGCAATATTCAATGCCTTCACTGTCAACTGCTGCTACTTCAATTATTTGTGCTGCCTGAACATAGGACTACATCATACATATTTTATATTTATCAAGATTTTATACTTTTATTCTTGCAAGCCTATTTCGAGATTTTTACTTGTCCTGTACTGTAAAGGGAGATCCGCCACAATTTCATTGTACAACTGTATAATGACAATAAAGGTCTATTCTATTCTATTCTGATTAGTCTGTTTTAAGGATATACATGTTTAAGTTTATCAGTCGTCTGAATGGTTCAGAAAATGTGATTGTGTTGGGCCTGACCAACATTTTGTACAGCTTTACACGCTACTTGTCTCGGTTTTGGAAGCACTGGTATACGTGCCTTTTAAATGTGGGTCGTTAGGAGACCCAGTGCTGTGCTATTGTTTTACCATTTCTTTATTTTATTTTATTTTGTCTTTTAATCTATTGTTGTGTTGTGTTGTTGGACCTTGAGTCTGTTAATAAAAAATCTATCTATCTATCTATCTATCTATCTATCTATCTATCTATCTATCTATCTATCTATCTATCTATCTATCTATCTATCTATCTATCTATCTATCTATCTATCTATCTATCTATCTATCTATCTATCTATCTATCTATCTATCTATCTATCTATCTATCTATCTATCTATCTATCTATCTATCTATCTATCTATCTATCTATCTATCTATTCTATTCTATTCTATTCTATTCTATTCTATTCTATTACCCCGAAACGCAGTGTCAGCAATAAAATTATTTTATAAGATATATGTATAGTATAAATCCGGAGAACAAACTGCACGGAATTTGTTGAAATCAACTCATTCATTACTGTACGTCAAATCAAACTGTGCAATGTTATTCAATGATTTCTTGGTACAGAACATTTTGAATGTCGTAGTGGGAACTCTATCGAACTCTGTAGATTCTGAAGGGAATAGGTTCCGTTCTTGCACACACCATATAATTGTTTGCATTAGTCTAACACATTCATCTAACTATAGTTTAGGCAGACTTCACTCCATGCCGTTGACACAGTAAAGTGAATCACCTTATTGGAGCTCTTGAGAGGGAAATGAAGAAATGGTACTGTTTCTCGTAGACACCGTCTAACTGTTTGCATTACTCGAACACACGTAATATAATTAATCAGGGAATAGTATCATTTCTCATACTTACTGTAGGACTGCACTACTCTAACACACCTAATATAAAATAAATAGCACACCATAGTTTAAAGAAGCAGAATAGATACACAATGCCATCTTATCACACAAGCCCAATGTGTGCGTCACGAGCAAGGTTGACGCACCAACTCTGGCAATCAGTTCTCCCGACAACGAACAAGGACAAAGACCAGCGCGCTTTGTCCTAAAACAAGTTGCGCCAGCCCGGATAACAAAGTTGATAGCGGGCGCTTGGGACGTCAAGACCAGCGTCGGTCGCTGTGGTAACCACGTCCCATCAGCAGTCTTAACTGTGGATTACTGATCAATGATATTTCAGATCAGTTGCCGATCTTTGTTATATATGACTGTGCTGTACTAAAACAAAAAGAAAAACAAACAATTAAATATCCAAGGTGTAGAACAGAAGAGACCATAAATTCTCTCAAAAATGAGATGCAAGTAACTGGAAATTTTTATATAGCAAGAAAAATGTTGATGATGCTTACAAATACTTTTCACAGGTATTTATATATATACATATATATATATACAACAAAAACTGTCCAATAAGAAGAAATAAGTTTAATTTGAAACATGATGACAAACCATGGATCACAAAGGGTCTAAAAAAATGCTTGTAAGAAAAAGAACACATTAGCAAGACGGAAGACATAGTTGAGGGATTCAATGACTATTTCGTAAGTGTTGGGGAGAAGCTGGCTGCGAATATTGGGGGAAATCAGATCATTGATCCAACTGTTTTTAAAAATATCTCAAGAAATCCAAATTCAGTATTTCTAAGCAAGGTGGAAAACAAGGAGGTTGTTGATACAGTAAATACATTCAAAAACAAGACTTCAACTGATTGCAATGGGATTGACATGACGATTGTAAAAACTGTAATACATAGTAAATCCACTAACCTACATCTGCAAACTTTCTTTTAGTACTGGAGTTTTTCCACAGAAAATGAAAACGGCCAAAGTCACTCCACTTTATAAACCAGGTGACAGCAAATTGTATTCCAATTATCGCCCAGGATCTTTATTGTGCCAGTTCTCAAAAATACTGGAGAAACTGTTTGAAAAGAGACTTAAAATTTTCTTGGAAAAATTCAGTATTTTGTCAGAAAGCCAGTATGGGTTCAGAGAACTAAGATCAACTGCACTTGCATTGCTTGACCTTACTGAAGAAATATCTAGTTGTATTGACAAAAGTAATCACGTAGTTGGTGTTTTTGTGGATTTAAAAAAGGCATTCGATACAATTAACCATGATATATTACTTGGGAAAATGGAAAGATACTGGTTTAGAGGCATTGTTCTGAAATGGTTAAAAAGTTACATGGGAAATCGCAAACAGTACGTACAGATTGGTGATTACAGATCATCATTATCGGACATTACAGTTGGAGTACCACAGGGCTCTGTATTGGGTCCAAAACTCTTTACACTCTTTATCAATGACCTATGTATGACATCTAAAAAATTAAAATTTCTACTCTTTGCAGATGACACCAGCATCCTATGCTCAGGAAATTTTTTAAAGAATCTGATGCATGATGTAATGACTGAATTAACATATCTGAATCACTGGTTCACGCTAAACAAATTATCAATAAATATGGTAAAAAAACTAAATATATTTTGTTTGGAAATAAAAAGACAAAAACTGAAGAAAAGATAATTATAGACAATAGCGAAATTGAGCGAGTAACTGAGACTAAATTTTCAGGTGTAATACTGGATGAACAGTTGAATTGGAAGTCACAAATAAAGAACATAAAAACAAAACTGGCAAAAAGTGTTGGACTACTTAACAAAACGAAACCCTTTTTAAATTATAAAGCACGCCATATCTTCTCTTCATTAGTAATGCCATACCTCAGCTACTGTGTGGAGGTTTGGGGCAATACATATCCCAGCAATTTACAGTAACTTGTGGTACTTCAAAAAAAGGCAATAAGAATAGTGCACAAGGCTAAATACCTCGAACATACAAATAGACTGTTCTTGGAATCCAAGCAGTTAAGATTCCTGGATCTAGTCAAATTCAAAATGGCCATAATCATGTTTAAGGCACGGAAAAACACATTACCTGGAAATATACAAGTTTTGTTTTCAAATAGACAAGGAGGGTATAATCTGAGAGGGGAGTTAAACTTCAAAAAGCAACATCACCGTACAACAAAAAAGAGCTTTTGTCCTTCAATTTTAGGTGTGGACTTGTGGAACAAACTTACCGAGGACCTAAAGAAACGCGCTAATTTGAGCGTGTTTAAGAGAAAACACAAAGATCTTGTTTTCTGTAATTATAGAAATGAATTATAGTATTTAAGTTGAGAAAATGTTGAGTGATGCCAACCATTGTTCTTTAGGCATTATTGAACTGTTGTGAATTGTATTTGTTTTGTCTGAATTCATGCTGATGAGTATGTAGTGGACAAAGGGGTAGGATTCATATAGGTTTTTTACTTCTTCCTACTCCTTTTCGAGTCTTATGTTTTGTTTGTATTCTTGTATAGACCCTACCCACGTGACGTCACAACTCCGCTCTCCTGAATGGTACCGCCCACTTGTCCGTCAAAACATAGTGTTAACCTGTTACGGCTACGTACATTCCTCCTATTTACGGCGTGTTTTTCTGCTCCTTAACATTAATAATCAAAATGGTGAAAGCGTGTGTGGCTGTTGGTTGCACTAACAGAGAAGATGGAAGGAGAGACTTGAAGTTTTACCGTATTCCGAGGGATCCAAAGAGGAGAGCGAAATGGACGGCTGCAATTCGACGTGAAAACTGGGCACCAAAAAATCACCACAGACTATGTAGTAGTCATTTTATATCCGGTAAGATGCATTTAAGATATACTTAGAGGGTTTTGGGCTGACAAATAACCACAATTAAGATCACTGCGAGGCTAATCGCCGACAACATACGACGTAGTACGACATAGTTTCAAATTCAAGATGTTTGTGACTTCCCTTTCTTCCACCATCGTTATTTTTTGAATAATATTTAGCTGGTACCAAGTGAAAGAAACTGGCCTCGTCTACGGGGCTGACAAATAACCACAATTAAGATCATTGCGAGTCTAATCGCCGACAACATACGACGTAGTACGACATAGTTTCAAATTCAAGATGTTTGTGACTTCTCTTTCTTCCACCATCGTTATTTTTTGAATAATATTTAGCTGGTACCAAGTGAAAGAAACTGGCCTCGTCTACGGGGCTGACAAATAATCACAATTAACATCATTGCTAGGCTAATCGCCGACAACATGCACGTATGTATGTAGTGAGAGTGCTATCGCTAAACCATATAAACATTAAAAGCCTTAACTCCATTGACAAACGACATGAAATACATTAGACTTGACAGTGGATGTTAGCAATAACAAAAGATTTTGAATTGAAAATTTCGTAACTCACCTTTCCAAGCACAAGATAGATTCCTGCCGAATTTTCGTGGACGAGGACCTGTTTCACCCAACCAGCAACGAAGTATTTATAAGCCTCCAAGCTCTTGAAGTTTTTCAAATTTTCGTGAGAATAGGCTGATTTTGTGTGGACAAGATAATTGTAAATATCAGCGTAGCAGATGTCAGGCAGACAGGGCGAAGACAGTGGGTCGAAAAACATCGATTTGGGCATCAAATATGGATCTGGCGACTGTATAGAACGAAGCTTTTCCACATAACGCCTTTTATGCAACACATCCAGTGAGTTTACGGCATCAGAAAGCACCGGGTCTTCCATGAAATGCATTTTAAATTCCTCGATCAATTGAAAACAATGCTAATACAGAGACAAAATGACGGACAAGTGGGCGGAACCACACAGCGAGCACGTGGTTTTGTGACGTTGGTGGGTAGGGTATATATCCATAATGTGATGCATGTTCTCGAAAATCAATCAATCAATCAATCAATCAACCAATCAATCACTCAATCAATCAATCAATCAATCAATCAATCAATCAATCAATCAATCAGCAAAGAGCGAGAGAGACAGGATGATGTATTAGTGATGGAGCTGTGCATTAGCATTGGCGGCTAGCTTGAATGCGGCTTTTAGAGAAGAGCGGCTTGACAACAGCCGTAATAAAATAAAACGGGGGTGGAGGGAGGATCTGTGCTCCAAATTTGCAATATTTCAAGATTGCTTACATAGCCGAGAGTCGGGGCAAACTGTCAATATATGTGTACGTCATGCACGCACAATGCGTACATGCAATCAAACCATAGACTACAAACTGTGAATATAAGACTAAATGGGGATTATTTATGTCTGTCATTTGTGTCCTCTTTTTGGTAATCAAAATATTATCACCCTAGAGTGGGGTGCATGCGGGTCTGTTTGCACAGCGCATTTCGGACTGCGAATTAGTGCGCATGCGTGATACTTGAATGGGCTCAATGGACAAAGGCAGTCTGAACGAGCATGCCAAAAAACAGTTATGACAAAAAATCGGAATTGTGCATTAAGACCTGCAGTATGAACCTTGCCATTGAGTGAGTAGCGCTTTTTATAGACACCATGTAATAAAGAATCATTTTTTTCAATTCCTCCAACAAAACATAAATGCAGCATCAATATTACGGTGTGCATGTAAATCATACAATTGACGGTGCAAATGACATCTTCCCACCTGCTTTACAAGTTAGTGCCAGATAAACTGCCCATCCTTGTTGTTCGTTTTTACCTCTCTGTTGATGTTTGTTTGGTCTCCTATTCCTATGAATTGTGAATTTGAATTGTTCAATTTTACTCTTTACCTATGAGGCATTTAACTGCGGTTAACTACTCTGGTCGCAAATTGAAGTGTCAGATTACCGTAGCTGCCATCTTTTAGCTAATTGGCTATGAATACAATGACAATATGACCAAAATGAATAGAATCAATCTGCCTCTGGGGTGGTCTGTTGGTCATCTCTCATACACCACACACCGTAATAGGAAAAAATGACATACATGTGAAAACTTTTTTTTAATCTAGGATTGTGTGTGTGTGTGTTTTAGAATGGAATCTGTTCGAATTTAGGGCTTCCACCGTACAGGGCCCAAGATATCAAATCGGTGCTCTATGACAGAAAGGCGAGCAGAAATAAAATACAATTTGTTATTTATATATTCATACCCTGGGCTTAAACCCATGCGAAAGAATGTGCTCACCGTGTCAGAACAGAACTACATAAACCTGCCCTCAGTGCAGCAATCGGTTTTATATTTCTTTTTTTACCACACGTTCTCATTTTAAATTCAATATAGATGTGCCATCACGTAATACAGTTGTGAAAACCCATCACCTATTTTGATTTAACCAAGAAAAGCATCAAGATTTGAATATTTTACAAATAACACTATTTATGCTTGTCAAATATTCTCTTCAGCTGTATTTCAAGATGTAGTCTGTATCATCCTAAGTAGACTATTTCAGTTCATTAGTCATTCATGTATTCATGCTTGGTGCTGTCATTGTCAAAAAGCAGGACATTGCGTCTTAAGAATAGATGGAAAAGATAGGAATGGAACCAATTGCAGAAAGCAGGGGACAGTAGTGGGGGGAAGCCAAAGTAGAAACCGATGCCAACAAAAAGCAGCCCATAGATGAATAAACTGCTGTCGAGATGTCAATAAAGGAATTTCTTTTGTTTTTAGGTAATAATAATCCCTGTGCGCACACAATTGATATTAACCCCACTCAAAAGGTGTCGTAGATGATCCGACCAACTTTATTGACCACTTAAGTACAGGATGTGGGCAACGGTTGTGTATTTTATTGAAGTACAATTACTACATCCTTAAAATATGACATTTGTTTTTTTACATGATTACTAAAGATAGCAATTACAAAATAATGTTGAACGAATGATGTTACTCTCCCAGGGATTACCCCCTAAATCAGGGAACGGGAACCTGTGGCTCGTGAAATTTTTTTTTTTTTAAAACTTTCGTTATACTCCTTTGCGCATTGCCCGAAACGGCGACGGTCACCAGTCATACGTGTTGTGCAGTAATGAGCAGACGTGACTTTTGCGGCGTATGTTAGCTTTTGTAATGCTCTGACAACACTCCCGCACTTCGCACTAGACATCATCAAATAGCAACCTAGAGGTGCTACGTTAGATCCCCCCCAAGTCCCATGCCATTGGCTGCGTGACCCCAGGGTGATCATGGGACACGTTGTCCATATACTAGAACCGACGACTAGAAAGCCAGTTCACAATAATTTTATTGGGAAAGTGGCAAACATAAATGTTGTTGTTTCTTTCTATCTATCGCATAGGCAATGCAGATGAGGCAGAGACACTGTTCAAGTGGGGTTGCGCATGTGCGTGAGATCAGGAAGTAAACTTTCGTTTTCAGTTTCGTTTTCCGCGTTGTCATCTAATTTTAGAAACTCTTTTGAGAAGATGGCAAAAAGAAAAAAAAGACGAGGAGTTTCGTACTTTTCAGCAGGACATAAATGCGGCACCGTTTTTTCTCTCGCTTTGGATGAGTCAACAGACTAAAGTATTTAACGCAGTTCAGCGTGATTGCAAGGTTTTGACTATGAAAGGGACAACAAGAGGGGAGGATTTATTCAAGTCCTTTACTGAGTTCGGTAAAGATAAAATCTACCGATGGATAAACTTGTTTCGGTGTGCACAGATGGTGCTTCGTGTATAAGTTTCTAAACGCCTGCAAGTATGAACCAGACTACAAAGCCATCAGCAAAACCATGCAGCACCAGAATTTGCATTAATTGTAAGAAATACCCATCATTGATTAGCAACAGCATAACTATGTTATTAAAAATAATTTAGAGACTTGCTGTACTTTAAAAGTGATTGAAATTACACAAAATGCACATATTACTTGTATTTTTAGTTTTAAACATATTGTATGAAAAATATGTGGTGTTCATGGCTCTCTCAGCCAAAAAGGTTCCCGACCTTTGCCCTAAGTGATGAATTTGTAGTTGGTTGTTGTTATAAAGATTCAGTAACAAAGCTGTAAGTCTACCGTTTCACCTTCCTCCCTTCACTTTGCATTTGCTGAATGTATTCCAAACAAAATGAATAGGGTAGTGAGCACCAGAGCAGACAAATGCTAACAGCAGAGAGTAATAAAATGATTTTATCATCCTTTTAGATACACAGTGCTGACAGTACAGTTCAAACTGATCACATAATACTTGAACAAGAGTGATGTCGGATGCTGGTGTGTTGTTTCTGTACCATGAGACATTATGATGCAATACATATTGAAATGTTAATATTTTGTCCCACACTGAGTCATGACCACCCAACTTATTTTGCGCTTGAATTGTTACCCTAGTAGCATGATATGTAAAAATTTGATAATTTAGAGAAATCGAACATATTAATTCAACAGTGGGCTTTGGGTATTTTACATGAAATAATCATATCCATGCCTGATCAGTAGTCTGAGTACAGCACCTAGCAAAAGAAGATGTGACACCTGTCAGTAGCAATGTTCGACACGACGACTTATGCGGGTAGCTGAACCGTCGTGTTTTTGAGTTCTTTGATCGGCCCGCATGCCCGGCCAGTGGGGTGAGCGGACGGGAAGGCAGAACAGCCTTTGAAGACTTCAATCATCTTTTACTGATAAGATTATTATGTTGCTGCTCTTTGACTTCAAGGCCCTAATCAATTGTGACAGAGATTGGCCTGCTTCTGCAGCTCCCACAGGGAGGCAATAAGGTGCAGCAATTTTAAATAGCTCATGGTGGGGACATTCACAGAATTATTAGATCCTATCAGTTTGGTGGCAAAAATGGGGCAACCGGGCAAAGCGATAGTAGCCTCAAGCAATGCCAGAGTCAACAGGCAAAAAAGAAACAAATTTCAACATACTACATCTGGGTTCACCCAAAATGACAAGAACCTTTGGGCCTTATAATCAATGTCTCCAGGCTCACATTGACTGTGGAACTTAAAGATGGTTTGGTGAAATAATTATTTTAGGATCTTATTACCCAAATGTGTGATTAAACACTATTAAGAGCGTGTCTGTGCCTGTTCAATTTACAGTGTCGTGCTTTCATGAGTTTTCCTAAAACTTCAATCTATTAAATTTTGAATTCACTCTATGAATATGTCATTTGAACATCATTTCAGCCTTACCCCATTCAAAAAGCACCCAGCTGTTCTTTTTAAGGGGCAGTTTACATGACGACTCTGTGACACGAAGACACAATGACTGTATTGCGCAGTTGCCTCGCGTGCATATGGTGTCAGCAAAGATGAAAAATTCTGAATCTTGCCTCCAAAGTGGAAGAATTCAATTGCGGGGGGCTATCTCCACATGCATATCAAAGGCTCAAGCGGTGCGACACCGCGCCGATAACGTCAGCACTCGTACACGTCACATTGGGCGTGCGCAGTGGTGCTACTATACATTAAAAACAGCAAATATGGCGGAATGTCGGCTTTAATTTACTGTTTTACTATTTTTAAATTAAATATGTTGAATGTTTCCATTTTTGTGCCTTTTTGAACAAAAGAAAAATGCCATCACTTCGAGTGGGCGGGCATATTTTTCTCCTGGCTGAGGAACTTTGGTGGGGTCAAAGTATCATAAATCAATCTCTGTTGCCTTGTAAATCTGCAGTGCCCCCTCGGGCCTGGCATGAATACGACATCTTTTTCATGCGGAATTGCAACATTGTTCGAATGGAGACGGGCCCATACAAATACAAACATTCGGGGCCGCAAGGCGGTTCCTGACCAATTTGGTGCCCTAGGCAACATATTTATTGGCGCCCCCCCCCCCCCTTATTTTCACCACATACATTTAAACACTCACACTGAAAAAGCACGTTATCTCTTTGTAATTTATTACATAAAAAAAGACAAAAAACAAGTGCAGAAATTAAAAGAAAAATTCTGCAATAACTATTCAAAAGCACCAATGAAAACACTTAAAAAACAAATGCATTAAATAAATTACAATTGTTATTACAATATGATTAACACCCACCCACACAAAACTATATAAAGACATACAGAACACTTTAAAATGCAACTTTTTTTTGCCTTGATCTATAACCTTACTCACCTTGTCTTCACTGATGCAAAAGCATCTATTGCACTTACATATGACAGTTGTTTTGGAAGATGCACTTCCTTCCTGGACTTGGTGGGCTTGGACTTGGTGCTGATGTGGATAAGTTTGCTGTAAAAGATGGCCCAGGATGTACAGAGGTAGAAAGAAAATATTTCAGAAGAGCATCTACAAAGAGAAGAAAGTGGAATGTTACATTATATTAGTCAAATAGCTGTTGATTGTGAAACCATATGATATACCCATAATAGCGCCTAAATTCTTGCAGCCTACTGTACCTATCTATTGGATCCGGCCACTATCTTTGATGAGCGTCGTTAAAAGAAAATAAATTCTTGAAGCACCGCAACTACACAGGACTATCCAATAATAATGAATTAAATAATATATGATAGCAAAAAAATAAATTGAATGTTTTTACATGAATATGATCACCATTTTAATTAATTAATGACACATTTAATAACAAATGTTTAAATCCGTGGCACTTTTAGTCCCCAATACCACAGAACTTTGAAATGATTAATTCCATATTTAATGGAGTATTTATTTAATTAACCTTGGCACTTTTAGGCAAGGCAAATTTATTTGAAAAGCACAATTTAACACAAGGTAAAAGTGGTTCACATCACATGAAAATAAGCAAGACAATTTTAGTCTCCCATACACTTTGTCCAAATTTCTCTAAAATTGGAGGGGGAGTAAATTTAACTGAAACTAATCCACAGCTGGCTGAATACTGAAAATATTTTTAAAACAACAGCCTGGCTACTGATACAGTATAATTTTGCTTTAGCACAAAGTCATATAAGCTCTATGTAAATAACAGCTAGCTTGCAGTTGCGCTAAGTCTACGTGCTTATGCTGTTGAAAAAAATCATCACAACAAACCTCTGTTTTTCTTCACGTCTTTGCTGTCTTCTTTCTTTTTCTTCTGACCCAAAGGGCTTTTGTCTTTTCATGAAGTTGACTTGTCACCGTAACGTCGTTCAATTACGGAGGCTAAAAATAGCACCTTCAAGTAGCTCGCTGGTCTGCTGGGTGGTGAGACTAGGGTTCGTGGTGAAATTATCGCATCACAGGAAAAAGTGAAACGGGCAGAAGGCACACTAGAAAAATGATTTCATTATTATTTAAAAACTTATTATGAATGGTTTTGTTGTTCTTTTGTTTTATTGTTTTGAATAAGCTTTTGAATACTACTTTTATCAGATATTATTTGAATATTTTTCTTGACGCTTTTTTGGATGCTGGTGCGCCCTTATGCGGTTGCTTCAATTGCCTTATGGGCGGCACGGGTCTGATGGGCCCTTTACATGGCGACTCTCCGAGAATACGAAAAATACGAAAAATTTCATGTTTGCATTTATATGGGCCCGTCTCCATTCGAACAATGTTACAATTCTGCAAGAAAACGATGTAGTATTCATGCCAGGCCCTAGGGGGCACTGCAGATTTACAAGGCAACAGAGAATGATGCACTTTGACCCCACCAAGCTCCCTCAGCCCGGAAAAAAATATGCCCGCCCACTCGAAGCAATGGCATTTTTCTTTTGTTCAAAAAGGCACAAAAATGGAAACATTCAACATATTTAATTTAAAAGTATTATTAAAACAGTAAATTAAAGCTGACATTCCGCCATATTTGCTGTTATTAATGTTTAGTAGCACCGCTGCGCACGCCCAATGTGACGTGTACGAGTGCTGACATTATTGGCGCGGGTCGCGCCGCGGGAGCCTTTGATATGCATGCCGAGGAAGCCCCGCTCCATCTCCGCAATTGGATTCTTCCACTGTGGAGGCAGGATTCAGAATTTTTCGTCTTCGCCTTCCGTCTTAGCCGAAACCATATAAATGCGAGGCTACTCCGCAACTCAGTCATTGCGTCTTCGTGTCGCAGAGTCGCCATGTAAACTGCCCCTAAGAATGCTGTTCCAGTTACGCCCATCAGATGTCTCTTTTCCTCCCCCGCCCTCCTACTCTTCTTCTCTCCCTCCTCCCACAGGGAATGATGGCCCATCATTCAGTCAAAGCCATCAGTCTTGACAAAGGAGGCCAGTTGTAGCCAGCAGTCGTCACCTTTGACCTACAGCCATTCACTCGTAAAATGTTTGCTGTGAGTGGTGGGGTATGTAGGTATGGCTGTTGGAATCATTGAGGAGAAATAAAAAGTCTCATTTTCAAGAGCTCACATTGCTCCAGACAAACAATAATCACATGACTCCATTAAACCAATCAGACGCAAGCTTGCCGTTCTATGATCACACCAGCCTCTTCAATCACTTTGCGTCTTTAAAGCACTGCAAAAAATGACGTATTTGACATAGAGCGCTGCCCTGTACATGACTCAAAAGCGCAGATTTAAACCTCTCTCACAATTTTTATTTGGCACCGATTAACCACAGATAACCGGAGATATGATCCTTTTAATTTCATAATAGGAACTATGAAGAAACTGTTCATTATCCAAACTGGGAACATTTTTCTCCACTAGAGGTCACTCGTGCTCTTTCGATGAATAATGCTTCATTTCTGTCTTTTTTTTCTCTCGCCGGAATGCAATGATTTTTATTTTTATTTTTTTGTACTTCTTTGGCTAAATGTAGTTAGGTAATGGTTTATTATACAGTATCATTATAACAACAGTTCATATAGATAAGTTTGTGTTGTGAGAAAAAAAAAATACAATTGTTAAAAAACCAAACAAACAAAAAAATAAGCAGTTACTCACAATGTTACTCATCACGTGAGTATTCTTTTCACCGGATACTTTTTTAAAAACATGTACTTATTTGTAGTTTTTGAATGACTACTTTTATTTGAGTAATATTATTTTGACGTTACGCTACTCTTACTTGAGTCAAATTTTTGGCTACTCTACCCGCCTCTGTATCTGTCAATAACAATCATCTAAATATAAATACAGAATGATTAGCGAAAAAGGCTGTCAAAAAAAAAAAAAAAAAAACACGAAATAACCAGGTGTCAACATAAGTGCAAAGCTTTATGACCAACAAAATAACATTACAGAGCTGTGATTGCCACTGTAATAATAGTATGACAACCAACTAGTCTTGCACCTACTGTGTAGTGACAGACACATGAAGTTGTCAAATGACTGCATGAACAATGACTGTGCAGGTGGAGAAATGATGATAATCGACTGAATATGTGTAAAAAGCACAGTTTGAAAAGGCAGATGAGCGAATTGAACATCTAGTCACCCAAATAGCAGCATTCACTCCCCCATACATAACTATTGGGTATTTAGAGTCTTAAAGACTACCTAAACATGCATATTTTTTGACTGAAGCTCCGAAAGAGGATCAGCCAAACTCTATTGCCCTCTTTCCATGATAGTGCTGTATTAAAAGCAGCGTCTCAGAATTCTCTACACGTTCCAGGAAAATTCCTTGGGCTAAACTAAAGGATTTGTCGTAAAGAGGCCTTTTATATGGTGATGTTGAATTATGTCCAAATACTGAACTGTGAGTGTATGATATTAAATGTCATTCTAACCAGGTGCCCCTGCCCAGTTTTCACTTTCTGCTGCACTAAATTAACGTCAATCAAACGTTTTTTTTTTTTTTTTACCTGTCGCTTTCTCCTCCAAGCTGTGACATTTAGTACTCGGGATATGTGTCCTTCAAGAGAATGAGGGCCGTCTGCAGAAATACAGTACACCTTAAATATAACATGAACTCCTGGTAATAAAAATGTGACATAAGAGTTGGAAAACATGCCAAACTCCTACCAGACTAATGCTGCTCCAATCAAAGGTACTGTTTTACTGACTGTAATTCAATCCTTAAAATACATTACTGTATATAATTATGACTAAAATGACTCAATCTGTCGACATTCTTGAAATGATTTAAATTTGTGAATTTATCGCAAACGGATTCAAGTAGAAAAAGACTGAAAAGGCTTGTAGCAAGTGATACACATGTCTATATATGTATACATATGTATTATTTATCTATTTGACTTTATCATCATATGGTGATTTTCTTTGTGCACACTTATCCGATGTCCTGAATGTATAGTTGGTTAAAGTGGTTAAAGACGTTGACAGAGTTCATAAGTCATAGGGCCCTTGGAGGTCCTTATAAGGTGGACATTATATGTTTGTCAAAATATTAAAGCACTTATAGTGTCATTTTAACATACAAGACACCTACCAGTATGTGTGTGTCGAACCTTAATTCATTTTTTGCTTCAATACAAATGAAATATTCTTAAAGGGGAAGTTCACAATTTTTGACATTAGGCTTAATCTTCGAGTTAGCAGGGTTTCAATTAGTCTGTAGAGTTGATTTCAACAAATTCCGTGCAGTTTGTCAGTTATTTGTTAGTTTCAGGGCACAGGAGTGGCTAAGCTAGCACGAGTCATTGGTCCCATCTTAGCATGCCAATAGCAATACAACATATGCACATATGTGAATCATGGCTGACCCATGCAATCAATAGTGTTGGCTATGTTTCAGGATAAAATTATTAAAACTTACCATTGCGTGTTAATAATTGTATACAATTGTACAAAAAGTATGGAATCACCAGTCTCTAACGAGCACTCACTCAGACATTTTATTATGTAGAACAAACTCGAATAAAAAGCTTGAAAAAACTCTTTAGCATTCAGAAACACAAAAAGAAATGAATAAAACATTGTGGTGGTCTGTAAATGTTACTTTTATAGAGCAAGTGTAGGGAAATAAATATAGAATCACTCAATTCTGAGAAAAAATATATGGAATCATGAGAAACAAATAAAGAAATAACAATCAACACACATCTCTAGTATTTAGATGTACCACCTCTGGCTTTTATGACAGCTTGCAGTCTCTGAGGCATGGACTTGATGAGTGACAAACAGTATTCTTCATCAATTTGGTGCCAACTCTCTTTGATTGCTGTTGCAGAGCCTTGCTGTGGACCATTTTATTCATTTTCACCACAGGTTTTCAATAGGGTTGAGATCTGGGCTATTTAAGGCGATGATATTGACTGGATGAGTCTCCCTCTAAGGAATGCTTTAACAGTTTTAGCTCTGTGGCATGATGCATTGTCATCTTGGAAAATGATTTCATTATCCCCAAACATATTTTCAATTGAAGGGCTAAGGAAGCTGTCAAAATTTTCAATGTAAACTTGTGCATTTATTGAAGATATAACCATAGCCATCATAGCCAGTGCCTTTGCCTGACATGCAGCCCCATTGTTTTATTTACCTGACTACCAGGTGACTACTTCCGCCTTCATCAGTGTGTCACTGATTTTGGTGTAACACGTCATTTATCAGCTGTGACCACACACGAGGTAGGCCTGGCCAGGAAGGAGCTTGAGACGCCAATGTGTCCAACCAAACAGTTCTTTAATCAGAAAAAACAGCGGGTTTCCCCAAAAGAAAAAGGCCGAAATGTGGCACAAACTAGTGATGGGTCCAGTGACACTAATGCGCCGGTGCACACGTGCGCGTATCGCTACAAGAAAATCACGTGACCGATTCATGAACTCATTGAACTGTGTCGACACAGTCATGACGCGGCAAACTGGTTCAAAAGGAAGCGCGTCTGTCAACGCGATGGAGTTGATGAAACAATCCACATCTCACGGTTACTTCCTTGTTGTCTACATGCTATGGAAATGGACGTAACACAGGGAAAACGCACTTGTCATCTTCCATTCAAAATACAATTAATTTTAAGGTAACTCTTAGTTTATTAGTGTGACGGGTACATGCGAGTCCGTTGTTTGCGGTGCGTGGAAATATCCCATATGATGCCTATAGACCCTACTCACCTACGTCACAAAATGACGTGTCGCTGTCCGGCCGCCATATTGTCCATTATTTTTTAGCCCTATTCTCAATGGTTTCAATTAGTCGTGCAATTTATAGAGCAATTCATGGAAGCCCCGGTGTTATCTGACGCTGTAAACTCATTGGATGCGTTGCATAAAAGGCGTTATGTGGAAAAGCTACAGTTTATCCATTCGCCAGATCCATATTTGATGCCTAAATCGATGTTTTTCGACCCGCTGTCTTCGCCGTCTGTGCCTGACATCTGCTACCCTGATATTTACATATCTTGTCCACACAAAATCAGCCTATTCTAACGAAAGTTTGTAAACTTTAAGAGCTTGGAGGCTTATAAATACTTCGTTGCTGGTTGGGTGAAACAGGTCCTCGTCCACGAAAATTCGGCAGGAATCTATCTTGTGCTCGGGAAGGTGAGTTACGAAATTTTCAATTCAAAATCTTTTGTTCTTGCTAACATCCACTGTCAAGTCTAATGTATTTCATGTCATTTGTCAATGGAGCTAGGGCTTTTAATGTTTATATGGTTTAGCGATAGCACTCTCACTACATATATATATAATATGTAATAAATATGAAGTGCGTTAGCACTACTCCAGATTGTCCCTAGTTGAATTTATTTTTTGGCTTTTGACCTCAATAGTGAAATTGTAAATTAATTGTATGACAACTGTCTTATTATCCCCCTATAATTATATATTTTCAGGTAGTTCATTCACAACGTCTGAGTGTATGTTGCCGGCGATTAGCCTAGCAATGATCTTAATTGTGGTTGTCAGCCTAAAACCCTCTAAATATATATTAAATGCATCTTACCAGATATAAAATGACTACTACATAATCTGTGGTAATCGTTTGGAGCCCAGTTTTCTCGTCGAATTGCAGCAGCCCATCTCGCTCTCCTCTCCGGGTCTCTCGGAATCCGATAGAACTTCAAGTCTCTCCGTCTATCTTCTCTGTTATTGCAACCGACCGCCACACACGCCTTCACCATTTTGATTACTAATGTTAACGAGCAGAAAAACACGCCATCATAGGAGGAATTTACATAGCGGTAATGCATTAACAGTGACGAGTTGACGGACAATATGGCGCGGGGGCGTGGTTGTGACGTCATGTGAGTAGGGTCTATAAGACGCTGTAAATTGAACTGCTGGCTTGGTGGTCAGAGCTCTCACCTTTCACCCGCGATACATAATACCTCGTGGGTACGAGTCCAGGTCTGAACGTGATAAATTAATTACAGTATGTCCTGTGGATTTGGAGATATTGATAAGGTTATTTTTTATTGCAGGAGAAATGTCGCATTTGTACTTTCAACCTGTCATATACAAACAATAGCCACCTCCTCAATGCTGAATGCTGAATAATGCTGAAGCATTATTGGGCCAAGCATGAGAATGAAGTTTCTGATAATCCCAAAATAAACACAGGTATAGAGCCATTCCTTTACTTTCCCACAGTAGCTTTTTTGGTAATTTATTAGAAATCGGTAATTAAGCTATAATTTATTTACTGTCCACTTCATTTTTTTTTCTGATGAGCTATGGTACACTTAGATGATGAAGTGGGGAGTCAAGGAGGCAATGCAACTGTAGATAAAATAGCAAAAGTCCAACGATGCATGGCTGAGCCGAACATGGCACACAATGCAGATTTTCTTTAATACTGGTGGAGCTAATGGACATCTTATCCAAACCTCTTTCAACTGGCTAAGAAATTCTTGTGCATGCTGGCATCGTTGATTCCATGCAAGTGTGTGTTTTCCACAGCAGGTGAAATTGCTTGTTTAAAAAATAAATAGAAGGGAACCAACTAAATTTTAAACATTAAAAAACTATGTTTTTGAATGAAATTTTATCAAAACAAAAAGTCCACAAGCATCCTCATTCACCCATTCATCATTACTTATATTTTCACATTATATGTTCACATAATTTAAAGATATGGAATAATGCAATATGAATGCAAACACTTAAATGATTTGATTTTACATGTTATGTCATCAATTCAGTGTCAGTCTGTCAAGTGGGTTGCCTGTAGGGATTTTTTATGTCCAGCAGGTGTCAGTATTCAATGACACAGTAGCCACACAGTGTCAACACAGTGTGTCACTGTGTCGACACGCTTCATGAGGTCTCACGGACCCATCACTAGCACAAACAGTAACAAAGCAAACAATCAACTAAAATTTCTCAAAAATGGCAACTTAGGTCTGTTCTCATCAAAATACTAAAATGTCTTAAAAATGGCAACTTAGGTCTGTTCTCAAAATACTTTCTTCCAAGTCTCTCTGTCAATCTCCATCTGCCTCCCCCTTCACTTCATCTGGTCGTCTTTCATGTTGTCCTTCAGGCCAGCTGCAATTAGGTGGCTTAAGCAGCCTCACCTGGCTGCGTTGTGCGGCATGCTGGGAATTGTAGTATTTGGGCTTGCGGCCATTTTGACTTGATTCTTCAGCTCTGGAAAAGGAATGTAACGGCCCTCCACTACCTGTCCCTGCCTGATGTCACACAGCTGATGGATGAAGTCGTGACTCACCTGTCAGATTAGACAGGTGAGTCATCCCCTCTGCTCTCCCTTCACTCTTCCAGGATGCTGGTCCAGGTAGTACAGAGCATGTACGCCCCCTTGTCCCTGTCCTCGCGCCCTGCTTGCGGATTTCATTGGCCTCCCTGATCCAGCGCTGATGTTTTTCTTCGGTGGGGATGACTCTGAACTTTTACCTGTCCATAATGTGATTATCCCTTTATTGCCAAATGTATCACATTGTATACACCTAAAATTTCATGAGTTTGAGAGTAATTCAGAATTTTGACATTTCTTTTTGAAGAAAAAAAAATGATGGATGCAAGTCAACACATGCATCTACAGGTTCCATGGGAGGAAAAAAAAAAAAAACAGGATTTAGCTAGGGTTAGCTAGTTAGTTAGTTTTAGATATTTGAGCGCTTATTACACATATTCATTTTGACATTTCTTTTTACAAATTTGAAAAAAAGGTTTCATTAGGACCTTATTTTTCAAATTTTGGGATTCTCTGATAATTGCTTCATGTTGCAGGTCTTTAAGGGTTATCCCTTTTGCAGTGGTCGGTGATGGCTGACTTGTGGTGTTCTTGTTGCACTTGTTCTTTTATTGCCCTTGTATGTCTTATTGCTGTTTTCTTCTCACACACCTTCTTGTGTTCTGTTTTTCTTGTAATAATTACAAGATATAATACGATATACAAAATATAAGATACAAGATATAATTACAGTTTTAATTACTGTTTTGGAGAAATATTATTGGATGATTCTTGCAGTAACAACATGTTTCTATTTGTCCATTCATTCGTGTCCTGTATTTTCAGTCAATAATCAACATGAACTGCCGAACGGGTATCCATGCCTGGGACTTGTTACAGTTTCCCAACTGTAACTCATTACAGTCTCACAAGAAACTAATCATTGTTGAGCAGTACAATTAAGAATATTCCATTTGTATTGGAGCAAAAAAATGAATTAGTATCGGACACCAACACACTGGAGAGGTTAAGATTCGAGATTTTTATAAATGTCTTATTGCCTGATATTAAAGCCATTATGAATCCTGATAAACATATAATGTTAATAAGCATTATATAAAGAACTCATTAACACTTATTAACTCTTATTAATACTTATCACTAGGACCTTAACCTAAAGTATTACCGAAAAAAGTGATATAGATTAAACTGGATGGCGTTTTTTAAATTACGACCTCAGTCACTTTTCTTTGTAATTATCGGAAGGCTAACCCACTTGACAGATAGAAGGTCAGTTTAACTCTCAAGCATTTAATGCCGTTTTTCATTATTCTGACATCCCAACCTTTTTCAGGTCAGGAATATTAAGCAGTAAGCACAGAGAAGACTAAAGACAATTTTGAACCAGTTTTCCCACTAATCTTTTATCGCACACCTCTATCGCACACCAAAAATCCAAAGGATTAAGGCTGGCTCATCTGAGCTCACTATAGTTGAGGCCACTGGGGCATGAACTATCACTTATCACCTTGATTTCATTCCTAGCACTCATGGAAATACTTTTTTTTTGTTGCCAGGGAAATGAGTGAATCCATGCTTGGGAATAAAAAAGAACGGAGACAGAGACGCAATGCAATGCATGAGCATCGAGTTAAAGAGGAAAGCAATATAAAGGTGGAGCAGAAATTCGCCAATCTATTGGTCATCGATCATTTGCTGATTAAAGAAAAATCAAGACGCGTAATAGCAACCATCAGTTTGAATAAAGATTTTGAGCTTATTGTCATCACTTTCATTCACTATTGCTGTGATTGCAAACAGCTCAATTGCTCTACTAGCAGTTCACCTTTCTTTAGCAACACTGAACAGAAAATAAAGAGCAACACTTTTCTAAATGACGAAATAATTTCCCCTGTAGTCACATGGATAAATTATCACGTTATGTTCATACAAAGGTTTCATACTCATTAACTTTTCTCAAATTTACTTGTCTGCATATGTGGGTATTGATCTGCAAACCTCAGAGTGAACCTCGTTTTTCGTCACATCGTAGCCGAGCCAATTCCAGCAGTCACGCCGCTGGGGCTGAAACTTTTTCTCCTTTTTTTTTTTCATGTTGGATTTTGCTTTCCCTCAACCCCTCCGGTGACTCTTTCTTTCTTGAGTGGTCTTTTTTATTTCCCTGTGCTTGGCTGGGTGCTGGGGGTTTCAGAAACATGTTGTCTTGTAGCATAACATTAGGTGGGTACTGAGATACTGATAATCAATCAGCAGCAGTAATCAGGTTATGCGGGTTTACATGGGAGCGAACGAGGTGTGTTTACACCCCACTGAGCGCAACGGCTGCTGCATAGACTGTAAAGGTTGGCTTTGATCGGAATAGTGTAACATCATCAAAAAACGGAACCACCGGGAATTATGTGAAGTAAGATTTTTTTTTTAATCGACATAATATTTTTACTGACCCACTGGGCCACTAGTGAGAGCATTCTGGCCCTGATGGTTTTTAGTGTCGATCACTTCTTTTGTTAATACTCCTATTTTCTTATGATTCAAAAATCAAACATTTTTTGTTGTAGACTAAATTCAAATTTTTGCTTGTTGCAAATCTTTGTTAGAAAACAATGCTGCTCTACTTAGACAATTTCTCTGTTGCATGTTATGATTATGGAACAGATTTGCCTTGGGTAGCGCTCAGGAAAGGCCTCTTTAATTTACAGTTTTACTGTATTGGGGAGGTTCAAAGGGATCAGATATAGACTTTCTGCAGTGACCACCAATGCAACACAACTCCTTTGCATGGAGTTGATAATACTGTTAATAGTGGCCTGAGGAATATACGCCTACTCCTCTTTACTGACTGTGCAAAGTTGCTGGATGTTGGCAGGACACCCACTGTTTTTCACACCATTCTAACAAACATGGCCACTGTTTGACATGGCTGTCCTGGGAGTGTGCTGGCCATGCAACAACTAGGATGTTCCTGGAATTGTGTAATGCTATCTTTATCTTAGCTTTGCATTATAATACTTCAACATGGATTCATTATGCACTAAAGAAGTGCTTTATCTCAAGACAATCTTTGACGTGAAGATGCTGGATGTGAAGGTCCTGGACTGGTGTGATTATACATGGTCTACAGTAATCATTAAGGCGTGGCGGGATAGTGGAGGTCGTGCATGAAAACGAGGTGCAAGAACTGGTGGAAATTTATCAGATAACAATAAGAAACAGAAACAAAACAAGGAACAAAGTACCGTACCTTCGCGAACATAGGGCACACCTTATTAAAAGGCGCAGGCTCATTTTCGGGTGATATCCTTGTATTTAACACTCACACAAGGTGCTGCACATTATTGGGCACATGAAAACATACGCTAGCATGCACGCTAGCATGTGCGCTAGCGTATATTTTCTTAAAAAGGTAGGGCAGCAGAACTGACTTCAGTTGTAGTTTATTAAGGAATTTAACAAAGTACTCACATCAATCTTAATCCACAAATCCATTAAAGTCCTCGTTTTCTGTTTCTGAATTGAACAGCAGGGCTAGGTCTCCATCAAACACGGCAGCTCAACTTTTCTTTCGGCAGCGTCTTCCTCCTAAAAATCACCATAGGTGGCAGTTTCTTTTTGTTTCGCGTAGGTGATAGCTTTCGTAAGAGTGTCCCTTCGCAGTAGATGCCATTAGCGAGGGTCCTTCACCTAACGAATGTTGTTCACACTCAAACATTATAGCTACTGTGGGCACACCCCCTATAACACGGAATGCTCTCTCTTTAAGGTTCTCATGTGGCTCTCATTTACTTATTAAAATCCTTTACAAAAATTGCTCAGTCAGACAGACACATTTTGGTACTCAGTCCATACAATAGGCATACAAAATTATTGGGCGCACAGTCAATTTTGGATAACATGTTTGACTTTTAGGGCGCCCTACGGTTGTGAAATATGGTAAATATGATCCAGTTGAGACCAAGCAGACAAAATTTTACATGCATCCAATAAACCTTTTTAACGTTTTTTTTGTCAACAAAGTCTGAGTTTAGCTGGTTACAGATTAGATTTTTTTTTCTTTAAAGTGTTGCATTTATATTTGTTGTTGGTATATTTCAGGCCTCTTTCGCTCTTTCACTGTGTCTTACTGCTCCTGGAGGCAATGACCTTTGCTGTAATATTTCCATAGACATGCTGTTAATAGACAGCGCTGACCTATAAGTGTGGTAACGGCTGCCATCGAGAATTATATAACAACCACCATCACTGAATACGTGCATGGGGGCAAGCAACAACAAATCTTGTTCTTCTAACACTTTTAGGTTTCAAGTAAGTTGTTTACTTATATACTTTATAAGGACTAATTCTGTCATTTCAGTTCATGCTTGTAACAATGAAGTGGCCAAAATATTTTTTTTCATTGGTGTGATAAGCATAATATATATACTGTATATTAATATATGATTGTTCTTTCTTTCAGCAAAATATGTGAGTGGTCTAATTTCACCACCACCTTGCTTGGATGTTTTCCCAGTAGTCTCGCTATTACTCACCTAATAAATAAATTAATAAATTAAATAAATGAGCAAACATGAGGAATCAGTGCTATAATAAATCTTTTTTTTTTCTTTTTTGGCAACCTTGTTTTGTTCATGATCCTTAGGTAAAAAGGAACCTATAAATTGCTTTCTTTTGATATAATTAATACTCCTTTACATTCTGTAAAAAAATATTTGTTCATGCATTTAATTAATTGGATCAGAGAAGTTGCCCCAAACCCACAATGATTAATGAGTAATCAATATTAGCAGTAACTCTTAATAGAGCACATTAACTGCACTCCCATTTTTGTTTGGTTGAACGAGCAGTCCAAAGTGAACCTATAATAGCATTTCCGCTCAATAATTTCTTAGTTTCTTCTGAATGCTGTAAATATTAAGTATTATACATAATCTAGGTTTTTAAGATGGATAAAAAAGTGACCCTCCTTTATTTAGAAGTTACCGTACTCGTTGCTGAGTTTGAAAAGGTCTTAAACATACTCTATAAGGATGCATGACTTCCATTGAGCATTAAAGGCTGATCACCGAAAAACATGGAGACTTAATGGCTCTCATTGTTATGCACTCTCACTTCACCCAACATACTGCTGAATATCAAGAAGGTTTCAGATGAATCACATGTGTGCAAAACACTCAGATGAAGGCTCAGAGGATTGCCCAATGTCGCAACAAGGTTACTGAAATCAAAATTCATTAAGATTCCAACATGTGTTAATTAAAAAAATGTAGTTGACAACCATCAAATGACTTGAAATTGAAATTAAGATTCAAAACTACCAGTCACAGATTTGATATTTTAAGTTTTATTTTCCAAGATTTCCTTAATAGTTCATAACTAACCAGTACAGTGGTACCGCGACATACGATTGCTTCGACACAAAATCTTTTCGACAACCGACGTGAAATTTGACTTGCCATTTGTTTGTTCATCCGACGACATGCTCGAAATACAACAATTTATGACAGCGCCGTGGGTTTCTGTTTTCCCGCAAGATGGACTCAAGTCGGATTTTGGTGGTGAAAAAAGGAGAAAGATGAGGGTTACCATTCAAATGAAGATGGAAATGATAGAAAAATATGAGCGTGGTGCGATCGTCCGTGAACTGGCTCTGCAATACGGCTGTAGAATGTCTATGATCTCGATGGTCCTCCTCTGACCACCGTTCGCCAGTCTTTATATGTTAAGGTGACGATTATTATTGTAACATTGCCAAAGAAATCGCCAACTTCGTCAGGTTTTTAATCCTTTATTTCAGAACTTGTGCAACACAACATGCCAAATATCTACCGCACCTGACGGCAACAGAACATGAAAAGAGAAATTGGTGGTGCGTTCAGGTACACCACACAAAACACATCCGCCACATTAGAACCCGATTTGTTACATTATTACAGGTATTATATTATTATTCCGATTTTTATTCATAATTTGTTTTGCTCTGTGTAATTGCTATTTGCAATAATACCAGCAGTATTTATGAGGGATTTTGTAGGTTTTCAGGCTGTGGAACGAATTAATGGAATTATAATGTATTCTTATGGGAAAATCCTGCTCGACATATGACCATTTCAGCATACAAACAAGGTCCTGGAATGAATTAACTTCGTATGTAGCAGTACCACTGTCGTAAAAATATACCAACTGAAGGTCAAACATTTTTTTTGACAATTCATTTAGTTTACAGTCCTGTGTTTTCAGATTGCAACCTGCCCTAGAATAAATCTTATTCCGAAACGGTGTTCTGCCAAAATTGAAAGGAAACGGCCTACCAATGCCCAGTGTGCTTTCGCACATAAGTTAAAAGCAGCGAGTACTTTTTATTTTAATTTATATTGAGTCTTGTTTTTACCTTTCCATTGCCTCAAAATACTTTTGGCGTGAGTTTTCCTCTGATAGCTTTTCATCGTTGTGTTTTCTTGTGGTCGCTTTAAATCTGTTGACCACAGTAGTCACGTAGTATATTTAAACCACCCTTATTTCAAAATATTACCTTTAAGTTCTTTCTCAAGGCATTTTTTAGTTCGTTCTTCCTCTATGCATTCAAACAAAACAAGCTGAAAGTGCACAGTAGTACTTAGGATGTCACGTTTCACTGGTGTAGGATATTTTGGCTGAACAACGTAATGAACAACGAACATTTGTCACAAACAAAATTTTTTTTCATAAAAACGATGTGAGCCGCAGACTTCATAACCTATTGACATGACACGGGAAACAGGTCCGATTCGTAGGGGGCCTATTTTCAAAACCTTTTTTTTCTCAAATATTTTCAAAACCAAAGCTGCTACCGACCTAAAACAGAAACAGGCACCTACCTTAGCCATATATGAGTCTCCATGAGCAGCGGCATCGAAAAATTCTAAGTCGTTCCCTTATAAAATCCCGATTAATTATTTTTTATATAAGTATAACATAACTTAAAATGGCTATAAACGTCTCAGATTTTACAGTTGTTGCACAAAAGTCACCAAATGCAGCGATAATCACCTATATTTTCAGGATCAATAGCAATATTTAACAGATCATATGTTTTTGACCAAAATAGCAACTTAATTTTCTTTTTTTATTTGCTGCAAGTTTTCAACAGCTAATAAATCACTCAATTTAACATCAAAACTTAATACTTGAGGAAAACATGTAGAATCAATTATAAATATAATATGTAAATAGATTATTAATGAATTCTATATACAGTCACAACTTATAGAATAGAACAGCCATTTATGATCATTACACACTATATACTGTTAGCGAATGAGTCTAGTGGCAGCCTGAAGTAAATAGAGCTTTTCTGGCGAAAATTTTTGTGAATAAATGCTTAAATCCCCGAATTCTTCATAGATATGGACGTAAAACAGTCTCGATTCTTGGTTAAAAGCAAAGAAACCGTGCAGTTAGCATTTATTTTACTTATATATGTCGAAGTACAATGCTACTCTGTTAGCGAATGAGGCTAGCGGCTGCCTGACGTTAACAGAGCTTTTCTGGCAAAAATTCTTGTGAATAAATGCTTAAATCCCTAGATTCTTTATACATATGGATGTAAAACAGTCTCGTTTATTGGTTAAAAGCAAACAAACAAACAAAAAAAACGTACAGGTAGAATTTATTTCGCGTACATATTGTCCACTATGAGGCTAGTCAGTTACGAAAATTAGCCGCCTCGATGTGTAAACAAAGAAGAAAATTCCTGCTTCAATCACTGAATTCTTTGTAGATATGGATGTTAAACTGTCTCGATTCTTTGTTGAAAGAGCAAAAAAACGGGCAGTTACACATTTATTTTATGTATGTATATGTAACACACGGGCAGGTTAGATGCGCCCCTGGAATGCAGTGAATGGAGACTGGAGAAGGCTTTGCTTTATCCACACAAAGTCATTTATTTAAAGTCAAGAGAAAAATAATTAAAAAAAAAAAAAAAAAAGGGGTGCGTGGATCGTGGCTTGGACAGGGCTGTGTGTGTGGTTTGGACCAGCCCCCCCCCGGTCGGTCGGCACTGCTTTTGGGCACAGCACTGCAATCCAAAACACTTCAAACAAAAGTTCACGCAAGCAGGCTTTAGAGGCTCTCGGGGATTTAGCCCACAACTTCACACTGCGGCCACTTGTGGATAGCCAGGAGCCACCCAAAAAACTTTAAAAAAAAAAAACAGTTAAGAGCAGTCACTTAAAACAGTGTATAAAATGAAAACTTCTCGCTCACCCCCCTGCAAAAAAAATGTGCCGTTCGTGCTTGCTGGCGCTTTTTTTTCTTTGCGGCCAGTCTGGGATTGTCTTTAAAGGCACGGGGGGCTCAGGAGATCTCTCGTGGCATCGATCGATGTTGTGGCCGATGGTGGCGTGGGCGGTGGCGTTTTCACGTTGCGATGTGCACCTCCGCCCCTGGCAGGTGCAGACAACAGTGGGTTAATCGGCGTTGTGTTTGGCTGACCTGGGTTCGTTGCTCTCGTTTTGCGCGGCGTGATGTCAAGCTTTTTCCTCAATGTTGCGTGCGGGCCAGTCCTCCCTTCTCTTTCTTTTTTCTCCCCGTGTCTTCTGGCTGAGGCGTATTTATGTCCACTTCAAATTCCTCCCCACCAATCCGCATCGCATGGCACTGATTGAGCCGGATCGGGAACACCTGGGGGGAAAGATTGCATACACGTTCGCCGGCCACGCCCACCCGCTCTCGGCTGTCAGCCCGCTGCCTCCATCGTTACATTTTCCTCCCCCCTTTTCGCGTGCTTGTCCCGGGCACGCCAGACCATTACTCCCGGTACTGCGCTGGTGTAATACCGCGGTTAGAGCGTTCTGGGTACCTCCGGGGGACTGCTGGTTCCACCCCTGCGTTGGGCTCCGGGTCCTCCCGGGCAGCTGGAGGCTGTACCGGTGGGATAGGAATAACCCAACCGCATGGCCAAGGTGGCCGCTGTTGAATGCGTTGAGCACTGCCCTGCCTGCCCGGTAAAGGGTCGAGGGTAGGGCCGCCTGGTGGGAAGTCCCCTGGGCATGGCCTCAAGTTGTTGCGATGGATGGTTCGGCTAGGCCCTTCTTTACCCTCGGGCCGTATGGTAAAAACTGGGCGACCCGGAAGCTGGGAGATCACCACAAATGGTGTCGGGACCCATCGGGGGGCAATTTTCCCCCCAGCCCA
The DNA here is from genome assembly GCF_030265065.1 of Corythoichthys intestinalis. Taxonomy (NCBI): domain Eukaryota; kingdom Metazoa; phylum Chordata; class Actinopteri; order Syngnathiformes; family Syngnathidae; genus Corythoichthys; species Corythoichthys intestinalis. Next base: position 13,199,775 of record NC_080404.1, read on the forward strand.
ACGACGGAAATTCCTTATCAACACTCTCTCCCCTGGTAGCAAGGGCAGGCTGCGGGCTTGCCTGTTGTAGTTCTCCTGGTTCCTGTGGTTAGAGCGCTCGACGTTGTTACGTACCGTGGCATATGCTTGCAGGAGCGTTTGGTGATGCGCTTTGACCCACCCATCCAGGCTATTCTCTTTCCGAGGTGGCACAACCCCATAGAGCATGTCCAATGGCAGCCGGGCGTGCCAACCATGGACTACATAATGGGGCGTCATCCCTGTGCTTGTGCTTGAGTAGTGTTGTTATATGCATGCACAAGGGCAGGTAAGTGAGTCGGCCACTGGGCTTGGTGTTGGATGCTTATCGTGTTCAGCATCGTGAGAAGCGTGCGATTGAACCTTTCACAGGCCCCATTGCCCTGTGGATGGTAGGGGGTCGTTCTCACCTTCCAGCAGCCATACATCTCGCAGAGCTGCTGCATGACAGCAGACTCAAATGCAGGTCCTTGGTCCGTGAGAATGCGCTCTGGGCAGCCGAACCGGTTAATGAGAGCACTCCAAAGGGCTTGTACCGTTGTGGCAGCGGTCTGATCTTTGGTGGGAACCGCCACTGCATAGCGAGAAAATAGGTATGTGATGACAAGAATATACTGGTAAGTGTCTGCAGGCCTCCCAAGAGTCAAGTAATCTAATGCCACAGTCTCAAAGGGGTAATTGGAGGAGATGGGACACAGAGGGGTCCTTGGCTGGGCTCCAGTCTTTGCCACCACACATGTTGTGCACTCTGCTGTCCAGGCCCTGGCGTCTTTACTCATACCCACCCAGAAGAATCTCCTCCTTAACAGCGACATCATCCTTACGCTACTTGGGTGGCCTGCGGCCTTGTGGTAATCCTCCCACAGTGCACGGGCCTGCGACTCTGGGATGACGATCTGGTTCGCCCAGGCTACAGTGTAGTGTCCGGTTCGGTCACACGTCTCACCAATGTCCCACTGTACAGTTTTAAATGGGGCCATTCTCTGAGCAAGCCACGGAGCTGAGGGGACAAAGCAGAGTGATCAATGTTTGCAGGGGGCTCACCTCTTACTCTCCAAGCATGGAGAAGCTGTAAATCAGGATCTCTCCTCTGCTTCTCTCCCCATGACTCGGATTCCGACGGCTCCGTGAGCATAGTCGTCACGGTGGTCTGCCCGATAGCCCCTGCCGTCTCCCCGGGTAGACGGGACAGGACGTCGGCATTCTGGTTCTTTGTCCCTGGGCGGTACCGAATCTCGTATGAAAAATTGGCCAACTGAGCAGCCCACCGCTGTTCAGTTGCTCCCAACTTCGCCGTTTCCAGGTGAACCGAGGGATTGTTGTCGGTGAACACCATGACGTGGGCCCCCCATAGATAGTCCTTGAATTTCTCTGTAATAGCCCACTTTAATGCCAGCAGCTACAACTTAAAAGAACTGTAATTTTGGTCATTGCGTTCGGCGGGGTGGAGGCTGCGGCTGGCATATGCAATGACCCTCTCTTTCCCGTCCTGGACTTGAGCCAGGACAGCCCCAAGGCCATCCAAGCTCGCATCTGTATACAACCGGAATGGGAGGTGGAAATCTGCGTAGGCGAGGATGGGGGCAGTGAGGAGGGCCCGTTTCAATTTGTCGAAAGCCTCCTGGCACTGGGCGGTCCAATCGATGGGGGCTGAGGGCCTGTTGGCTTGGCCCTGGAGTAACTGGTGGAGGGGGGTGGCAACCTTGGAAAACCTTTGAATAAAACGCCTATAATAGCCGGCAAAACCAAGAAAAGACCGCACCTGCTTGACTGTTGATGGCGGAGCCCAGTCCCGGACCACTGCTGCCTTTTCTGGGTCAGTTGCCACCCCCTCACGGCTAACAATATGCCCTAGATAGGTCACCTTCTTCTGGAACAGGCGGCACTTGCGTGGTTGCAACTTCAAACCGTGCTCATTCAAGCGGCCGAACACCTGTTCCAGATGCTGTAGGTGGGCAGAAAAGTCAGGCGAGTAGACAATTATGTCATCAAGATAGATTAGCAGATGGTCATACACCTGGTTCCCTAAGCAGCGTTGCATGAGCCTCTGGAATGTTGCCGGGGCATTGCAGAGGCCAAATGGCATTCTATCGAACTGGTAGAGGCCAAATGGCGTGGTAAAGGCAGTCTTCTCTTGATCTTCCGGCACCACCTCCACCTGCCAGTAACCACAAGCCAGATCGAACGTTGAATACCACTCAGCCTTCGAGAGGCTGGTCAGTGACTCTTCAATGCGTGGCAGAGGAAAGGAGTCTTTGTGGGTAACGGCGTTGAGCTTGCGGTAGTCCACGCAGAATCTCCAGGATCCATCATTTTTCCTGGCGAGCACCACTGGGGCAGCCCACGGGCTCGAGCTTTCTCTGACCACGCCATTGTCCAGCATACCCTGTAACAAAGCCCTTAATTCAGAATAAAGGTTAGGAGCTACGGGACGATACCGCTCTCTGATCGGTGGTGCCAGGCCAGTCGGGATCGGGTGAGTGATGATAGAAGTCCTCCCAAAGTCTTGGTCATGTGCAGCGAACACGTGCGACCATCTCCGCAGCAAAGCGTCCAGTCGTGCTTGCTGGTCCTCATTCAGGCCGTCTCCCTGTAGAGCCAGGGCTGGGTGGTCCTCACTCTGGGCCTGCCCTGTATGTTGAACGCTCACCTCCATTGCATGGGGGCCGATGCTGTGCAATGCGAGGGTCGTCCTCCCCCTAATCTCTTGCTGGGCAATTTGAGTCACCGTGGCCAAGGGGCGCCGCTGCGGTAGCTCTAGGGGGAAGGGGTTCGGATTGCAGACGCGCACAGGGACTGTACCGTTTCGTGTCCAGACCAGCGCCCTGGCCACCCGCCACTCTCGGTCATGCTGCGCCATATCTTCCACTAGCACCATACAATCAGCCAAGCCTGTGGCTTGCGGTACCTGGGCCCAGACGATGGTCTCTGTGCCGGGGGGCAGCACCACTGGGGGTTTTCGTTGCAGTCTGGCCACTCCCTGCAATTCCACCTGCGTAGTGGAAGCTCCCACCCTCCGGCAGGCTGAGAAGGCTGCATCCCAGGACTTCCCTGCCGCAGGGGTGAAAAGGGATTTAAAAGCGGTGGCTCCTGGGTGACTACCCTGGCTAATCTTAGTCCAGCACTCACCAATTACATTCATCCCCAAAAGTCCGAACTCCGTATTTATACATGTATCAGTAACAATGATAACCCCCTTCTTCTTAACTTCAATTCCCCCAATTATAAAATCAAGCTCGGCATAGCCAACGACAGGGATACGGAGCCCATTGGCTGCTCTTAAGTTCACCCACGATATCCGATCGGGGCCCTCTATGAGTTCGTTTCCAAAGTGACGGTGGAAAAGTGCTTGACTCATGAGTGTAGCCTGCGAGCCGGTATCCAGAACGCATGGAATGACCTTACCCTGGATGGTCGCCACAATATCGGGGGATCCTCCTAAGACGGCTGACCTTTCTGCGGGCGCTGTCGGGGGATCCTCCCGGTTCACTGGCCCTGGTGTGACCGGGAAGGCCGAAAATCCTGTTGTGAGCGGCGACGGGAGCAAAAGCGTTGAATATGCCCTGCTTCTCCACAATCGCGGCAGATTGCCCGGCCCTGGCTGTCCCATTGATAGTAGGAGTGTCCGATAGGGGCTGATCCTGAGCGTGAACGATGGTGATTTCCAGATTGCGGACGCCAAGGTGGTTGAGGGGCTGTAGCGGCTGTTGGGGTTGCAGCAAGTGGAGATGCCTTCAGCTGTTCCCGCAGCTCCTCTATCAAAGATTTACTCAGGTGTGTCACCTGCTCTTTTAGCTCCTGGCGCAGCTCGTTACGCAACTCCTCCTTCATCTGCTGCCAGTCTGGGGTTGGTGGTGGAGCTCCCTTGCGGCCAGGAGTGAAGACTGGGCACGCCAACGCCTCTTCAGACCCACCGAGCTCTTGCTCCAGAGCCCTTGCCTCCAGACAAGCCTCCGCGAATGTGGTCGATGGATTCCTCCGGAGTTGCCTCTGTAGCTCCTGTTTCACTGGACCAGGCCTCAGGCCGAGGACAAACTGAGTTCGTAGCAGCTCGTCGTCATCCCCAGCTTCCAGTGGCTCAGTGGTCCTCCACCGATGATTTGACTCCCTCAGCCGAAGGGTGAACGCTTTCAGTTCTTCACCAGGTTCTTGTTTGCAGTGAAAAAACTGTGCTCGAAGCTGGGCTAATGGCTGGGGCCCCCCATACAGTTTCCCCAACTCTGCCAGGATCTTCGCCCCCGTGTTACGGTCTCCCACAGGTAATAATAGCACCTCCCTCTTAGCTTCCCCCTCCAAAGCTCCCATTACAAAATCTACTTTTTGTTGTACATTTAGTCCTTGGGCTCGAATGCATGCCTCTATCTGTGCCCTCCATTCCCCAAATTTAGCGGCGTCACCGCTAAACCTAGGAACCCAGGGTGCCCCCATGAACCATGGCATCATCGCGGTCACTACTTGTGGCTGCCTAGCTTCATTCGCCTCCATACTGCTTTGTATTCAGGGGGTCCTGCCAACAACGCCACTTGTAACACACGGGCAGGTTAGATGCGCCCCTGGAATGCAGTGAATGGAGACTGGAGAAGGCTTTGCTTTATCCACACAAAGTCATTTATTTAAAGTCAAGAGAAAAATAATTAAAAAAAAAAAAAAGGGGTGCGTGGATCGTGGCTTGGACAGGGCTGTGTGTGTGGTTTGGACCAGCCCCCCCGGTCGGTCGGCACTGCTTTTGGGCACAGCACTGCAATCCAAAACACTTCAAACAAACGTTCACGCAAGCAGACTTTAGAGGCTCTCGGGGATTTAGCCCACAACTTCACACTGCGGCCACTTGTGGATAGCCAGGAGCCACCCAAAAAACTTAAAAAAAAAAAAACAGTTAAGAGCAGTCACTTAAAACAGTGTATAAAATGAAAACTTCTTGCTCACCCCCCTGCAAAAAAAAATGTGCCGTTCGTGCTTGCTGGCGCTTTTTTTCCTTTGCGGCCAGTCTGGGATTGTCTTTAAAGGCACGGGGGGCTCAGGAGATCTCTCGTGGCATCGATCGATGTTGTGGCCGATGGTGGCGTGGGCGGTGGCGTTTTCACGTCGCGATGTGCACCTCCACCCCTGGCAGGTGCAGACAACAGTGGGTTAATCGGCGTTGTGTTTGGCTGACCTGGGTTCGTTGCTCTCGTTTTGCACGGCGTGATGTCAAGCTTTTTCCTCGATGTTGCGTGCGGGCCAGTCCTCCCTTCTCTTTCTTTTTTCTCCCCGTGTCTTCTGGCTGAGGCGTATTTATGTCCACTTCAAATTCCTCCCCACCAATCCGCATCGCATGGCACTGATTGAGCCGGATCGGGAACACCTGGGGGGAAAGATTGCATACACGTTCGCCGGCCGCGCCCACCCGCTCTCGGCTGTCAGCCCGCTGCCTCCATCGTTACATATATATGTCGAAGAATGATGCCAATGCCGTACCGGTTCCCATTTTCCCATTGATTTTTTTTCACGTTTCAAAATGCATGCATGGAACGAAAAATATGATATTTACCATGAGTTCTCGAACAAATCACCCCTGAGACAATCTTTCCTGTTTGTATGCAGTACAGCTTTCGTAGTTCTTCAAAAATCCAAGCTTGAATCCAGCTCAGACATGAACGTGTGTCGTCTTCGCCTGGCTATACTAAATGAAGCTCGGCCCCCTCTGATAAAGCGTGACGCAAAGAATGACGAAGTATCACGTCAATAGGTAATGAAGTCTATGTGTGAGCATTGAACTGCATAAAAGACGCGAGCACTTTATAAGAGGAACAATTTTACAAAGTTCAGCTGCAGTTATTTTGTTGTCTAGAGGTCATGCGGGTTCTCGAAAAAAATGTTTTCAATGTCGACGCACCTGCTGCTCGCCTCATTTGTGTTTCGTACCTTCCGTGTGACGTTCTACGACTGCTTTGCCCCTACTCCTCACGTCCTTGTCACACCGGCAAAGCGTGCAAAAACCGTGGAACAAGTCTCAACTGCTTTTGGCAGAAAACGTGCTCTTGCCATTCAGTGTTAATACATGTTCGCAGTTTTGGCATGTTTGCTAGCACTGTTGTAAAATCTCGGCGAGGAAATGTCGTCAGATAGCCACACGTGAAGCTTTGTTGACATTTTATTGAACCAATGATATAGGACATTTTTAACTGAAGCCACCTTGGCTGATCACAGACCAGTTGTGACAACCGTGGGGTTGAGTTGTGTCACATAAACGGAACCACAGCGATTTTCTTTAAAAGCCGGACAAATAGCGCCCAGCTAATGGGTTCCGCCGGACACCGGACACATCACTGAAAACGCTGAGTGTCCGTCCTCAAACCAGACAGGTGGTCACCCTACCTCAGCCCCTCAAAAAGCCTTTGGAAAAAAGGTCCAAGTGATGTGATGGCGGCTAATACAAGATTTTGTGAGACTTTCAAGGCATATCTTGAATGTGTAGGTAACTGATTTGTTGTATATCAGATATACTTTCTTGACAAATATTATCATGTAAAATATTATCAGTTATTTTTGCCATACTTCCTGTAACTGCATAGTCCACTTTGTGGGAATATATCAGGTATAATGCAGACCATCAGAGAAGCAGTTAGGTCTTCGGGCCAATGGTCCATGAGCTCTTTAATGAGGACTTTTCCCTCTGCAGCTCAAAGGGCCATCTGGCTAACAGCAGCTGCTCGCTATGGCGGCTGATAGCATGTGGCACTCCTGGCTCAGGGCAATTGTAAGTGTAGCACCACTTTATAGTAGCTATACGATTAAACTCTCCCAGGAAATGCAATTTAGTCAGATTTCTGCCCAAATCACCCAACTTTCTTTCTTTTTGTCCCATACTGTATTGTATACTGTAGCTGTTATGGTCATGTCTTCAGAATATACTGCTACATTTTTTAAATAGTGAAGAAAATAATTAATGTTGTTCAGAGGTTGGTAGTAACACGTTACATTTACTCTGTTACATTTACTTGAGTAACCTTTTGAGAAAAATGTACTTCCAAGCAGTGGTGCGGGAAGTAAGGTGCTTTGGGTGCTGCAGCACCCTCTGGTGTTGGGGGGGGGGTGTAACTTTGGGTATCAAATATGTTGAAAAAGTTTTTTTATGTTAATAACATGGTCACCACCTGACACGTTGCTTGATACCGGGTCACATTCATTAAGGTGCTATTGGAAATTTTAACTTTTGAAAGACGAGGCGATAACATGTTGAAAGAATATTTAGCGATTTTTTTTTTTCTTTAGAGAAACAGCGGAATTTTCTAAAATTCAATTCGATGTCGACAATAAAGATTATTATGATAGTTCTATCTACCTTTGGTGTCTTGAAATAGGTAAGAAATGCTTGCATTGTAGCCATATTATTGTTTGTTGTTGCTGTTGAGCTGCTGCCGTGCAGAGCGCTGTTGGATATTTGTGTGCAATTAATTTAGTGTTGTGAAAAGGGGGTGTTAAACTGAGGCTTACTGGACCTTTTAGATTCTAAATATGTTCGTGTGTCATTGCAGCGTCTAGCTGCACTGATTTGCGTTATGGGCAACAGGCACTTTTATTTCCAATACAAACGCCAACACACACTGAAGTTGAAATAGAACGCTGTCTTTGTAGTAGCCTAGTAGTAGTACGTAACCTATCCAACATGCGTGTGCACTGCCATTGAGAAAGAGAAAAAGCACGAGCATGAAAAATTTGGACAAAAACGATTGTTTTTGCATTGGAAACGATCAAAAAGATCCTTAGCACCCCCTTCTGTGAGTGACTTCCAGCGCCCTTGCTTCAAAGAGTAGTTTTACTTTGCCATACTTTTTACTATTACTTGAGTAGCTTTGTGAAGCAACTCTTACTCCGGTACTTGGGCTACACAAATCGTCACATTTCTCCTCTTTTTTTCTACATATTAGATTTTCCTTTTTTTTGCCAGAGATGCCAAACAGTGGCTTTACCAGTTTCACCAATGAGATGCCAGAACAATAATCACATGACTCCATTATACCAATCTGACTCAAGCTTGTCATTCCAAGATACGTTGTTAGCAGTTACTCACAATGTTAGGGGCAAAACGCATGGAAGGTGATAAGCAATGGCGAAATGTGGAAGTCTTCGCCGTTGAGCTGAAAGCCAACACACTGAGTGCGATGCCACTGCAGCGGCAAGTGACAGCGACATGCATCGCCCTCTGGCTGTGCATCATCGCTTATCTCTGATTGGCTATAATTTTGCAGGGCATTTAAAAAATTTCTGGTGTTTTTGAGCACCAACAACTTCCCATACTGCTGCTTTTTATGTCTCAGAAATCATGCTGAGAGGTATTATGAAATATGTGCTGATTGCATATACACTGCTAAAATGACACGCTCCTCAAAGTTCACGTTTTTTTCCTTCTTTTTTTAAATGAAAAGCAATGTTATAAAATCATTGAAACTTGTACAGAATAGCAAATGTTTATTACATTGTATTTGATATTTACAAGGGGCACGAGAGAAAAATTAAATATCCATGTTGAGAAAGTGTGGCTGCGGATGTCAATTTCCGTGATGGCAAGTGTCCTCGCAGGTGATTTGCCGATCAATAAAGCCATTGCTGATTGGTTACAACCAACTACAGTGCCAGGAGACCGCGCCAGAAATAGAACCATTTCCTATTTTTCTAGTTTGCGTCGCTGGTGTGCACGTGTACGAGCATGAAATTTCACTTGCACAAACGCTACGTGTCTCTTAGCCGCAAGAGGGTTGGCGATTTTTGCTTTGTCGAGCTCGTTCCACAGAAAATATTTTGCCCCTCACTTATTACTTGTGTATCCTTTTCACCAAATACTTTTTTACTGGTACTTGAGTACATTTTTTGGATGAGTACTTTTACTTTTACTAGAGCAATAATATTTTGAACATTTCTGGTTACTCTACCTTTGCCTGGCACGGCCAGACTGTTCTCCCTGTATTTTTCAAACACTGAGAGAATAGTCTGGGACCCAGCCCATTAAAGGCCTCTCGAGCAAGTTTGATTTTATTTGACTTAGAACACATCCATAACTGAACAGTATGGACATGCAGGTGACAATGTTTTTTTTTAGGGAACCTATTGTGGTTGCTCGGTTTTATCATTATTATTATTATAGTTATCCTTTGTTCCGCAGCCCCTTTGAGCTCAATTTGACCCCCTTAGAATGCTTCAAAATGCACCAAAATCTGCAGGCAGGTCAAGACAGGTACAATCTTTGATACCGTGTAAAGACAAATTCAAAATACACTATGTAGCGCCCCCTATCAGTCATTCTTTGTCCAGCCGACACTTTGAGCCTTACTTTGACCCCCCTCAGAATGCTTCAAAACTCACCAAACTCAACAGCCAGGTGAACACTGGTGAAAACTTTGATAAAATGTAAAAAAAAAAAAAAAAAAAAAAAAAAAAAAATCAAAATATGCGTGAATGAGTGTAGCGCCCCCTAGGAACATTTCATTTCCTTTTTTTTTTTTTTTTGTGAAAGAGGAGGTAACAACACAAAGGTTAAAACTTCTAACACATCGGTACTATATGAATGGGATACCATACGCGGTCCCCAGACTGCCATGAGTACGACATCCAGTTTTGTTTGGGTGGGCAGAGCATGTCCGTGGGTGGGCACTGCCCACCCCTATCCCCCCCCGATAATGCCCCTGGTAAATACTATCATAGATTAACACAACATTAGAAAAATAGCTATGGTGCACAGGCACAAACAATAGTAAGGAATACAGAGCAGGGTCTCGGTGACCTGCGTCCATGTAATTAGTGTTACTAATGCCCTGATCAGAATCCTAACAGCCGGTGGGAAAATCAACGACCTTAAGGTTATGCTGCTTTTACGTCGTTTCAAAACATTTGACAACGGTGATGTAAAAGAAATCTGTAACACAATGAACTAAAGTGAACCATAGTGCTTGATGTAAATGTCACATAACTGACTGAGGGCAGGCTGCTCCCCAGTACAATACGAGAATGTCACAATTCAAAAAGAGCAAAGTGCCCCAGTTTCTTTAACACTTGAATTGCAAGATATGAAGTGAAAAGCCTTGCATCAATATACTGTAATTATGGCCGACAGACACGCTCATCTTGCAACCAGGCAATCCATACTTCTCTCAAATGCGGACAAAGACATGAAGGAGAGTGCTACTGCACGCTTTGTGTATTAAAAAGTGTCAAACCACAAACTTCATCTCAGCTCTATGTATCTTGGCTGAATCGCAATCAATATTCAGAATACTTTTTCATTTTTTTCCCTCAGCATAATGTATTTTGCCAGAAAGGTAGTAGCACATAAACAGGCTCCTCTTTTAATGGCTCTTGAAAAACTAGACACCAGAGTGTGCTGAAGTCAAGATTTGATCAACATTTGCTTGAGTGTGAAATGGAGCAGAGCTAAGCATCTGGAAAGAGCAAAGAATGGTTCCCTCAAGGTGGATCAGCAGAACCACTAGAGAGCTAGGCCAGTTTGCTTAGGGCCTCACCGGGATCGTAACTGTGATTAATGTCTGCTATTTCAATAAGTGTTTGTTTTCGCACAAGAGAACACCACTTCGACGAGAAAGACTTATTTATTCAATCTCTATACGCCTGTAACATTTATACAGGTATTAACTGTGTTATAAGCTCAACCACTACAACTACACTCTGCAATAGATAATTAATCAAAGATAATTACTTATTTAACACAGTGGTTTACCCAAGGAATCCAACTGTGGAAAATGATGTGATCCTCATTGTCATCTAAATGAATAATGGTGTCAGGAGGTTAAATGTCCCACGCTTTTATTTCTCATGACTGGACATGAGATCAAGTCCACCTTTAATTTCACATTCCCTCAAATCTCGCCTACCAGGTGAAAAAGAAATACTATTTCAGTTTGAATGATTTTTGTTATATTTATCTGACAGCACAGTAGTTCCTGTTCTTCTTTGTTGCTTATGCTAGGTCGGGGGCCAGCAACCCGCGGCTCTAGGGCCGCACGCGCTGCCCTAGTGGCTCCCTGGAGCTTTTTCAAAGTTTTGAAAATAGAAAAGATGGGGGAGAGACATATTATTATTATTTTTTATGGTGTTTGTAGGAGGACAAACATGACACAAACATTCCTCCAATTCATTAATAATGTAATGAACTTAAACTTGAGGCGGCATCGTACAAGAGAATAGTCACGTTTTGCACCATTCTCTACAGCAGGGATCCCCAACTGCCAGGCATATTTGGTACCCGGCCGCACAGAAATTTATAAATAATTCGTTAACAGCCGCATTCTGGCCTGTGCCTCTTGACATATTAATCTGCCTGCTATTCTGTAGGTACTGTTAAGGCTCAAACACACTAGAAATGTCAACGTTGCGTCAATGATCCCGCCACGATAACGCACCAGTGACGCTCGGCGTCAATTTCCATAGGACGCGTTTCACGAGCAGCGCATCTGTGGAGCGGCTCGATCGGTTCACGCGAGGATTGCAAGATCGCGCGACAATAGCGGGTATTAAAAGGTAATAAAACAACAACACTTCGCCTTTCAGACCCGCATATTGGCCAGCTTTCTTTTTGGAAAAAAGAAGTCATGTGCTAATGCAAAAAGCAATCCCAATGACAAAGATTTTAACATTTTTTTTCATATGAACATTTTTCTAAGCTTTATTGTTTTTTTCTCAAGTTAAAGCACCACGCAGGAATTAATTTAATTGTGTAGCAGGATTTGTGTATTATTCGTATTAATTGCAGGTGTTTTAGCTCATTTTAAGTTTATTTTATTCATATAGTAAGTTACGATTGCATATTATTTTGAAAATCGACCTGATCCACCGTATTTTTACACAAGTGACTTCCGGCCTGCCCGATCCTACCTATTAGTATTGACGCAGGGGGCCGCGTCTCGCGTCAAAAAACAAACTCTGCTGTTCTTTTCGCGTGCGTCACGTTTAGCGCTTCTGGGACGCGTCTAACACGCGGACGCACTGCGACTGGTGTGCATTGGCTGATTGACTTTAACGGCCGCGTTCCGAAGCGTAATCGCGGCGAGATCGTTGACGTGACGTTCACGTTGCTGGTGTGTTTGAGCCTTTAGAGTTAGGAAAATTGCGCCGTATACTGTATAATTGCATTCATTCTTATTATGTTATATTTTAATCTACAAGTAAAAGTACCTTAAATGCCCTTTCCTTTTAATGTTAAAGCAGTAGAATAGTCCACGTTGGACTCATGGGAAGGCGCCATGTTTTGCAGTCACAGGGAAACTAAATTACTGAAACTTGGTGAAGTTTCAATACTTCTGCTTAATTTACTTCCCTATAAGTGGGCCACGAACCCGGTTAAACATAGCCAGTGTTGGGAATAATGCTGTTATAAATAATTACTTACTAGTTATTTTTTCAGTAATGGGGTAATCTAACTAATTATTTTTCCCGCCGTTACAAAGCCGTTACCGTTACTGACTGTCAAAAGCAGTGCGTTACTTACTTTGAGTAAAGTGAAGAAACTACCAGTCGTAGCGAGTCTACTCTGCTCTGTTTATTTGTCATCCAAGACTTGGGGTGCGTTCAGGTTCATGGCAACGAAAATAGTAAACACACATAGCCTACCTTTGCAAGAACGATGGGGTTGCCGTTTTATACGGTCATAATGTGGAGGTCTTGCACCCATCCGCAGCAAAACTGTTCGTAGCTTTGTAGCGATTTGTAATTTCAGAATCGCTGATGAGTTTAGTAACATACACCAAACAATAAATACAGCAGAATGTCCATTTCGCGTAATTGTGGAAGCCCGTCGACATCTTTACTCCATTTGTCTTCGGCTTGCTCAAAAGGGTCAACATTGTTCACATCCTTAAGTTTGATCACATATCTGTTCTTCGCCTTAGTAACGAGTTTGTCTCTTTATCGAATTGGCAAGTTAAAGTTTAATGTCCCGCGAGCCAGACCTGCTTTCAATATGGCTGCATTGTTGTCAAATCTCACGTAATCCCCCATTCTGTGACGTAAACGCTCAAGCCCAATAGCGCATGTACTTCAGAGCCAGTGTTTTCACACACAAACAGGAACAGCGCGTGCGGCAAACACACACACGCAAAACAGATGCAGAGGGATATGATGGCAGAGCATTTAGATGGAAAATTTGTCCTTTACGAGGTGGAGATATAAACACTATTTCAAGTTGGTCTTAATTAAAGGAAAGAACGTGCATGTAAAGTGTAAGTTATGTCCCGGGGCAAAGCTTATGTCGACATCTGTGGTATGCAATTCAAATCTTTTTATTTTTGTTGCAATTCAAGTGTAGGATAAATCTGTTGCTGGTGAGGTGCAATAAATATTACAAGGTTCTATAACACAACTACCTGTCATTTCTTCTCTATTCAACTGACTCGAATACTGCTCAGAAAATTTCAAATTCTTTGATATACAACAACTTCTTTTTAAAGTAACGGAAATAGTTACTTTCCCTGGTAACTAGTTACTTTTACTATAGAGTAATTCAGTTACTAACTCAGTTACTTTTTGGAAGAAGTAGTGAGTAACTATAACTAATTACTTTTTTAAAGTAACGTGTCCAACACTGAACATAGCACAAGGGTAAGTATGTATTGTTGAGCGGAAGGGCACTAGGGTCACAGAGGGCCACAGGTTGTGCCACAGGCTGACCTAGGCGTCTGGACTGGAGGTGCTGAAGAGGCCTTTTTCGTCTGGACACCTGCTCTCATGTAATCCCAACGTCACATCACCCCATATTCTTAGTTTGCTAAGTTTCTTACGAATGGAGTATATAAGGATTGTGCCTAGCTGTAGAACTTTACTGATACTTCTGCTTTTCTGTAATTGCTCGGACTAGAGAACTATCAGCAAGATATCTGTAACTGTTGATTGCTTTGTCTCTGGAATCAATATACTCAGATCAAATTGCAACTTCAGGTCTGTGACTCTTCTTTATTCAGATTGGCATTTAATTATTAGTATACCTCTCTTCTGAGTAACAAACACAATTAAAGATAGGACAGAGGAGTAATCTGGTATCTCTTGACCCTTATAGGGTCCCGGACCCGCACAGTGGGTATTTAAACCTAACAGTATAATAATGAAACTAGAAGGGATGTCGTCATAGAAATCCATTGGAACCATTATCTAGCTTCTGAATTTTTACATCTACTGTATGTGCTCCCGTCGTCTATAAGGACATATGGCGTAGGTGCATCATATTTGTTCCTGGAAATGATAAGCCTTTGGACTGCTTTTTCACATGGCAAAGGCCACTTGACGAGGCAGAGTGGCATGGAGGACCAGCAGTGTAAAAATGAAATATATAAATACGCAATTAAATATATTATTAAATGTGTCATTTAAATTATTTTATCTCAATATTTATTTAGTTAGTTCAATATTTATTTCCATATGTAATTAATAAATGCTTATTTATTTCAATTTCGGATTCTTGATTCAGCTCAAGCTGTGTGCAGACGCACTCTTCTGAGCTCCCACGAGCAACTTATCTCAACCGATAAGTGCTCAGGGCCAACTCAGGGCCAGCAAGCTCGACTCCCAGTATGGCTCCAAAGAATTTGAAATCTGGAGACTTGGATGAAATAAAATCCTCCATACAGAAATTGGAGGTCTCATTGACTGGCTTGATTCAAAGCCAGAATCAAGAAAATCAAAGGAGGAATCAAGAAATCGTCGGAGACCTCCAGTTAATGCGTGCTGAAAACGAGAAACTCAAGCAGGCGGTCGTGGAGAGAGATGTTCACATCAAAAGGCTGGAAATTTTGGACGCTGGACATCCGGCGCTGCTTTCTGCTCCCATCTGGGGGAGAGGACCGGCGACAGTGCTTATGAAGCTGGCAGACCACAAGACCAAGACTGCCCTGCTTAACCAGCGCCGCCACCTGAAGGGGTCGAAGATTTTTTTTGAATGACAACTTGACTCGCCGAAATTGCAAGAAAAGCACGTCAACTCAAGAAAGCTGGGAAAATAGCCAACACCTGGGTCTCGGATTGCAGGATCCTTAACAAGATGCAAGATATGAAGATTAAAGCTTTAAGGAGTCTCGATGAGCTGACCCCACTCGAAAATTAATGATGACATCGATTAAAACTGGATGAACAGATTGAAGAGTGCCATGATGACCCAAATGATTAGCTTGATCCAGACCACAACTTCTACAATAGCATGTTGGATAATTGTAAATACTACACAGCGGACCAGTAGAACAACTCTGTGGATGTGGACGGTAAGCTGAAACTTATCAACGGCAGGCGTCTCTACAAGAATTTTGAACACATTAAGGATTATCTACCAAAGATAACATAGGCTCTGACTTTAATTTGCACGGATATAACATGGCACAAATGAATCGGGCATCTAAGGGGGGTGGGGGTGTTGCTTTGTTTGTTAATGAAAATTTTAAGTTTGAAAGCCTACATGACATGTCAGTTACGATTGACAATCTTCTGGAATGTATTACAATTGAGCTCCTTATCACCAATTGTAAAAACATAATTATCTGCTGTGTCTACCGAGCTCCTGATTCAAATGTCCAGTTTACTGAGTATATGGAAAAGATACTGTTTAAAACGAATAATAAGCATGTCTTTTGTTGTGGCGACATTAATCTTGTGATAAAATATGTACAACATGTTGTTTGATTTTTCCTCATACATTCATGTCTGATGAAACTGTTACAAAAATCTTTGTGTGCGGCAATTGTTGCCACCATGTACACCTTAGGAATGTACCCTTTAAAAAGACTTATAAGAAAAACATTTTGAGTCGCTACTCACACCAGCTGTGATAACACAACACTTTTGCCACACACGTAGCCACAATAAAATGTTCCCACAACAAATAGATGCTAGAATGTCCCTTCCCTGCTAAAGCTGCTGCCCCCGCGACCCGACCCCGGACTAAGCGGAAGATAATGGATGGATGGATGGACTACATTTTTGTAACCATTTTTGTCCCTTGTGATGAAGTTACCACAGGTAACACTAAAACCAAAAAATTTGGTTGCATGTGGGGAAGGAAGGAGCACTAGCTTGAATTCAGAGCAATGTAGCTTGACTCGGTCAGCTCAAACCCCGCCAAGTTCACACCCGCCCACCGAGTTTGATGAGCCAATGACAGATAAAACTATTTCATGCCGTACAAGGGGAACAAGAATGCAAGAATGAAATAAATAAAAAGTGAAATAAATAAATGTTGGAATAAATAAATAAATAAATAGTGAAATAAATCACAAAAAATTGAAATACATAAATAAATGTTGAAATAAATGAATACATGTTGAAATAAATATATATATAGGAATAAATAAATAAATGTTTAAATAAATAAATAAACGGAAAGAAATGTTGAAATTATTTAATAAAAAAATGAAATATTGAAATAAATGAATAAAAGTGAAAAAAATAATTGAAATAAATAAATAAATATTGAAATAGAAGCATTTTAATGACACATTTAATAATTTATTTAAATGTGTATTTATTTATTTAATTTTTGCACTCCTGGTCACCAATAGAAGAGGGGCCTGCAAACTTGACGAAAACTTCTTTTAACAGACAATACTAAGAATCCCACCTAAAAAAATGGGTTTTTCGCAACAGGTAACTTTCCAGCGCCAAGTCCACTCTGCATAACGTGTGGCCAAAAGCTAGTAAATGAGGCATTGAAGCCTTCAAAGATTATCCGACACATAGAGACAAAGCCCCCTGGAATATTAGATACGCCTTTGGAATTTTTTGAAAGAAAACGAGCGAGCACAAAGGATCGAAACAATAAGGGGCGCCGCACCAACAAAAGCGAATGCACTGAGAGCATAATACCTCGTGGCGAACCGTATTGCTCAAGTCAAGATTGATGAGATTTCACAATTGTAGAAGAACTTATAATGTCTGCTACCAAGGATGATTGCCGTCAAGTTTTAGAAGAGGCTGCTGTTAAAAAAAACAAAAACGGTTGATTCAGTGTATGGTGAGTGACGTTAGTTTTTAACCCTGTCGTGCTACTATATATATTCGCTGTATTTTTCTGCCACACATTGCCAGTCTGTGGAGAAAAAAAAAGCCCACATCACACTGGTCTGTGGTGCAAAAAAGGTTGGGGACCAATGCTCTATTCTATCTCTATATATCTATATCTATATATCTATATCTCTCTCCATTGAAGGGAAAATTAATATTTAATCATGCAGGCTCATTATTCATTTTTAGTTAACTTAGTCATTTTGATAGTAATCTAATATAGCTAATATAGATCCCGTAATTTTCGAACATTAGGCACACTTGACATAAAGAAGCGACCCACCAAATTTGACACGAAAACAGCATTTGTTCATTGATAATGTGCACTGGACTATAAACCGTAGCTGTCCTCACTGCATGATGGGATATTTACAACAAAAGATTTTAACCAGTAACACTTTATTTGACAGCAGCGTCATAATACTGTTATAAGACCATCATAATTAATACATGACCCTGCCATGAGCATGAATGTATGTTTATAACAGAAGTCAAGTCGTGTCGTCCGGCAAATGATCTAACTTTTGAATGGATGTAAAAGATCCGAGCTGGACATACAGTGGGGCAAATAAGTATTTAGTCAACCACTAAGTTCTCCCACTTGAAAATATTAGAGAGGCCTGTAATTGTCAACATGGGTAAACCTCAACCATGAGAGACAGAATATGAAAAAAAAAACAGAAAATTACATTGATTTTTAAAGAATTTATTTGCAAATCATGGTGGAAAATAAGTATTTGGTCAATACCAAAAGTTCATCTCAATACTTTGTTATGTACCCTTTGTTGGCAATAACGGAGGCCAAACATTTTCTGTAACTCTTCACAAGCTTTTCACACACTGCCGTTGTTATTTTGGCCCATTCCTCCATGCAGATTTCCTCTAGAGCTGTGATGTTTTGGCGCTGTCGTTGGGCAACACGGACTTTCAACTCCCTCCACAGATTTTCTATGGGGTTGAGATCTGGAGACTGGCTAGGCCACTCCAGCACCTTGACATGCTTCTTACGAAGCCACCCCTTTGTTGCCCTGGCTGTGTGTTTGGGATCATTGTCATGCTGAAAGACCCAGCCACGTCTGATCTTCTATGCCCTTACTGATGGAAGATTTTCACTCAAAATCTCTCGATACATGGCCCCATTCATTCTTTCCTTTACACAGATCAGTCGTCTTAGTCCCTTTGATGAAAAACAGCCCCAAAGCATGATGTTTCCACCCTCATGCTTCACAGTGGGTATGGTGTTCTTCGGATGCAATTCAGTATTCTTTCTCCTCCAAACACGAGAACCTGTGTTTCTACCAAAAAGTTCTATTTTGCTTTCATCTGACCACTACACATTCTCCCAGTCCTCTTCTGGATCATCCAAATGCTCTCTAGCGAACCGCAGACGGGCCTGGACGTGTACTGGCTTCAGCAGGAGGACACGTCTGTCAGTGCAGGATTTGAGTCCTTGTCGGAGCATTGTGTTACTGATAGTAGCCTTTGTTACTGTGGTCCCAGCTCTCTGTAGGTCATTCACTAGGTCCCCCTGTGTGGTTTTGGGATTTTTGCTCACCATACTTGTTTTCATTTTGACGCCACGGGGTGAGATCTTGCATGGAGCCCCAGATCGAGGGAGAGTATCAGTGGTCTTGTATTCAATTCAATTCAACTCAATTTTATTTGTATAGCCCTAGATCACAACAACATTGTCTCAAAGGGCTTTCCAGAGGCAATATGATACAGAATCAGAAACAGCAAATGAAGCAACAAAGATGAATAAATAAATTCAAGTCCTGGGTTTCCCCCATCCTTAGACCCTCCATGTTGGCAAGGAAAAACTCCAAAAACTCCAGAGTCTTCGGGAGAAAAATGAGAAACCTTGGGGAGTACCACAGTCAGGAGAGATCCACTCCCAGGACGGATAGACAGGAAGCCCCAGGACCGCTAATAGGAATTAGCAGGTTAAGTTACAGTCTGTAAAGATGCAGTGGAGTAAAGGAACAAGAAGCGGTCCATCTAGCCAGATGAGATGGGGGTCGCAATGAGGACGTCCATCCAGCGTGGATTCCGGAAAGTCAGGAGGCTGCAGCTGAAAAATAGCCCCTCCCCAGTGGGGAGGGGGGAAAGGGGACACCGGGTGACTAGTGATGAAGAGACTACACAACCAGATATTAACATTGGAAAATAGAAATAAAGATAAGTGGTAGGTAGAGTGAGAAAAAGGAGATAGAACTCAGTGGCTGTACTTCCCCCAGCTTTATAGCTTCTAGTGCAGCTTAGACTAAACTTTGAGTCTACTCCGACTTCAACTAGCCTGACCATAAGCTTTGTTGAATAGGAACGTTTTCAATCTAATCTTAAATGTGCAGACTGTCTCGGCTTCTTTTATATTAGCTGGAAGCTGATTCCATAAAATAGGGGCTTGGTGGCTAAAGGCTCTAGCTCCGACAGTACTTTTAGAAACCCTGGGAACTACCAGTAGACCTGCATTCTGAGAGCGGAGTGTTCTGTTGGGGCGGTATGGAACCAGAGCATCGGAGAGATAAGATGGCCCCAACCCATTAATGGTCTTAAATGTAAGAAGGAGGATTTTAAATTTAATTCTAAACTCGACTGGAAGCCAGTGAAGGGCCTGGAGCACAGGGGTGATGTGCTCTCTTCTATTGGTTCCTGTTAAAAGTCTTGCTGCTGCGTTTTGGACAAGCTGAAGACCTTTTAGGGAACTTTTAGGACAAGCCGCAAGTAGGGAGTTACAGTAATCCAATCTCGATGTAATGAACGCGTGAATTAATTTTTCTGCATCGCTTTTAGATAAAATATTTCTAATTTTGGCTATGTTGCGCAGGTGAAAGAAGGCCGTTCTGCAGGTTTGTTTAATGTGAGCTTTAAACGATAAGTCAGGGTCGAATAAAACTCCTAGGTTTTTAACTGTGGTGCTGGAGGCTACACTTACATTGTCCAGAGTGACTATCTGGGCAGCTAAAGAGTCTCTCACACTTTTCGGGCCTATTATAAGGACATCTGTCTTTTCAGGATTAAGTAGAAGATAGTTAGTGCTCATCCAGGTATTTATATCTCGGACGCAGGTGCTTAGTTTGTCCACTTGCCTGATATGCTCAGATTTAATTGATTAATACAGCTGTGTGTCGTCAGCGTAATAATGAAAGTTAATGCTATGTTTTCTGACGATATTACCTAGAGGAAGCATATACAGCATAAACAAGATGGGCCCGAAGACCGATCCTTGCGGCACACCATAACTAACTCTAGAGTACGGTGATGATTGCTGGTTTACATTGACAAACTGGTACCTATTAGATAAATATGATTTAAGCCAGCAGAGGGCTGCTCCTCTAATACCTATGTCACATTCTAATCTCTGCAATAAGATATTATGGTCGATTGTGTCAAAGGCTGCACTCAGGTCCAACAGAACCAGGATCGAGACTAATCCAACGTCAGCGGCTAGTAACAAGTCATTAGTTACTTTGACTAATGCAGTTTCAGTGCTATGATGAGCTCGAAAGCCAGACTGGAAATGTTCAAATAAACTATTGTCCTGTAGGTGCTGACAGAGCTGTTTAATTACCACTCTTTCAAGGACTTTGGAGAGAAATGGTAAATTAGAGATAGGTCTATAATTGGCCAAAATATCAGGATCAAGAGTGGGTTTTTTCAAAAGCGGTTTAATAACTGCATATTTAAAGGACTGCGGCACGTGGCCAGTAACTAATGAGGTATTTATTATATTTAAGATAATATCAATAGTTAGAAGCAGGGTCTCTTTAAAAAGTTTGGTTGGGATCGGGTCTAGGAGGCATGTTGATGGTTTGGAGGACATTATAATTGAAATTACATCAATTTGGTTTGGTTTGTATGTCTTCCATTTTCTAATAATTGCTCCCACAGTTGATTTCTTTACACCAAGCGTTTTACCTATTGCAGATTCAGTCTTCCCAGCCTGGTGCAGGTCTACAATTTTGTCTCTGGTGTCCTTCGACAGCTCTTTGGTCTTGGCCATAGTGGAGTTCGGAGTGTGACTGACTGAGATTGTGGACAGGTGTCTTTTATACCGATAATGAGTTAAAACAGGTGCCATTAATACAGGTAACGAGTGGAGCCTCGTTAGACCCCGTTAGAAGAAGTTAGACCGCTTTGACAGCCAGAAATCTTGCTTGTTTGTAGGGGACAAAATACTTATTTTTCACTCTAATTTGGAAATAAATTCTTTAAAAATCAAAGAATGTGATTTTCTGTTTTTTTTTTCCCCACATTCTGTCTCTCATGGTTGAGGTTTACCCATGTTGACAATTACAGGGCTCTCTAATCTTTTCAAGTAGGAAAACTTGCACAATTGGTGGTTGACTAAATACTTATTTGCCCCACTGTAAATGGAGTTAGTGACAAAATTTGCCGGATGACACTTAATAACATCTGTTATAAGCATTCATGAATGCCCATAACAGTATAATGTCATAATTATGACAGTTTTATGACAGTCTTTACCTATTAACGTGAATAAATCAACTAATATGCTGCACTGGACTATAAACTGCAGGATTCAAAATGAGGGAAAAAAGTAGCGGCTTATAGTCAGAAATTTACGGTACATACAACATGTGTTTCCTTTATTATTAGGCTTTTAATTTTTTGCAGCTCAAGACATACTTGTTTTGTTGTTATTTTGGTCCAATATGGCTCTTGCCGACCCTTGTGCTACGAGAACTACAGGAAAGTGTCTGCTTTGAACATTGCTGTGGTTTTAATCATCCGAAAGTTGCTTTATTTGCTCAAGGTTCTACATTAACATCACAACAATTTATTTTGAAATACTTCAAGTCCCTATGGATTGTGGGATCGCCGTCATTGTAATGCTTGCCAATATCACTGAGCGATTGCTACATTATTATTGTTGACAGTAGTTAATACAAACGTAGCACATACCAAGCATATATTTTAATATTTTCGCTTACTAAATCAGAGACTATGATAAAATGAAGGACACTTTCGATGTATATCCGTAATTGTAACCGTCCATTGAAAAGCATGTGTTGTATTTTTGAGATGAGATAAACTAAGGCAAATTAATACAGCTGTGTGTGAATCAGTGGGGATTTGATTTGGCATTCAAGTGGTTGTGAGAAAGTCTTTAGCGAATCCAAATTTTCAGACTTTAAATTAGAACAGCATGACAATTTTTGTGTGTCCTGAATTGATTGTTAGGACATTTACAGTGGCAATAAAAAGTTTGGGAACCCAGAGGTTTGTATGCCAAGGTATATTTGAAAGGTTTTATTTACAAAAAAAAAAAAATCTGGACTATATATATACATACATACAGTACAGGCCAAAAGTCTGGACACATCTCATTCAATGCAACACAAATGAAGGTCCCAACCCCATTGATAAAGCAATAAATTCCACTAATCAACCCTGAAAAGGCATACCTGTGAAGTCAAAAACCATTTTAGGGGACTCTCTCTTGAAGGTCATCAAGGGAATGGCAAGAGTGTGCAAAAAAGTGATCATAAAAGCTACTTTATAGATACTAGAATATCATACATGTTTTTAGTTATTTCACTTTTTTTTTTTTGCTAATTACATAATTCCACACATGTTCATTCTTAGTTATATTACCTTCAGTGAGAATTTACAATTTAAATATAGTATAGTCATGAAAATTAAGAAAACGCACAAAGGAGCAGGTTGGCCTGTACTGTATATATATATATATATATATATATATATATATATATATATATATATATATATATATATATATATATATATATATATATATATATATATATATATATATACTGTATATAGTACATAATATATATATACACCCTCCCACACACATATATATGTATGTATATATATATATATATATATATATATATATATATATATATATATATATATATATATATATATATATATATATGTGTGTGTGTGTGTGTGTGTGTGTGTGTGTATATAATATATCATAAATGTATGAGAATTTAATCATTTTTAAAGTGGCATCCAAAAGTTTAGGCGTAAACAAGTGGCTGTGTTTGACCTCATCTAGGGTTGGAGAGTTTTTTTTATTATTATTTTTATTATTTGAACAGAGTAAGCCTGAAAAGCTTCTTGTGTATGACAGGTGTAGGTTACATCCCAGTAATAACTAGGCAACAACTGGGCCTTCATGAACTTTAGTGATGTTTGTATCAAAACCTCTGACTATTGTTTCAGCATCAAGAGCTATTTTCAAGAAAGACAATCATATTTCTATCAGAATAGTTTGTTCTGTTTATGGCAGAACGTGTGAATAAAAGACGAGGCTGAGTATTGAGGGTGAACTTTGCAAACAGTTGGAAGTAGGTCTGGTGTGAGACAAGTGTCTGGCAGCAACAGCAAAGAACAGAATTGCCTCCATAAAAACTGGGAAATGCCTGCAGAAGAGCAGATTATGAGGTCATAACAGAAATGCATTTAAGTGTTAATTATTCATTTTTCTTCTGACATGAATTTTAACTGCAAGTCTTTGTGATTAAGACAAAATATCTCCATTAGAATATCCTTTGGGAGCTGGCATCCTTTAAGCCCTTTAAAGAATTGTGAATAATGATGATGCTCTCATAAAAACAATCCCTAAAGGACTGAAGGATCCTGTCTATTTTTACCCTTGCCTGCTTCCCTCAGATGAGCTGTTGTGTTCTTAAGCGGAGGCCATTTGAGTCCAGCAAGAGCCAACAACAACAATGAGCAGCTGTGAGAAATAAACAGCCATAAAATATGTTACAGCCTCCCGGAGCTATAATTGCCTGATGTTCAAGTTAATGTACATTATGTGCTTTTTATGAGGTGTTGGTGTATAGACAGGAGCTGATAGTTATTTACATCGACTGCCCCTTCACACAGCTCATCTCTAAACATCCTGGATGACTCTAAACAAACATGCAGGACTTCATCAAGGACAACAATCTTTCTACTACACTTGTTCAGTTAATCTGCTTCTGATGGCTTTGGAGGGTCATTGTAGTCTACTCAGTGCCAACTCATGTTTACGTAGACAAAATTTCCTCAATCTGTTTCATATTAAGATTATGATCGAATGCACTGTTTTCATGGACTCTAAGTGCACTTTCACACCAGCGTCCGGTTGGAGAGCTCGCAACCGACTTGCAAATAATTTGTTGAAAATGTTCAGTATTCACACTGCGCCAACCGAATTTTAAGAGTTGCATCACGTGGACGAAAGGCGCACTCACTGATTGGACAAAATGAAGAGGAAATACCTCCTTCCTTGGTGGGTAAGGAGTGTGGAGCTTCAAAGACGCTGCAAGCAATGTAGCATAAGCGCCTCCTGCCCCACTTGCATTCACAGGCGGACAGAGACCCACGATTTTTGAGCAGACCAGAGTTCGTTTGTTTGGTCCTAACTAGATTTCGGATGCGCGTTCATGAAAACACTTTAGATTAAGGTTCTAGTAATAAGCATTAGTAAGGGTTAATCAGTGTTAATAATAGGAATGGGAACCTCTTGGTACCTAACGATACGATACGATTTTCGATACAAAGCTCACGATAATGATGATATGACAATATGGCGATACAACGATTATCGATACATTGGTCAGGGAATCATTCTAGAATATTCTACAAACAACTAATAAACTAAAAAACAAGCTTCTGCTGTGAATTGGAATGAGTTTATCACGAGTAGACGTCCAATCTATTTGAACAGGGAGGGTGGCAGCGAATGAACGAAAGTTCTTTCGCTGCCAACTCCCCTCACTATAAACGGATTGAACGTCTATGACCGTCAGTGGCAGCCAATTCCAAGCAATGAGGTAATTTTGGGATGTTTAAGGTCATTTGCCTGTTGATTTTCAGTTACTTCCTGTTGTTTTTAGGGTATTTTACGGGTCACTTCCTGTTTATTTTGAGTTACAGAACAGGAAGTTGTCACACCGTGGTGAGGTTTGTCTTGTCATGGTCATTTCCTGCTTTATTTTGTAATTCTTTTCCTCCTTGTTTCAGAGCACTTGGCCTTCCTCATGTCCTCCCTAATCACCAATTGGTTCCACCTGTTCCCCATTACCTTCTGTATGTATATAAAGTCAGTCACCCCTTTGTCTTGTGCCAGAGTGTCATCGTCTGCCGTCGTGTCACCCAAGCCCACATTTGTCCACAGCTAAAGATCGTGAACCTTGTGTAAGCATTTTTGAGTTTGTATGCTACTTTGTGTTTATGATAACATTTTGCCTTCCACAGTGAAGTGACCTTTTGTTGTGCTATATTGTCCAATCCTGAATCCATCGTAAGCATTTTTGAGTTTGCTACTTTGTTTTTGGTAAATGTTTTTTTCCCTCCTTGGTGAAGTGAATTTTTGTTGAAAAACCTGCCTTGTTTGTTTTTACCTTGAGAGAGACATTGTTAAATAAATCTTTTTGAAAACTCTGCATTTGAGTCCTGCCTTGAGTCCAGCCTGACAGAAGTGACCTGGAAATCACCCAAATGAATAGGCAGTGACTCAAACTCAACAGGAAATGCCCTGAAAATCGGACAGAATGACTGCGAATGCACTGGTTTCGAATGAACGAATGTTCCCAGTCTAAATGAATTTGGTGTCGTGCACCGTCAATGCAGCCTTAGAGTTAACTGAGACACTATTATGGTAGAAGATTTCGGTAGTAAGTTGTTGGTTCCTTTTTATTTATTTATTCT
Source organism: Corythoichthys intestinalis (assembly GCF_030265065.1). Lineage (NCBI taxonomy): Eukaryota > Metazoa > Chordata > Actinopteri > Syngnathiformes > Syngnathidae > Corythoichthys > Corythoichthys intestinalis. The sequence goes on from NC_080404.1 coordinate 13,225,521, forward strand.
TTAAGACATTGACACCTTTTAAAAACGATATCTAGATTCTTGGCAGGAGCATATCGATAACCTTTTGTGATACAAAGTATCACGATATATCACCATTTCGATATTTTGTCACACCCCCAGTTAATAAGTCCTTTATATGATGCTTATTGACATTAATGTTAATTAATTTGTGTCTGATGGGGGGGCAACTTCATGGAGGTCCGTAGAGATGGCCAAATGACTTCCGGGTCATCTTCTTGCCATCGTGCAGTGGGATTTTGCTGTTGTGATGTGGGTCTTTGCATTCGTCTTGCGAGCCTTTTGCATCCGTGCTGCGAGCCATTTGCTGTCGTGTTGTTGCAATAGGGTTCGTGCTTTTGCCAATTTGCAATCGCGCTTTAGGAATTGGGGATCGTGTTGTCGCAGTCTGTATTCATGTTTTTTTTCTTTTGCAAAGTGTTTGGATTTTGCATTTTGCCTAACACTCCTCGGCCGCCGTAACAAAGCCGTGGGAGCCCTGGATTTGCAAATATTCAAGATGCTAATGGCGTACCGCAAGCAACACGTCACCTCCGCTCATTAATATTCATGACATTAGCTACTGTGGCTGCTAAACCTACCAATTCTCTCCGAAAATTATGTCCCTGGTGCCAAATTCACTTGCAAAGACGTGGAAGTACATAAAAATGTTCAGTTAAAGAAATGGCTTTAGTGTCGAGGGCTGAAAAAGACAAAAAAAAACGAGCCGACCTTAGCATAGCCTTAGCTTTTTTATCAACACCTTTTTCTTACGCGACTGACAATGACATTCTCCTGTTTCAACAAGCTATCCTTTACCAGCAGCCCTGTCTTTCCTATATATTATATCCTCTGGCTGTCCTATGTCTCTGACCGTTCTTGGGGGTAATTCATATTTTTTGTAGCGATGGCAAATGCTACTCAGTGACAGCCAACGAACACTTTTAATTTTTTCATTGATTACAAATCTTAATTCTATGATTTATTTACACTTCCCTCTTACAAAAGTTGTTTTATTTTACAACAGAAAAGGCAACAGTGGCAGTTAGATACCATTTTAAGTCTTTTCAGGTCATTCATTGTCAGACAGAAGCACCATGGCAAAACGTCAAGCTAAAAAATAAGTTAAAAATATCAAAATGGCTTAACTCTTTGTCCTCTGAAAGACCATGCCAACCCAACAAAATGTTTACTGCATATGAAATGTGAATGGATTCACCGAGCTGGTGTTAAAAGTCCGCGTAAGTTGATTCATTCTTCACATTTTTTCCTCCCGAGTTTTTGGTGTCGAGAAACGCATGAAGAAATAATCCTTCATATGGCTGGCAACCAATTCAGGGTGTCCCCTGCCTACTGCCCGAAGTTAGCTGGGATAGGCTCCAGCACCTCCGTGACCCTCGTGAGGAATAAGCGGCATGGAAAATGAATGAATGAATGTTGTAACGCCCAGAGTTGTTTCTATAAGTTCCAAAAAAGCAATGTGTGTTCGGCATGTTCATTTTTGAAAGATTACCGAAGAAAAGTAGCAGAATTAACATTGTGTCTATGCAAGGGCGGGTCTATAATGTCCCACTTCTGCTTTACTTCCGCTTTACGATGCGACGTCACGGTCTAAAAATAACATGCGTGTGTGTGTAGGGGGGTTGTATGCAAGATTGCTTGTTTGAGTGGTCATTGCTTCCCAAAGCCAAATAGTCACTTTGGTATCGGGGTCATTTGACGCCTTTCTGGTCTTTCAAACATAAATCACGTAGCATATTTAAAACTACCTTATTTGATATTACTGAGTACTAAGTATTTTCTTAACGGATCTTTAGTATCTTCTGTCTGTATGCATCTAAACAAAACAATCTGAAAGCGCATGGTAGTACTTTGGGTGTCAAATTCACCTCTTGTAGCATGTTTTGCCGGTGTAGAAAACTTTGGCAGAACACCGATTTTGTCTTACTCTCGTCTCATTCCGTCTTTCATGTTCATTTAGCTTTTGCTGCTCTTTTTGGGAAATATCGACAGTGCTGTCATGCTCATTAATGTTCCTTTTGGATTCAAATTGAAAGGGCTGAACAGATTAAATGTTTATGCCGCTTGAGTCACTAGAGGAAGCCCGGCAGTGTGACCCACTGACGTCACCGCCCTGCGACGTCAACAACAATGACGACCTACTAGTCAAACTAATTTACCGAATTGTATAAATAACAAAAACATCAAGATGGGTCTTATTATCAAATTATTTTACTCGTAATAACGTTTATCTTTTAAGAACTGCAAGTCTTTCTATCAGATGTTGTTTTTAAACATAACTTACCTTTACAAATAAATTTTCTTTGCAATTATTGGATAAAACAAATCTTGATGGCCCAACAGGAGCGAGCGCAATGATGGTTATGATTGGAAAAGAGCACAAATGTGCTTATCAAACTTCTGTTTTGTACTGTGAATTTTGCCTTAAATATGGTTCAGTTAAATGTAAACAAAAATAAAATGGTACGTAAATAAAGTAAGTAAAAATGAATGAAAAAAAATACACTACCGTTCAAAAGTTTGGGGTCTAATATGGCTCTAACAAACAGACGGTAACATTAGAGCTAATAATCGTTAGCTCTAAGCGTCTGTTTCTTAGAGCCATATTTACAATATGGGATATGCCACCAAAATACTGCAGTTACTGCAATACGATGTGTACTGTCACAGTATGATTAATATACTGTGCGTGTTACTTTAAAGTAAGAGAACAGGTTAAAGGACTGTAGAATTGTATTGTAAAGTGAAGAAGTGTAAAGAAAGAAAATGGTTTATGTTCAAGAATAAGATTGTTATGGAATTTGACTTTACTTCATTGACAAAATTTGTTTGATTTTATTTTTTTAAAATACGAAAAAACAGAAACAGAAATAACATTTAGGAGATTAATAAAGATTATTGTATGATTCTAGCAACGACAACACATTTCTATTGTCCATTCATTCGTGTCCTGTATTTTCAGACAATAATCAACATATATTGCCAAACGGGCATCTACTCCTGGGACCCGTTAGTTTCCCAACTGTAACTCCTTTCAGTCTCCCAAGAAACTAATCACTTTTGAGCGGTACAATTAAGAATATTCCATTTATATTGAAGCAAAAAAATGAATTAGGATTAGACACAAACACACTGGATAGTTTAAGATTCCAGTTCCAAATGACCTAGGAACTTGCCTCATATGAAGGCCATTATGAACACTTATAAACATATATTAATGTTAATAAGCATCATACAAAGAACCTATTAACACTTATTACCTCATATTGATGCTTATTACCGTTCACATTTAAAAAACATTTTATTCTGACCAGGCTATTAATCCGAATAAAACTGTTAATGAACGTAGTCAGTTTCAGGCATCTTGAACTGGATGTGTTGTCGTTTGTTTCATTAATCAATCTGGAAAAATGTTAATTTACTCTTAACCTGTTAGAATATTTTGCCCTGTCTGTCATGTTCAGTGAGAACTTGTTGTGATGCATGCAAAAAGAATAACACTAATTTGACAAGAGAAAAACATCAGGAAATCTGTTCTCCGCAAATTTCTTTAAATAAGATATTTTGGCCTTTTGTGATAAAACTGCCACAACAGAAGAATCCGTATTGAGTCTTTTAGCAAATTGTGGTACTCGTTGGTGCCACATCAATCAAGTAAAAACATGCTGACTGGTTGGATCTATTCTCGAACGATTACATATTGTTTGATTTAAAGATGAATGTGATTCCAAACATTATAATTTATAAACCTTACTATTATTATTTTATAAAAATTCAAGTTTATTTTATAATTTTTGCATTGTTACATACTGAATACTGAAATAGAGGGATATGAAAATTACAAATATGTTGAGAAATATTATATTAAAAAAAAAAAAAAAGTCAGAATAAATGCTTTGATAAGAAACAACAAACCATATAATATGTCGGTCTGCTTTAGGGAATTAGACTCAGAATAGTAAGCAGATACATTTTTGTATATCAACAGTAGATCACACATTATAAGGTTATAACTAGGGTTGGGAATCTCTGGCATGAAGCCGATTCGATATGTATCTAGATACACAGGTTTTGATCCGATTAAAAAACGATACATTTTTAAGGCCGATCGATTCGATACGATTCGATACAGTTTAAGAACGATACGGTTCGATACAGAGTGAAAACGATACGATAGTAAATATTTGTTGTGTGTGTTCGTACAGTATTTTAAACATATAAAAAAAGATCAAAGATTAAATTAAACAACAAAATTTCATACCAATGTTATATTTTTTTTATTAAAAAAAAAAACAATAAAGCTTACTATATGACCATCATTTTGTTAGATGGGATTGATAATGAAATAAAACTCCAGTGACAGACAACAATAAAGTGCAGTAATTTAATTACTGTATTTCCTGGTGTTTTGAACACAATAGGTAAGTAATTTAAGTACAAACTTTCAATGTAAACATCTTACAAGCAAAAAATATTAATTATATGCTGCAGCTCTAGGAAAAAAGAATTAAACCTGCTAGTGTTATCATAAATAAATGATAAATTATGCTTTACCACTGGTATAACTGGGGGAATAAAAACAAGGCATTTTAGACAGGCAGGTCTATAATCATTACTTTAACCTTATACACAGCAAAGTAATTCACTTATGCCTGTGCTTCCACATTTTTTAATTCCTCATATCTTTTTTGAAGGGCAGATTTTTCTTGAGGAAGATCAACTGATCCACATGTTCATGTTTAAGTAGACTGCGTTTCGTGGAAACAATATGCCGCCCTTTCCACCATTGTAGTGCGTTATTTTTCAGGGTTAAAAACTCACGATCTCTGTACCGCTTCACACTTCACACTAGCTCTGTCCCTTGCGAACAGATCTGGCTGCTTTTGTCACTTCAAAGTTCGACTTTTGTTTTCATGGGTGTGTTGAAAATCAATCGCTGTACGTCGCTGGCGTGGTGCGCAAACTGTCCATTGTTTTAGCATGTTGCTTCGTTGCCACTACTAGTTTCGTTTTGGGCTGTGAAGAAAATGCTACGGAGCGTGCGTTACAGTGGTTTTGTTAGCTGTCGTGTTGTTATGACACGCCCGTGACGATCGGGTAATGACGGCGACTACTAGAGGTTCTGCCAAAATGAATGGGAAGTTAAGACAACCACGACGGCGGTCACAATCTAAGGCTAGGTTCATACTACAGGTCTTAATGCACAAATCCAATTTTTTGTCATATCTGGTTTTTTGGCGTGCCCGTTCAAATTGCCTTTGTCCATTGAGACCATTTAAGTATCACGCATGCACACTAATTCGCAGTCTGACACGCGCTGAGCAAGAAGACCCGCATGCGCAGAAGCATCAAAACAAATGACTACACGTGCTGGCTGTCATCCGTCATTCCAGGGAGATTATATTTTGATTTCCAAAAACAGGACATAAATAACAGACATAAATAATCCCAGTTTAGGCTTATATTCAACGTTTATATGGCTCGATAGCATGCACGCACTGTCCGTGCATGTTACACACACATACGGGCAGTTTGCTCCGACTCTCGGCGTTGCTTATAATATTGCTCATACAGAGCAGAGAGAAAACCGATTATTCTCAGGCTTATCCTCAACCCATTTATATTTTTTCCTGAATGTTGTCAAGCCCGGCCCTTCCCCAAAAGCCATGTTCAATGCAAGCTAGGCGCTAATAACGCACAGCTGTTCTGCTACCGTAGCGTCTCACTCGCTCTTTGATGACGTAATTGCTGCATGAATTCCGATTTGGGAGACTTGACAGCACAGACCGCTGGAAAAATGTGGCCCAGATTGGATCTGAACCACATACGAAAGTGACCCAGATCGGATTTGAAATGGTCCACTTCTATGTGACTTGTCCCGTTCAGACACGAACAAATCAGATTCGTGCATTAAGACCTGTAGTATGAACCTAGCCTAAGTGCGCTGTGTGGTGAATGATACAAGCGCAGCATGTGAGGTAAAAGCTAAATTATTATCATATTAAGCAATGTATTGAACTAGGCATTAGAAGCCGATTCTTGTGCTCGCGATAGCCGAATTCTATCTCTACTATCGGTTCATTGAACATTTAATGGCTAATTACTGTCGAATGGTAACTTTACTATCGATACAGCTGTATCTCTCACCTGTAAAACCGGATATCTGGTCATATCAGTTTATCGTTCTCAAGCTTAGTTTTAACACAATTTCACCCTTTATCTATGTGGTCACTCACATCAAATCTGTCAATACTTATATGTCAGTATACGTGTACTGTGTGTTTTTACTAACAAAAAAGACAACGGAGAGTAATCTAGGCTAGTAACTAACACAAAATAGTTCAACCGTTTCTTTGCTGCTATGGCATAAACAAAGCGGGGTCGATTCCAAAGCACTAAAGACCACTAACTAATTATTGCTGTGCAATGAGGTGACACTTTGTAGATGAGGCACGTGTAAGTGGTAAGGAACGATTCTTCTATGTCTACAAGTATTCCAGTTGAGGCTGTGGAGCCTTGAATTTCATTTTGGGCCTTACTGCTGCCTTTAGAACTTGGTCACATTTCCATAACTTTTATTTTCCATGCCTGTGCTTGGTTTTGCACTGACCCTGCCTGTCCTCTGGGACATTTGATTATGTGGCTGCTGAATGCAAAAACAGTTTCTTTTTGATCGAGCTCCTGCGCTGACTAGATTGGAGAAGATATTGGTAGTTTCAAGGTCCGGTTTGCAGGAAGATGTTGATGACCTCGCCGTCTATTCAGGAGATTCAAATGGACGTTGAAGGCTTTGTGGATGGGCCACTGCTGGATAGAAGTCTCAAATATTTCAGTCATGACATGAATGCATGCGGTGGCCCCTGGAGAAAAATATTCTGAATACAGAACATTGTCATGTACATTGTGTGTCCTAGTTTGAAGGTCAGGCGGCATGAACAGAGTACTGGAGTGTGTCTTTGTGTGATGGTGAGAACACAGCATATGGAAACCAGATGATGGTAACCTAATTAGGTTTGTTTTTGTTTTGTTTCAGCAGTTAGTATTAGAAATTTGTGGCAAGGTTATTTTGTGCTTGGAGGACAACAAATAGATGCAACCCTGTTAATTTTTGCTTTATTTGTAGACTGCTGATTTAGCTGAACAGTCAGCGTTTCAACATTTTATGGAATAATTAATAGTCATCAGTAGTTTAAATGTTTAAGTCAAGCAACCGTATAATATCTAGTAACTTAATCTATGACGGAAAACACTCAGGTGGCATTGAGTTCGCTCTGAGACCCTCAATTTGGCCAAATTTCAAAATTGTCCTATATGCATGTGAGATACATCATTGGAAAGCTTAAAATCTCTGTTTTCTGGGAGAAGAAACATTTTGAACAGGAGAGCATGTTTTTGACACCTGAAAGGTAGGTTAAATCAGGTGAGTTAAAAATAGACATTTTTGAGACTTCTGTGGAAAAAATGAATGTAAGAGTAATTGGTTACTTGGCAAAATAATTGGTGTTACTTTTCATGCTTTCTTTCATTTAAAAAAAAAAAAAAAAAAAAAAGGTTTTGGACACCCATCCTGGTACATAAGAAATAACAAACACTTCAAGTATCATTTTGTAACAGAGACTTTATTTTATTTAGTTCTTAAAGAGGATTTCCCCACTCCTTGTCATTTCATAGTCGCTCGCAGTGTTGTTAATCTTACTTTAAAAAAGTAATTAATTACATTTACAAATTAACTCTCCCAAAAAGTAATTGAGTTAGTAACTCAGTCACCTGAATGTAAGAGTAATTGGTTACTTGGCAAAGTAATTGGTGTTACTTTTCATGCTTTCTTTCATTAAAAGAAATAAATAATAAAATAAATAAATCAAATAAAATAAAATAAACAAAAAAAAAAAAAAAAACAAAACATAGTAACCTTCACTATGTTTGGGAAGTCATTTATTGTTGTGAATCAACCGTTAAAGTTGTTAAAATCGCTCCCGTTATTGCATTAGTTACCTTCTGTCTACATGTGAAAGTTTTAAAACTGTTTCATCATATAAAGATAGATTTAAGTCAAGATTTTGCCGATTTAGGAGTATTTTAGATAAAAAGTTACTTAGGTTCGCTAGGAAGGTTCCCACAACAGAGCCTTCCTGGTAAGTCTACTGCTTTAAGATGGGGGTGAGTCTATCATTTCGCATCTAGTTCTCTATACATGTACTAACGCCACCTTGTCTGTCATTTAGCATCCAGTTCGATATACATCTGATATCTACCGTAGCATCATGTGGGCATAGTTTGTAGCAAGAGCATAGGTTTGGTCTCAACATTGGTAGGGACGATATAACATAACCTGGATGTACACTATTTGCTGGGGACGGGACATTTATAAGACCAAACAGATTGGGTGAACGGGGGTCATGGCAACATTTCTCACCAATATGAACCTGGTTAATTGACAGGCTAAATGATCAATGCAAAATAAATATGTATTGACTTAAATACTAACTTTCATGTACAGTATATTGGTTCAGGTGATACACCGTTGGATTCAAACCTTTGTTTTCAAAAACTACCAAAGAAACATTTTAAAAAACTTCCAGAATAAATGTCTGGATTTTATTAGCAAATTTAAATTGCAATATTTGAACACAACATATTAACATACATAACAAATACAGAGTTGTTAATCCTCGTTTATCTATCTACAAGCGGTTAATCCTTAGTTCGCCACATTTCTTACAGTTTGATTAAAGTTAACAGTAGAAAACATACAGGAGGATATTTCTCTCCAGGCAGCTTCCTCCTTGCGTTCGAGAAATTCACACGGATTAATGTTATGCTAACTCTGATGCAGATTGGACTTTGAGTAGCAAAATTATTGGTGTGTTCCCCACCTCCACAACATTGACGTCTTTTTACATTACTTACAGTGGCTGTTGCTGACGTCTTCTAATATCCCTTGTCTTCGAAGGAAGCGGAGGAGGCGGCATGTTGTAATTTTGTCGGGCAGTGAATGCGTGTGTGTTTGTGTGTGTGGAGGGGGGTGGCGGTGCCAAGTCATTAGCCAATCAAAGGTGTGTTTGAGGGAAACCCTAACCGAAGTGAAAAGGGGTAAATGTAAGTCTGAACATAATAAAGGTAATTCACTTAGTAATGGTCGGGTCAATTCTATCCTTACAACGTTGTAATCTAAATGACCCATATAACTGAAGTAATTATATAATGCAAATATGGTTGCTTAAAAGTTGGTGGGGACAATTTCAGCATCCTAAAAATTTGATAGTGTTATGTCGCTACCAACCCTATGCAAACCTACACCCTTGGTTTGTAGGCTATCTGCTACTGTCAGGTATTATTGGAGCCACCTTGCATCAAGTTTGCAACGGCGTCACAACTCCCTTCCCTCCTCCCCACTCTCGCTTTGCTCTCTCGTGTCCGTGAGTCCCTGTGAGTCCGTGTCTCTCAGACTTTTTCTCGTGTCATTCAACCAACATAGTAATGCATGGTAACACACACCTTTACATCTTCAGTAATGGTAACAGCGTTGCCAAGATGAGAAAAGTAATTAATTAGATTACTCACTACTGAAAAAAATAATGCTGCTAGTAATGCTGTTATTCTGTACTCTAACCCCGTAATTAACAACACTGGTCGTTGGGTGAAAGGACACATCGACTTGTATGAAAAAGAGATTTACCTGTTACCGTGCCATGCTTCTCGGACAGATACTCAACCATGTCAAGTTTTTTCCAGAGTGCACGGCTCTTCTGAAGGCCTGGGAGAGGAAGTCAATCCCTCCATCACTCTCCTCTCTGCCGTGTTCAGAGCCATAGTAGCAATGTTGAGCCGTTTGGGGAAGCATTGTCAAGTAATGAAATAGTTGGTTCTGATAAATGGAAGCAATAGAAATGATGAATAACGACATAAAGAAAAAAAAGACCCTCCATTACACACTTATGAAGTCTGATAAACAAAACCTACCATGTACTGACTCGCAGCAGCATCACTCCACATTGTCAGCCTTTTCACTCTCTTTTTCGTGCTCATTCTTGACAGGCTCTGCGTTTTAAACTTGTTGGCCGCCTTGTGGTCATGTTTGATGTCATCTGTCATAACGATGTGGGCCTCCCTGACCACACTGTCCATCTCATATTTATCAGGGTCATTCTGCCTCATTTCTCTACTCTTCATGAAGATTGCAGGTATATAATGTGAACTTGAATGTAGAATTCCCAATAAAAAGTTCCATCGATCCATCTATTGTGTTTAGCTTTGAAGCCTAGGACCTAAGCTTTATAATTCTAGCATCCAATGTATCTAATACAGCAATATCATCTCATAATAAGCAATACAAACGGCAAAACAGGTTGAAAAGAAAATGGATAGGACGCAACGTCCGTCTTTTCTCTAGCTAGCGCTACATTTCCGGTAACTTTTCAAACGCGAGCGGAATTAAAGACACGCTGATTTTACTTATATCTATCTGTCCGTCCGTCCGTCCGTCCGTCCGTCTATCTATCTACATACTGTATATATATACATATATATATATTTATATACAGTGCTGCTCGAAAGTTTGTGAACCCCACAGCGATGGTCAGATTTTTTGTAAAAAAAACTAAAATAACCTTATTAAATGTTAAGTTATACCCAAATCCACAATACTGACATTCCAAATAATGGACTGAAACAAAAGAAATAGTTATATTGTCAGTCTTTATTTAACAAAAGTGGTTGATTTAAGAAAAACTCAGATATCATGTGTGCAAAAGTATGTGAACCCCTTCAGTTAATAGGATATTGCGCCTCCTTTTGCAGAGATTACCTCAACCAAACGGTTTCTGTAGTGACTAATCAGCCTCTCACATCTACTTTGGGGGATTTTTGCACATTCTTCCTTGCAGAACGCAGTCAGTTGAGAGAGGTTTGATGGGCGTCTGGCATGAACTGCTCGCTTCAGGTCCCGCCACAGCATTTCAATGGGATTTAGGTCAGGACTTTGACTGGGCCAGTCCAGAACACGAATCTTCTTCTTTTTCAGCCATTCCTTGGTTGTATTGCTGGAATGCTTTGGATCATTATCATGTTGCATGATCCACCTTCTGCCAAGCTTTAACTTCAAAACAGATGGCGTCAGGTTATGTTCTAGGATTTGACAATATTCCTCAGAATTCATGATTCCCTGGACTATGTGGAGTTGTCCAGGTCCTGAGGATGAAAAGCAAGCCCAGATCTTGACATTCCCACCTCCATGCTTCACTGTTGGGAGAAGGTTCTTTTGGTGGTATGCAGTGTTGACTTTTCGCCAGACATGGCGGTTTTGGTTGTGACCAAACAGTTCAATTTTGCACCTACATCAGTTGATGAAAACTCTTTTTAATCTAGTCTCGACAACACAACTGTTAAAAAAACAAAAAAAAAACTACTGAATTGATTGATTAGGAAATCAGGTTGAAATAATAGAAAATTCCAAAATGTTGAGGGGGTTCACAAACTTTCGAGCAGCACTGTATATATATATATATATATATATATATATATATATATATATATATATATATATATATATATATATATATATATATATATATATATATATATATATATATATATATATATATATATATATATATATATATACTGTATATATATATATATATATATATATATATATACTGTATATATATATACTGTATATATATTGTATAAGATATTATTGCTTACTTATCTTATTTCTATCCAAAAACTCTGTGTAGCATGTACCACCGAGTGTCAAGACACAGCTGTCATATTATCTAAAATGTTATAAACATATTTTCTAAAGGTTGAAAAGTTACCTAGTGTTGCTTTAAGTTTGTAAACATTATGCTCCTGCAAGGGACGAGAGAGCAGCCTCATGTGTGACGTCATCATTCATGCAGGTCACCCCTGAACCGGAAGCTTATAATTTTTCGGCGTTGTTCGATGTCTTCTCTGGACATATTCAAGTGTAAAATTTATGATCATGATGAGAAATGTGCAACTGTATATCATCATGCAAGTGCACATTATCTCTGAAAATTCATACAGTGCATATACCATTTCATTGTTACCATGCGACTAAAAGGGCTTTAAAAGTGCATATGCAGTACTTTGAAATAATCAAATGAAGTATTTGTTCATAAATATCTAAATCGCGGGGTTAATAGATAATGTAACATTCCTAAATTTGTAGTTCCTTCACGAAATCTGATAAACTGTAATTATTTTAGCTGAAGCAATATAATGTATGTTTTCATGGTGCACAACTGTCTGTCTTTCATTATATGTGCTCATGGTTGAGTGACACAATGAAAGAGGCGTGTGTGTGCACTGGTGTGTGATCACAATAGCAATTAGTGGAATTTTGAAAGTCACTACCACACTATTGTTTTTTTTTTTTTTTTGAAGTTATGCGTAAGGACGGGTAAAAATTGACATCAAGGCTGCCTTATCACCACAAAGAGCTTTTTACATTGAAAATTCTTGTGAATAAATGCTTAAATCCCTGAATTCTTTATAGATATGGACGTAAAACAGTCTAAAATCTTGGTTAAAAGCAAAAAACGGGTAGTTAGCATTTATTTTACATAAATATTTTGAATTTGCTGCTAGTCTTTTAGCCACTGTGGCGCCGCATTATCTCCACAAAAGAGCTTTTTACGTTGAAAATTCTGGTGAACAAATGCTTAAATCCCTGAATTCTTTATAGATATAAACGTAAACAGTCTCGATTCTTGGTTAAAAGCAAATAACCGGGCAGTTAGCATTTATTTTACGTAAATATTTCGATTACGCCAATGCCGTAGTTGTACATTTCCCCCAATTGATTTTTTTCACAACGTTTCAAAATGCATGCATGGTACAAAAAATATAATAGTTACCTTGAATCCTCGAACAAATCACTCCTGAGACAATCATTCCTGTTTGTATGCGGTACAGCTTTTGTACTTTTTCTACCTAAATCCGGCGTTGGATCGCTGCATGTGTTTGAGAATAACTGCGACTGACTTCGACCGACTGAAGCGGAGTATGGGACGGCCCCCTACTTGAAGGCGTGGCGCAGTGTCTGGGGAAGGTGTCCCGTCAGTATCAAGGATAGTTAAAAAACTTTTATGAGAAGAGGGTTAAAGACTTTGTCAACTTTAAATCATTTCTTTATTGAAAAACACACAGCTGTAGTGGTAGGCATGTCATATGTGCTCAACCAAAGCGAGGCAAGCTTTCTGTTTTTTTGTCTTCATGACTAATTGATCTTTTTCACTGCTTGGCTCCTAATTTGATTTTACTGCTTATGGCTGTTGTTTCCTGACTCGGCCATGTGCTATTATTCTGTGATTTATACTGTATGTAAAATGGAAGTTTGAAAATCTACGTCATGGACCAGTGATCAAAATTGTTCAGCAAAATGGAGTAGTAAGCTATTCGAATATTGATAATTATTATTTTCTTCTATCTTTTTCTTTATAATAATCAGCTTTACTTAAATATTACCCATTCTTCAGTATTACCATATTTTTCGGGCTATAAGTCGCACCGGAGTATAAGTCGCACCAGCCATAAAATGTCCAACGAAGAGGAAAAAAACATATACATATAAGTCGCACCTGAGTATAAGTTTTTTTGGGGGTGAAATTTACTTGATAAACTCCAACACATAGAAAAGATATGCATCTTAAAAGGCAATTTAATTTAAAAATACAATAGAGAACAACATGCTGAATAAGAGTACAGTATGATGTTACATGATATATGAACAACGAAATGCGAATATACTGTCCTCACCAGGACGCAACAGCTCGGTCCTGGCTATACAGCGAGCTAAACTCCCAAATGACGATGCTGGACATCCGTATAGTTTGCTGAATCAATTTCGTCCTCGATACCACACAGGTTTGCATCAACGTAAATAAATGATAATCAGGTGGTATTACAGCAATGACACAAACTGTTAGCATGCATTCACTAGCATTAGCACATCGTTCAAACAACCACACAACTGGCTCTAAGTGTCCGATCGTGGGTGGAAAACACACAACAACAACAGAAAAGATGATACACACAGGCGTTGCCTCTGTAGAGATATTTTACAAGCACAAATAATGAACGTAGGTTCACAGCCGTGTCCCTCTCTCTCGCCCACTGGCTCAGAAACGCTGTGTAGCTGTCCGCCTTCTTCTGGCGTGTGAGCACACTTCTTCGCGTAAACAAGTGCGAGTGCGCCCCCACTTAGGCGTGAAAGCGCCACAAAGTAAAAGCATGCATTTCAATATAAAAAAGTCAATAATACAATTGAACACACATTTCCAAAGGCAGAACACGAACGTGGTCATCGCTATTAAGAGTTATTCAGATAACTATACTGGACTGTCTCAGAAAATTAGAATACACAATATTCTAATTTTTTGAGACAGTCCTGTGTATATATACAGGACTGTCTCAGAAATTAGAATACACAATATTCTAATTTCCTGACTGTCTCAGGAAATTAGAATATTGTGACTGTCTCAGGAAATTAGAATATTGTGTATTCTAATTTCCTGAGACACTCCTGTATATATACACAGGACTGTCTCAAAAAATTAGAATATTGTGTATTCTAATTTTCTGAGACAGTCCAGTAGCATATAAACATGCTAACACGTTTACCAAACCATCAGTGTCACTCCAAAACACCAAAATAACATGTAAATGATAACATAATGTGTTAATAATTTCACACATAAGTCGCTCCTGAGTATAAGTCGCACCCCCACCCAAACTATGAAAAAACCTGTGACTTATAGTCCACAAAATACGGTATGTTAGTTTTGAGACTGTCAACTACTAAGTTATGAACCACTTAAGATTTTCCATGGAGCACAATGCTGTTGAAGATGGTGGATAGTATTACCTACCTATTTTTGGAGTTTTCCTGTTATGATACCAACAAGGGCTGTACGCTACCTAAATGTTGCAACTTGAAATACTGCAAACAATCAAAATGCTGTAATAAGATAAATGAGTTTTTTTTGTCTTGTGTGCATCACTAGATGTCATTTTATCCACTTCCAGTTGCTGTTAGGGTCTAGCTTATGCTACAGTGTTCTATCTATTTTACCTCTCTGTTGTCTTATTTTCATCCTTTTTGGCATAAAAGCATAAGCGGACCACACCTGGTCCTAAAAAAGAGCTGTCAGTCATTGTGGTACTTGTGAGTCTTCTAAAAACTGAGTTCATGAACTAGTGCAGCCCTTCAGGTCCCCTGGTGCTGGTTTGTTCCAGAAGTGCAACTCTAAAAGGTTTGGTGAGGCAGCTTTAAGCTTTTATGGCCAGCCGAGTCCGGATGAGCCTGAGGATCTGAGAGCAGTGTGAAATCTTAGGACATAAAGTTTGAATCCCCGTTTTTATGATTGAACATAAAGTTAAATCCCGGTTCTCCATCCCGGCACTTGATTAAAAATCATCTACAGCCAATTTTAACCTGGAAACATGCATCAAATTTTAACTATATCTATATTGACATTATTATTTTTAATATACAACTTGATCGTTTGCTATTATTTAGCTTTTACTTAAAAAAAATATTTGACTTGCTAAGTAACCCCAGTAGTAGAAATATTATCGTAAGCATTTTCTTTTGTTTTGCCTTATTCTGTACGATACAACTATTAATTTACATACAATTGGCTTTGTCTTCAGGTTGACCAATATTACAATTGTAAATAAGATTAATGCGGTTTGTGTTGCACAAGTAAAAACATATAATTTATATCTCACACTGGAATTTGCCAAATCAGCAAAACATAATATACGGTATAGCAAGGTTATGCAGTATATGCATGCAATTTTAGGCCCTTTGAAGTTACTAAATATCAGTATTAGATTATTGGGAGGATTGTTAATCTACTGTATATGCTTTGGTCTCCAAAGTGTTGCAAATGTATTCAAATTCTAAGTTATTAATCACGCAATGTAGATAATGAATTATGACTTTATCAAATTACAGTTGTCTCTCTTTCACAGGTCTGCTGAACTTAGAGTGTAATACTAATGGAAAAGAATTTTCCATGATAGAGCATTTTAAATTGACCTGAGCGAATAGTAAATGAACCCCATCCATCTTTGTGACACTGCTCTGCAGTACTTTCCTCCACAATTCTTTCTGGATGACCTTGCTATTAAAAAGTTTGTTCACGAACTATTGCACACCTTAGGTGTGTTCATTTAATCGCTTTATTTCAAATCAAATAAAAGCTTTGATGATTTTATGTTAACTGCCTAAAATTTTGAAACCGTTTGAATTTAGTTTCATTGAATTTTTGTATAGCCTTTAGAACTGCATTAAAACTAACTTGCAAAATAATGCGCAATTGAAAATGAACAAATGATGTATAATACTCTTCATGCTCATCAAAATGAGGTACCGGTAGTCAAAATAGCATCGCACCTAGAGGTTTACTAGTCATTTCTCCTCTGTGTACTTCCATTAGGTGATGGAACATTTGTCTTGTGTAAAAGCCAGCATGTTTGTCTCTTTCCCTTCAAAATACAATGCATTACTGGTATTTCTAATTGTTTAATATGCTACAGTACTATTCTATTGCCAAATTAGGCCATTGCACTATTTGTATTAATTTGGAGACAACGGCACAGGTATACCTTGCTAACCTAAAATGCTGATGGCACTTTACTACAGTATATACTGATATGGTAATGTTTGGGGCTGTGCATAGTACTTACATATAAAGTTAAGTATATTCAAATTGAAAATAAAATGCCCAATAAAAAAATGAATAGGGACTAAAAGCTGGCTAATGCTATGGGGAGTGGTACAGACTTCAGTCATGGCCAGGGCTGGATTGGTACTCATTTTCAGCCTGGGAATTTCATTCCTCAGACCAGCCCACTGTATATTATTTAAAGTAGGGATATACGCATCGCATGTTTTTGCAGCCTAGTCCGAGTCACCCGATTTTGAGAATCTGTCGATAAAGAATCCCGATCCGATTAAAAAAAATATATATACTGGTATATATATATATATATATATATATATATATATATATATATATATGCCTTAGTGTACAAAATGAAAAATCCCATATGATACACTGCAGTTCAAAAGTTCAAAAGTTTGGGGTCTTACTCACCCCAAACTTTTGAACTGTAGTGTACATAATGAAAAATCCCATATGATGCACTACGGTTCAAAAGTTTGGGGTCAACTTTTGAACGGTAGTGTATATGGCGGAAAACATTCAGGTGACTTGAAGTTCTGCTCTGAGACCAATTTGGCCAAATTTTAGAATTGCTCTATATGCATGTGCGATACATCATTGGAAAGCTTAAAATCTCAATTTTTTAGGGGAAGAAAAATTTTGAAAAGGAGGGCATTTAAAAAAAAAAAACAAAACAGCAAAACCCTAACTGGAGGTGAGAGCATGAGAGAGCATAATTAACGACGCCATGATTTTAACAAGATATTATCCCGTACTTACCTCTTTTCAGTCCAAAAACACCATGTAGCATGTATCACCGAGTGTCAAGACAAAGCTGTGAATGGCCACAGCCAAATTTTTAAGGAATTTTAAGGGTGACACATGGTCATATAACAAGGGTCATATACATCAAGGAGTGGTCGAGATTTTCTTTTTCATATATTTACCCCTTTAAACCACTTTTTTTTTCAATTTTTCCTTTGTTTGGATCGATTATTTATCATCTAAAATATTAGGGACAATCCGACAGTAACAAAAAAATATATGTAATTAAGCTATAGTTATGAGATATCTATCACAAATTTACAGACACTATTTTTTTCATTGTGACGTAATTTGTTTTAAAGTTTAAAATATGCGAGTGAATAATTTTTTAAAGTTTTTTTAAATTTTTTTTTTTATAATTAAATATTAGACCTCAATTCATGATTCTAAGCTAAAAATAGACATTTCGAATAATAAATATAATTACTTACCTTCTTTTTATGGCTGGGTTGAAACAAAAGCAGTTGCGTGACGTCTGTAAACGGGGGTCTCCAGGGTAAAACAGACTAATTAAAAGTAGTTCGGTGGCTCATGGCACCATGAATCTGCTATGAAATGATATGATATAGGCATATTGTTCTATCAAACAGAACAGTTCTTATTTCAAGTATTTCTTGATTGTTTTGTTACTTTTTAGCTCTTAAAAAATACAAAAATATATAAGTGTACAGCCCAAAACAATGCGTTTCATTGTGCACTGCCTGACAGCCAGCTAACATTGACTGTCCTCCAATAAAATGCTTGGTCTTTTTTTTTTTTTTTTTTACAAAGAATTCTGATCAATTCAAGTCAATTTTATGGCCCTTTAAAGACGCCACGTAATTGATAATATTAATTCTAATATTCACTCATTGAACATGGCAATCCTACCTGCCTCGTCTGCTGGAGTTTTGACATGGCTGTACTCAATTCACAGAAGAAAAAAAATGTTAACTTTTTTTTCTTCTGTGAATTGAGTACTTAACGCCTGCCCCCTATTTTGATTTCATGATTTCTCCATTGTTTGATATTTTAGGGCATTTTTATAAAAGAACACTACTACCTCAGAAAGGGA
Source organism: Corythoichthys intestinalis (assembly GCF_030265065.1). Classification (NCBI taxonomy): domain Eukaryota; kingdom Metazoa; phylum Chordata; class Actinopteri; order Syngnathiformes; family Syngnathidae; genus Corythoichthys; species Corythoichthys intestinalis. The sequence continues at coordinate 13,244,118 of NC_080404.1, forward strand.
TAAAAGTGAAATGGCATGAATTGCTGATGGTCAATACCGGTAGACCCCGAGTTACGGCATACCCAATTTACATGATGATGGAGTTTCGCTTTTTCTTTCTTTCTTTTTTTTTTTTTAATAATGTTGACTTTTGTTTTTTGATGCATGCTTTTATCTTGTTGCAAAAAGCGTATAGCAGGTAGTACAAATGGCACGCGTGTAAGAGCGCATGTACATACAGAGAAGAACATATTTGCGCACATGAAGAAGAACTTACGGGCGTGCGTATTTCAACAACTTCCTGCAAGCCTGCGTGCACATTTGTTGCATGTGAAGCATCCACAGAGGCAACATCTGTATATAACACCTTTGGGGCGAGTTTGTGATTGTTTTTGATGATGTGCGGACGCTAATTGTGTGGATTGTTATTGCTGTATTAACAGCTAATTATATATGCAAATTAGAATTGCTGTTGAAGATGAAACTATTTTCATTTCATTTTTATTTAAGTTACATTCTGCAAGTGTTGATGTCATGAGCAGCTGAATAAAGTTAGCAAACCACTCGGACGTCTGACATCGTCATTTTGACTTAGCTCAAAGTTAGTAGGGGTTTTTAGGGGTACTTAAAGGGTTAATTCCACTTTACGTGAAAATTCGGGTTACATCGCCAGCATGGGAACGGAATTCGTTCGTAACCTGGGGACTACCTGTAATGAGCTCTAATAGCCCTAAAAGGCCCAAGTGTTATTCCTAGATATATGTATAGGCAACATACATATTCATAATGTTAATAAGCAATATTCCCCTTGAGCAGCTAGAAAATTATGAGTTATCTACTTAAATTATAAAATGCCTCAATGTGTTTTTGCTCTAACAGAAAAAAAAACCTGTTTTCCACAAGAGGTGCACTGCCCTAAAGCTCCCCCCCTTAAAAAAAAAAGATCACTTTCCCCTCTCAGTAATTGCTATACATATCTTCCCCATCCCCCCCAATATTTGCCATACTTGTTTTAGCTGACTTTATTATCACTCGCACAAGTACTGTCCCGAGGAGGCGTTTTAATTTTTTTTCTCCAATATTTTTTTTCCTGGGGTGACTTTTTAAATGGGTTACATCTTCTTCAAAACATTACATGAGGGGAAAAAACTAGAACAATATGCTGTGTGTATACAGATACTAGTATATACTGTATATAATTATATTCTAACCAAGTATTGTGTGCACATCATGCAGCCATGAAATAAGACATTGTGTTCTCATTAAAAGCAGCCATGAAGAGTGTGCTGTTTCATCTTATCACAGTGTGTACATTTGATAAATGGCCACTGATGGGAGTTGGCTTTCTCAGAATTTGAAAATCCTCAACACCTTACAAAGCGTTGATATTTGAATACCTTTTAAAATATATTAATTGTGCTAGATGTTTACATTTAAAGAGTACTGTTCAGTGCTCAGAGATGAAATAAAGACTATCACGGTTAATGTGATAATGGAAAAACTAGTCGTGATCTGTACTATGAAGGTAAATCATGTATATGGCGGAAAACACAGACAATACTGAAAAAGCAGTTTCTGCTCTTGCACTCCTCTTTAAAAAAAACTGCTGTATTTTAAGCCAAAACAACTTTTGTGTTTGATAGAACAATATGTCTATATGCTGCCATAGCAGATTTATGGCGCATTAAGCCCCCAAACTATTTTTAATTTGTCCGTTTTACCCTGAAAACCCCTGTTTACAGACGCTGCGAAACCACTTTTGTTTTAACCCAGCCATAAAACTAAGGTAATCACTTATATTTATTATTCAAAATGTCTGCAATTTTTAGCTTAGAATCATTATTTGATGTCTAATATTCCGTTTAAAAAAAAAACTTAAAAAAACTATTCACTCACATATTTTAAACTTTTAACCCTTGAGAGTCGAAGGACGCGCCGGCGTGTCCTCAGCGCACGTCGTCTTTGAAGCGCCCTCACGTTTTAATTACGTCACCCACATGCCGTTGGTTGGTCTCGTTTTAAACTGCGGAAGTTGCGGTTTACTCTCGTTATTATTTGAAGTCAATCGACCAACTAAAACGTGAGATACTGTCATTTAAGTTTTATAGTTTTATTGTCCTCTCAAAAAAACATTAAAACGCTGCATGGATCATTTGTTTATGTCTACATTTCCATCATTTCTTGTCCTTTTTCAAAACGGAAGCTCCATGAAAAAAACAAAAATCAAACGAACCCTTTCGAAGTCACAGTGGAAGCACAAAATGCGTTTTTTAAATAAATATAACTGCCGTGCGAGGTTCCACCGAACGAGAGGGAGGAGTGTTCTGAAGCAGCGAGGTGGCGAGCGACGGCCGTGTGGCTCGAGCAGCGACTTTGTGTGACTTTGAGAATGAACGGAAAACTAAATTTAGCGCAGGCAATTGTGCTTTTTGATCAACTTGAGGAAGAGGATGGTCCAAATTCGTCATCATCGTCTTCTTCGGAAGAGTCCTCGAGTGAAGATAGTGACGGATTTGAACACGTGGGTGACGCCATCGACGAGCAGAGGTAAGCAAACTCCCTTTTTTTTTTTTGATGCTGAAAAAAGTTTCTTTTGAAAGTTTCTTTTGATATTGCAAGACAAAGTTAATTTTGATGCAATATAAGTGTGTGTTTGTGTATATAATAATAAAATGTGCATATCAGATCAAAGTCGTACGTGCACTGTGTGTATCCAAGGCAGGAATTTATAATTGTGATGATCTTCTTTCTATATGAAGATTAGGGATGTAGCACATATTCAGCTATGGTATTCTTTCTATTGTCATACATATAGATTTCCATTATTATTTATTGCTGTATATATTTTTATTTTATACTTTATTATTTTCATAAATACTGACTTTTTTCATGTACATTTATAGTGACAATGAAAGTAAAGTGAAATGAAAATGGAAGGGTGGAAAGAGGACTGACACCCCATGGAAGTGTGGGCTGTGTGATGTCGCCCTGTGTCGAATTCCAGGACGAAACTGCTTTTCGGAGTGGCATGCCTAAAAAAAAATTTAACTTGTTTATTGTAAATATTTTTGAAAATACTTTTTTTCCCAATGTTGTATATATATATTTTTCCCCACAATGTCTTCTCAGTTTGTCTATATAAATGTGTGTTCAAGAAGCTTGATTGTGTGTACATAGTTTTCATCAGGTGATGGGCCGCAATACCTAAACTCATAAAGAGATGGCCTCTAAACACTTTTTGTGTTAGATGGTATATATTTTTTCACTGTTCGGTCTGCTGTATATAACCTGTTTTGACTAGAGCATGTATAAAGGCAAAAAACGCCTATGGCTATACCTGTTGTTTATGTTGAATTGTCAAATATAAGACTATTTATTCTAAATTTTTTTGGTTGAAATTTCATCCTAACATGTAAGATAAATATTACAAAGTTTCAAAACGGTTCGTTACGCATGTTTGGTTGTCAATTGGACATCAATATTAAAAAATTTGACAAAACGATTTTGGAATTTTTGGTCTTTTTGGGCCCAAAATGATGATTTATAATTGGTCAGTGAATGAAACAACAGTTTGGACATGAAGTTCAAGGTGTCACAAAAAAAGGGACCAAACCAGGCCATCGTAAACAATTCTTTCTTTGAAATATAAAGGCAACTTCAAAGGCATGCAAAATCAGACAAAATAGGCCCAGACCTTAAAGGGTTAAACAAATGACGTTTCAATGAATAAAATGGCATCTGTAAAAAAGTAAAGTCATAACTATCGCTTAATTGTATTTTTTTTTTTTTTTATTACTGTAGCATTTTCTCCCATATTATAGTTGCTAAATAATCGATCGAAACAAAGAAAAATTGAAAAAAAAAAAAAAAAAAAACATTTAAAGGGGTAAATATATGAAAAAGAAAATGTCAACCACTCCTTGATGTCTGCGATTTCTGCATCGCGACCATTGTTATATTGCCATGTTTCCCACATAAAATCCCCCCAAAAATCCATCTGTAGGCATTCACAACTCTGTCTGTGTCTCAGTGATGCATGCTACATGGAGTTTTTGGATTGAAACAAGGTAAGTACACGATAATATCTCGTTAAAGCCATGGAGTCTGTAATTCTGCTCTCGCGTGCTCTCGCCTCCAGATAGGGTTTTGCTGTTTAAAAAAAAATAAAAAATTAAATGCCCTCTTGTTCAAAATTCCCCCAGAAAATGGAGATTTTAAGCGTTCCAATGATGTATCACACATGCTTATCTGACAATTTTGAAATTTGGCCAAATTGGGGGTCTCAGAGCGTAACTTCAAGTCACCTGAGTGTTTTCCGCCATATGGATTGTTTGCTCAGTACATGCCTTTGCGTAAGTGATCCCTCCTCCTTTTTTCTTTGAGCATTCCATTTTTTTTACAAGAACATGTAGTCTATCACTGGTAACCTGTTTCATCGGCAATGTTGGGGATAACTTCTTACATGAAATAACATCATAGTTTGTCATTTCCTTTCCAATCAACATCCACTAAAACTAAATCCAGGCTGCACTTCTGCTTTATGCTGCATTGATATTCATTTTATTTTTTATTTTTTTAAATTTTGTTTCCATTGGCATTCGCAAATTGCCTGTATCATGATATCCCATCTGGATTGCACCCTCACAGGGGTCAGCAAAGGGGGTTCATTACTGTGTGCCGTCACTGCCAGTGAGCGTTCATTCTTGAATTAGGATAGCAGTTCATCAACACACACATCCCATGGATAGCAGAAGATGTGTTCACTGTTTCCACATCACCACATGACCAATGGATACCCAAATTCAAGTGTCACATTGACTGAGCAATCATGATTTTTATCGTCCAAAAACAATTGTAGGAGTGTGCATGGATTTCTTTTTTGAATTAGTTTGGGTAGCCTTGCGATGAGTAGAAAGAAGCTGATTGAAGCGGAGTGATTGACCAGTCAGCTGAAAAGCACAAGAAATGGGTTGGCTTATGCTTGAGGACCAAATTTGATTGGCTCAGCAGAGACGGAGAATGATATCAAAACAATTACTGAACGAGCACACTTTTTCACTAGAGTACAACGAAGCTGTTGTTCATAGTATGAGACTCCGTTCGCATATACAGTTAGTCCCCAGGTTAAAACATACCAATTTTACGTGATTTCGACTTTATGATGCCAGAGTCCCGTCCGTCATTTTGTCTCCAGTCTAGGGGTTCCCAAGTCCATTCCTCGAGAGCCCCTGTATAAATTTCACCGGTTAAAAAACAACAACAACAAAAAAAACTAGTTTAAATCTACAGAATGCGTATATTTCATTTGGTCATATTACTCTATTCACTCCATATACACAATCTGCATATGGCTCCCTAATAGGAGTGGGAACCTCTTTGTACCTCAGGATATGATACGATTTGCGATACAAAGCTCACGATAACGATAATCTGACAATATGGCAATACAACGATTATCGATACATTGGTCAGGAAATCAATCAATATTCTACAAACAACTAATAAACAGCAAAACAAGCTTCTGCTGTGAATTAAAATGAGTTTATCATTAGTAGACGTCCAGTCCATTTGAATTATGAGGTTGGCAGGCTGCCACCACCCTCCCACTTCAAATGGATTGAGCCTCTCTGGCCGTCAGTGGCAGCCAATGCCAGGCAATGAGGTAATTTTAGGCTATTTAAGGTCATTTATCTGTTGATTTTGGGGTATTTTATGGGTCACTTCCTGTTTGAGTTACAGAACAGGAAGTGACCTGGGAATCACCCAAATGAATAGGCGGTGACTCAAACTCAACAGGAAATGACCTGTAAATGAACAGCAAGCGACCTGTAAATGCCCTGAAAATCCGACAGAATGACTGTGCATGCTCTGGTATCAAATACCAATCTAAATAGATTGGAGTCGAGCACTGTCAATGGCAGCCTTAGAGTTAATCGAGACACTATTATTGCTATTATTACTATTTTGGTAGCAGCTTGTTGGTTCCTTTTTTTTTTTTTTTTTTTTTTAAATAAACATTGGCACCTTTTTAAAACGATATCTCGATTCTTGGCAGAAGCATATTGATAACCTTTTGGGATACAAAGTATCACGATATACAGTGGGGCAAATAAGTATTTAGTCAACCACCAATTGTGCAAGTTCTCCAACTTGAAAAGATTAGAGAGGCCTGTAATTGTCAACTTGGGTAAACCTCAACCATGAGAGACAGAATGTGGAAAAAAAAAAAAAAAAAGAGAAAATCACATTGTTTGATTTTTAAAGAATTTATTTCCAAATTAGAGTAGAAAATAAGTATTTGGTTACCTACAAACAAGCAAGATTTCTGGCTGTCAAAGACGTCTAACTTCTTTTAACAAGGTCTAACGAGGTTACACTCGTTACCTGTATTAATGGCACCTGTTTTAACTCATTATTGGTATAAAAGACACCTGTCCACAATCTCAGTCAGTCACACTCCAAACTCCACTATGGCCAAGACCAAAGAGCTGTCAAAGGACACCAGAGACAAAATTGTAGACCTGCACCAGGCTGGGAAGACTGAACCGGCAATAGGTAAAACACTTGGTGTAAAGAAATCAACTGTGGGAGCAATTATTAGAAAATGGAAGACATACAAGCCCACTGATAATCTCCCTCGATCTGGGGCTCCATGCAAGCTCTTACCCCGTGGCGTCAAAATGATAACAAGAACGGTGAGCATAAATCCCAGAACCACATGGGGGGACCTAGAGAATGACCTAGAGAGAGCTGGGACCACAGTAACAATGGCTACTATCAGTAACACAATGCGCCGCCAGGGACTCAAATCCTGCACCGCCAGACGTGTCCCCCTGCTGAAGAAAGTACACGTCCAGGCCCATCTGCGGTTCGCTAGAGAGAATTTGGATGATCCAGAAGAGGACTGGGAGAATGTTATGGTCAGATAAAACCAAAATAGAACTTTTTAGTAGAAACACAGGTTCTCGTGTTTGGAGGAGAAAGAATACTGAATTGCATCTGAAAAACACCATACCCACTGTGAACCATGGGGGTGGAAACATCATGCTTTGGGGCTCTTTTTCTGCAAAGGGACCAGGACAACTGATCTGTGTAAAGGAAAGAATGAATGGGGCCATGTATCGAGAGATTTTGAGTAAAAATCTCCTTCCATCCGCAAGGGCATTGAAGATGACATGTGGCTGGGTCTTTCAGCATGACAATGATCGCAAACACACAGCCAGGGCAACAAAGGAGTGGCTTCGTAAGAAGCATTTCAAGGTCCTGGAGTGGCCAAGCCAGTCTCCAGATCTCAACCCAAAAGAAAAATCTGTGGAGGGAGTTGAAAGTCCGTGTTGCCCAACGACAGCCGCAAAACATCACTGCTCTAGAGGAGATGTGCATGGAGGAATGGGCCATAATACCAGCAACAGTGTGTGAAAAGTTGTGAAGAGTTACACAAAACGTTTGGCCTCTGTTATTGCCAACAAAGGGTACATAACAAAGTATTGAGATGAACTTTTGGTATTGACCAAATACTTATTTTCCACTATGATTTGCAAAAAAAAAAAAAAAAAAAAAAAATCTTTAAAAAAAAATCAAACAATGTGATTTTCTGTTTTTCTTCCACATTCTGTCTCTCATGGGTGAGGTTTACCCATGCTGACAATTACAGGCCTCGCTAATATTTTCAAGTGGGAGAACTTGCACAATTAGTGGTTGACTAAATACTTATTTGCCCCACTGTATCATCTTTTCGATATTTTGTCACACCCCTACTCCCTTATATGTTAATTTATACCCCTAACTTTGGCTGTGATCAGGCTGCTTAGGACAGCTTCATTTTCTCAAAGATCATCATCCACTGAATATGATACACCCGCCGGTGGTGGCTCTGTTGTACAATTAGCGTCCTTAGTGGGGCAAATTGAAACTCCGCTCACCATTTTGGCGGTGCTCTCTGGCATTTTCAATCCTTGGTTCTTACTCAGTATTTGTTGTCGCTTTTATAAGCTTAGGTTTAAAAAAATTACGTATATCCATCTTGCCTCATCGGTCCTCAGGCGGTTTTGGCTAAGAAAAGCAAATGACTGTCTAAGGTGCTAGTCACATGATCTGTCGAAAAATAATTTTGACCATTATTTGAACTGTTTTTTTGTTGTTGTTGTTGTTGTTAATTTCATTTATTTTTGTTGTTTGTTTTATTGCTTTGGAACTTTTATACACAATAGTTTACTGGAGAACTCTTAATTTTAAAATCATTTATATATGAAAGTCAATTACATGCAATGACACTTTTCGGCACCCCCCGAAACTCCGCGTATGGTCGGGAGATCTGAATTCCCAAGTTGCAACATCTTTCTGATGTGTTGTAAAGTTGTATTGTGGGACAAAGACATGGTTGCTGTAAAGAAGAGTACCCTATTTTAATGCTCCAACGATACATCACAAGTTCAGTGACTGTTTGGCGCTTTTTATAGACACCATTGGCCTATACTACGAACTGAGTTCAACCTCCCCAGAAGTAATCCAGTTTACCAGCGGGTAACCAGAGTTGACAAAACCTGGTTGTCTAGTTTGTGGTCAGTCGGTGCTACGACGCTGATTATGAGGTTGATTAGTCGAACCTGTGTCAACCCAGTCAGAGTTACTGCGCGTTCACATAAAAGGGGGCGGAGACCAGAGTCAAACACTACTTGTGACGATGGCACGGGCACCTTACTTCACGGAAGAGGAATGCGCGATGATCATGCGGAGTTATGAGGAATTAAAATCCACCCTCACCGCGAAATCGAACATCGTTTCAGCGAGTAGAGCGCGACGGGTCTGTTGACAGCGAATTTACAGATCGTGTGATTTGTGAATGCGTCAATATGCCAGTTTACTTATGTCCATGCAAAGAAATAAAGCCTGCTGTCAGGACAATAAAATAAGATTTGGTACGTTAACAGTAAAAAAATAATTTATCGCGCATCACCACATGAAGCAGGATAATTGTATGTTTAGTCCCATTGACTATGAATACGTATGTCCTTTTTTTTTTCCCTTAGTTTGGGCCTAAAAAATCAAGCCCGACCCGAGCCCGATCAATTAACTTGATTTGCAGGCCCGAGCCCGAACCGAACCCCCCCCCATAATTTTATGTTATCTTTGTGAGGACTCAGGAGAAGAAGGAAATGCGGGGATGCCATGCGTTGTTGCGTGAATTAAAGCCCGTCTTTTGTAACGAATTTTCACAGTTAAACAAGACTGTAAGATGAGTATTCAATAAACATTTATATCTTTTATATTTGTGCGTCTGTCCTATCAGTGGATTTGACATTTAATTTAATCTCTTCGAGTTGGCAGAAAAAAACGCAAGTTTTCTCAATGTTTAAATAGTCTACATATTTCTATGATTATTATTAACTCATTTACACAACGAAATAACGCTGGAAAAGTCCGTTAAATATATTTCTTGTATATGAGAGCAAAGCTCCGCATTCGTTTACATTCAGCAATTTCAACGATCAATTTGAAGCGTTTCCATACCCCACTTCGAATCGCACGGCATACAGTGTTCTTACGCAGATATTCAGCATCACCATTGGAATGCATATATTGTCCCTGGCGAAAGAGCGCACGGAGAGGCACACAATCTGCCCGTTTGTGAGGACCTGACTTCGGCGGGTTACATTATAGTGACGTCCACCTCGATCAGTTGGCACAGGTAAAGAATTCCCTCAGCTGAAAATCTATATCTTTCATGGAGAACATCTTCCGGGTACGCCAGCGGATTCTGGCGGTCTCCAAAAACCCGTGCCCTCCGAAGAGAGCCCCTCACAATCCGCGCGCCAATGTCGTATGGGTCGTCCAGGTACGCTGTCATTGTCAGGAGGACACGTCTGCGGAGGAGTGCTGTTTAAATATAGCGTGGTTAATTGGAATTCTGGGGTTAAACAAGATCTAACTCTGAGACGACTAGGTTTGTCGTGTGGCGTGTGTTGCCATGGCAACACTTCTCGGTTCCAACATATCCACTTTTCGTAGTCTCGCTTAGCTGCGAACTTAGGTCGCACGTGATGAAGTTACTCTCGAAGTTACCCTGCTAAGCCAGAAAACTGGCTTCGTAGTATAGGCCACTGGTTATAGAGAATCATTTTTTCGTTTACTACCACACACAAATGCAGCATCAATATTACAGTCCGTAAGCCAATCATATTGTCGACAGTGCAAATGACATCTTCCCACCTGTTTTACAGGTTATTGCCAGATAAATTGCCCATCCTTGTTGTGTGTTTTTACCTCTGTGTTGATGTTTGTTGGGTCGCGTATTCCCATGAAATGTGAATTTCAATGATTCAACTTTACTCTTTACGTATTAGGCAATTAACTGCGGTTAACTACTTTAGTCGCAAATTGAAGTTTCAGATTAGCTGCCATCTTTTAGCCAACTGGCTACGAATACAACGACAATTAAATGTCATTTGAATGAGAGGCTCTCACTCGAGCTTCGTCTAATATTGTGCTAATATGATATGTGGTATATGAACTGTATCAATACTGATGCTATTTATTTATATGACTAAAATGAATAGAATCAATCTGTAAACATCAATTGCCTTTCTTTGGTATATAACCTCTAACAGTTTTGTATGTGTGCTCATCTTAATTTCCAGCTTTTTTATTTAAATTATTTTTGTTTATTAATGCAGTCCCTGTAATCTGTAACAACATATATAATTTTTTTAAAATTTCTATTTGACTCAAATAGCTTTACTATTACTAGTAACTATTATTACTCATTCAATTATTACGGTATTATTTTTCTATAATTATTCATTCTTCATTACTATTTCTGACTTTTATGATCAGTGCTAAAAACGTTTTGCTCGCTCACCAGTGCCGCGCTGTGCCCCAGAATTGTGTTAGGTCTAGTCTCACCCCTGGTGTTTGAGGTCTGTATTTTTCTCAGTGTAACAGCTGTCAAGTTTCCCTGCAAATATTTGTTTCTCCAATAAGAGGAGCTGTTGTCGTTGTCTCACTGAGGTTGATTGAAGATTTAAATGATGCTACTTTTTTTTTTTTTTTTTTTTTTTTTTGCGTGTACTGTTTTTGTTTTCCTGTCGTCATTGTACAATTCTTCGGACTATGTTGTTAATAATTATTTGTTCCCAAGTTAAATTAAATTGGTAAAATTTATATGTTAAATTACAGTGAGCACACACCCAATCAGGTCACTTTCTGTTCTCTACTAAGGAAGTAGAGCCCAATGCAGCCAGCAACAGTGTAGCTTAAGCCGCTTGACCTTGTCTAAATTGCTGAAATCAAGCTCTAAATAAGCTTCATATGTATGTAATATCAACTTACCTGTTTATTCACTCGCAGGCCAACCTGTTCTACGTTGTGTCTGTGGTTTAAAAGACGACAGTAAACATCATTAAAGCAAGAAATCTTGTCTCCATTTGTGAACAACACAGCATTCTCAGTGTACCTTTCTTACCATTCATTAGCATTTATGGTAAATACAGTATCTTACTTTTTCCTTTGTTTTATTGTTATAACGTTCAATACATGTTTTTGGATAGTTATTTTGAGATTTAGGTGGCATTTTTGGGTACTTAAAGGGTTAATTCCGACTTGGGCAAAAATTTGGGTTACGTCGGAGGAAAGGAACTCATTTGTAACCCGGGGACTACCTGTATTTTCTTTTGCTTTGTTTTGTCCAATGTACGGTGGTCCGGGCCTGGCTCTCCAGTTGACCAGGCTGGCCACTTGCTACAGTGAATGGTTTAAGGTTATGCATGTGTGTTGGCATAAAGATGAGCTCATGTTTATTGGCACTGCTGTTTAGTGATGGTTTTTATTGTTTATGCTTATTGACTGTGTAATTAATCATTTCACCTGCTTTTGTATTACAAGCTTTAGCTTGTATTTTTAATTATGGTGAGGCATTTATTTTCTCAGACACATCTGGCAAGTAGACAGGACATGACCATTGCCACCAGAAACTACAGTAAACACATGGAATAAGACAGCTTTTTGATTGTTTGGAGAAGGAAGGGAAAAAAGAGGCTTTTTCAGTGAATGTGAAACTTCTATATCTATTTTTCTATACATTCTTGTATTTCACATTTTATATGTTACAAATTTGTCAGCCACTGGAACATACCCTAAAAAAAAGCCTTATTGAATCACCTAAAGTAAAGTCTCAAATAATGTTTTTCAAAAGCTTTAGAATTTGCTTGCATATTGAGGGGAGGAGGTGATGGTTTGTTTCTCAAACAGAAACTATTTTAATCTTTGTCCTTGGGAATAATCTTGCCCGTGTTCACAATAACTCACTTTATCAACATGGTGGCAGGCTGCCCTGCCTAGAGTCTGAAGGCAGCAAACACCATGGATGCTTTTCACAACTCAGGCGAATGCAGACTTCACCTTGTCCTCGGAGGCTGCAGGAATCCAAAAGATAGTGTGCTCTCACCCAAATTATTTCTTACACATCAGATGAACAACTACTATCAACGGAAGTCGACTTGTACACACGTTTTAGGGATACTTCATAATGGTCTTACAATTCATGAAAACAATTGTAATGTGTTAATGTTATTTACCTCACTACTCATGCCAACATATTGTAAGTCTATCCGCCATATATCGCTCATATGACAATGCTTTGGTTAGCATATCTCAAACTTGTTTTTGATTGGATTTACTCCGGGTATTCTCGATTTGTCTTACCTATGTACTTTAGATCTCTTAACTGTTTAACTTATCTATGATGGCAATGTTATGAAGAGTGATCAAATTAATTGAGAAAAACTGCCAAATCCCTCTTCATTTTTAAGAACTTCAAATATTGTTGACGAGGAAGGCTTCAGAGCGCCCAAAAAAGTCAAGCAAATGCTAGGACCGTCTCCTAAAGTTGATTCACCTGCAGGATTGGGGCACCTCCAGCGTAGAACTAACGGCATCTGCACGTGCGGCCAATCCTCAAAAGGCAGGTGGATTGAAAAAAACCCCCATATATTCTGAAAACTCCAAGCTTTAGTAATACGGTAGTAGTAGTATTAATATCGCAACATATTGCAAACCCCCCCAAAAATCGCAATGATTTAAAAAAAAAAAAAAAATTCTTACTTTTCAAGGGTTTAAAAATAACAAAAATAATCCAGAAATAAAATGGCATTGCCAAAAGATACAAAAATATACTGTAATTTTCGCACTATAGGGTGCACCTGACTATAAGCCGCCACCCTCCAAATTTTACACAAAACGATATTTGTTCATACAGTAGATAGCCGCACTGGACTATAAGCCGCAGCTGTCCTCACTGCATTTTGGGATGTTTACACCAAAAGATATCAACCGGTAACATTTTATTTGACATCGCAGCATCATAGTACTTTCATTAGACCAAATGAACCACTTCAAGAAAATTCATTTGGCCATCACAGCTCCCTTGGGGGAGACAGTCAACCTCTGCTGCCACCTGCTGTCAACACTATTGTTGTCCAAAATGCCTCCTAGCATGCATTGCAGCGCTACAAATGTAAATGACAATCAAAATTAATGTTCTGTGCTAAATAATTCTTCAGTTACTGTTCCAGTTGTTTCATTAATTGCTAGTTATGGTATTTGGTAAAATTTCATTTGACAGCGGCATCATACGACTGTCATAAGACCAAATGAACCACCATTCATTGCTTCAAGAAGCTTCATTTGGTCATCACTGCTCCCTTGGGGAAGACAGTCAACCTCTGCTGCCACCTGCTGTCAACACTGTTGTTGTCCAACATGCCTCTTAGCATGCATTGCAGCGCTACAAATGTAAATAACAATCAAAATTCATGTTCTGTGCTAATTATTTCGTCAGTTCCTGTCCTAGTTGTTTCATTAATTGCCAGTTACAGTATTTGGTAACACTTTTTTGACAGTGGCGCCGTAAGACAATCATAATTATGACATGACACTATCATAAGCATTAATAAATGCTTATAACAGATGTCATTTCGTGTTGTCTGGCAAATTATCTCACTTTTTATTAAATGTAAAAGATCCAAGTTGGACATAAATGGAGTTAGTGACATAATGACATCATTTGCAAGATATATATTACAAGATAAATATTTAGTAATGCCCATGATAGCGTCATGTCATAATTTGGACGGTCTTATGACGCCGCTGTCAAATAAATGGTTACTTATTACCCAAATAAATCAACAAATAAGCCGCATTGGACTATAAGCCGCAGGATTCAAAATGAAGGACAAAAGTAGCGGTTTATAGTCCGAAAATTACGGTATAAATTTTATACTCCGCTACTCTTCTAGAAAAAGCGGAACAGTTAGTACTGTAAAAAGTACAGTACTTTAACATTTTTAGAACTTTTGTTCAATAAATAAATAAATAAATAAAATAAATTTCCTGGTATCAGATCTGTCTCGGCAGATTCTCAAAATCAGGTGAATGTGACTCGGGTGCAAAAATATGTGGTTGGGACATACCTAAAATAATCCTAAAAGCACTGAAGCAGAAACATTTGAGAAAACCAATACTTGTGTCCGTTGCAAAACATTTGGTCATGTCTGTTACATAACAAAGTATTTAAATCCATTCTTTTTCCCCCAAACAAACAAGCAGCTAGTCGTTTAACATAAAATTTTGTCTTTTGTCTGTCCAGTGTAATGTTCAAGTGGGTTAATGAAAACGCACACTGCGCCAGGTTGAAATACGGGAGTGCGGCCTTTAAATCAGGTCACAACACGTTGAGAGGAGATTGCTCTTTGTTCGCCTTTATCCCATAACTAGCACATTTCAAAGACAAGCAAGCTCAGCATGGACACCTATGTGGTCACCCTTCATGTCCCCCTTGTGATGGCTTTAAAAAAAAAAAAAAACTTCGATCAAGGCAGCTGCCTCCATCCTTTAACCTTGTGGTCAAATGGACAACTGCAAGCTTCTTCATGTCCAAAAGCTCCTGTTTGAAGACTGACCCAATTATAGTGCAGTGAAGCTGCAAAGATGGATAGCAGCTCAGTCCGAGGTCAAATTGTTCTTGTTCAGCTTGATTGCAGATAGGTTAGAATGTGCAGCAACAATCACAAGATTTATCCATGAAAACATGAAATCATTTGCATAATGGAAATCCCCTCGAGGTAAGAATGAGCTATTGTTTGGATTATTTTACTGTAACAAGATGCTTGCAATCAGTAAATGTCACATTGAATCTCAAATACCATCTAAAGACCAAAGAGGCTTCAAAGAGAATCAGTTTGACATTCACCTGATGTTTGTTTTGCTGTTGCTTTCAAACCTGTGTGTGCATGCAGGAGAGCTGTGTTGATAACCAATCTATCCATCCCATTTCAATGCCACTTATCTTGTTTAAGGTCACAGGGTGCTAAAGTCTATCACTGCTGACTTTTGGTAAACGAGGAGACTACACCTAGATCTGGTCACCAGTCAGTAGGTGGGAACATTTAGAAATTGAGTATTTTAGTATCTTATAAATCACAAAGTACTGAATTTTCCTCACTATAAGGCGCATCAGGTTACAGTGGTACCTCAACATATGATCGCTTCGAAATATGATCTGTTCAACATCCGACGTAAAATTTTGTTTCTACATACTGTTCTTCATTTGTTTCTACATCCGACGACATGCTTGAAATACGACAATTTATTACAGCGCCGCGGTTTCTTTGTTTTCCCACAAGGCGGACGCATGGCAGATTTTTTGTGAGAGAGATCAACATGGGTTCCAAGAATGTTAATGCAGGTTGTGGAAAAAAATTTAAAAGTTGAGGCTGACCATTGAAATAAAGATGGAAATGATACAAATATATGAGCGTGGTGTGGGCGTCTTTTAGCTGGCTGGCCAATACGGCCGTAGAATGTCTACGATCTCGACGGTCCTCCTCCAACCTCCGTTCGCCAGTCTTTACAAGTTAAGGTGACAGTTATTATTGTGGAAACATCGTCAAAAAATTGCCACCTTAGTCAGGCTTTTAATCATTTATTTCAGAACTTGTGCAACACAACATGCCTACTGTTTGCCACAGCTGAACATGAAAAGCGAAAGCAAAAAGTCCTCGCTCACTCTGAAAAGTCAGCCATGTGGTGTGTTCAGGCACACCATGCAAAACACATCCGCCACACAAGAACCCGATTTGTTACATTATTACAGGTATTATTACAATTATTACTATTATTATTATTACGATTTTTATACAAAATTTGTTTTGCTCTGTGTAATTGCTATTTGCAATAGTACCAGCAGCCTTTATGAAGGATTTAGTGTAGGTTTTCGGGCTTTGGAATGAATTAATGGAATTATAATGTATTCTTAGGGGAATATCCTGCTCGACATATGACCGTTTCGACTTACAAACAAGGTCCTGGAACAAATTAACTTCATATGTAGAGGTACCACTGAATAATGCGCACCTTTAATTAATGGCCTATTTTAAAACGTTTTTATATACACTACCGTTCAAAAGTTTGGGGTCCAAGCCACAGGTTCAAACCGATTCCAGAAAGGGCCTAGTGGGTGCAGGTTTGCTTTCCAACCAATGAAGAGGACGCCTTTTCACCAATTAGATCTTTTACATGTGTAATCAGTTAAACTTTGTCAGGTGCTGCTTGTTTCAGCAGGAAGTTCATTGGTTAAACTCTCTGCGCGTTATCGGTTGGAACAAAATCCAGCACCCATCCAGGCCCTTTCTGGAACCGGTTTGACACCTGTGGTCTAAGCGATACCGTAGTGTATCATATGGGTTTTTTATTATGTACACTATGGTTTAAAAGTTTAGGGTCGCTTCGACCCTAAACTTTTGAACGGTAGCATAGAGGGCACATCACATTATAAGGCCCAGTATAATGGTCGTAGTAAAGGTAGACGTAGTTGGGGTTGGGTTTGGCATCCACTAGATAGAGCTGCGCTAAAGAGAATGTCATATCACGATGAGCCAATATTAATCCCAAATAAAAGTGCACCAGATTATAAAGCGGACTGTCGGCTATTGAGAAAATTTGAGACTCTTAAGTGTGCCTTATAATGTGGAAAAATACGGTACTTGCAATGACTCACAACAATAATTATTACAAAGTGTGTGTGGTTATTTTTTAATATATACTGTGTACACACCAAAACCATAAATAATGTAATGTAAGGGCATAGGTTTGCATAGGGACGGTAGGGACATAACACTACCAACTTTTCAGTATGCTCAAATTGTGCTAACCAACTTTTAAGCAACCCTATTTGCATTATATAGGTAATTTACATTGTCTTCCCATATGTTGTAAGGATAGAATTGACCGTACAATTATTAAGTGAATAATTTTCATTATGTTCAGACATATATTTAGCCCTTTTCACTTGCTGAATGTGCTAGTAATAAGGACAGTTTAAATACGCTTCGTGACTAATGTGGTCAACTGCTTCAAGGCTGACACAGAAAAACACGATGGTAAAAAGTATGAAAGGGTAATACATGCAAAAAGTATTTTTGAGGCAATGAAAAGGTACTAAAAACCAAAAATAGTGTTTACTCGCCACTTCTAACCGATGTGCGCATACTGTACAAACCAGGTCCTGCAACGAATTAAATTTGTATGTCGACATACCACTGTATTGTATAAAATGGATAGAGAGGCAAACTTTGTGGAAAGTTTGTCTCAAACACAGCAGTTCTTGGTCCATTCCCCATTTGCTCATGTGTGTTTGAAAGTTTGCAACAGAAGGATTGTCGTAGACCATAGAGAGATTTATTTGACATCATGCCCTGCGTGCAATTGAAAGAATTAATCTGTTTGTACTCATGGTATGCTGGTCTCAAAGAACAGCACGTCTCCTATAGTAACAGCCGAGCTTTTGTAAATGATGTGCAGTCAAGAAGGGTTATTCCAACAGTATCTGTGCTCACACAGCTGCCATGGTGAGAAGATAACTGAACCAATCAATTTGCAGGAATGCCTTCTATCCGTTCCTTGTCTATATTGCTTTACCTGTTTTGATTCTCGAAGCTATTTAACCAAAACATGTTGTCATGCTGAAATATAGTTATTTGTATCCATGAATTTTTCAACTGCAATGTTTTAGAAAAAAAAGAATGGAAAAAGAACATTGTTATTTCTTGGTGAATATTTTTAATTTCTATTATTTATTTATTCATTCATTCATTTATTATTTTTTAATTTTATTATTTCAGTGTTTTGATAGTTGAATATAAAATTGGAATAATTTGAGTCCTCAGGTAAAACCCTTGACTTTGCCCAAATTTTAACATGAAAGATAAGCTGACTTTGAAATTCCATGTCCCATAGAGTGGTTAACACACTTCTGTTATACGGATCCAGTTGTGTTTTTGGCAGCCCTTTTAATTATCGTCTTTGTCTTTTGGATGATCATACTTATTAGTGTTTGACTTCATTTAGTTTTCGTCGACGTTGGATTGTAATGAAAGGCCTTTACATCAGCCTGAGAGAGGATTTCAGCAGCAGATCCTGAGATGTTTCCTGGAAGTTTACCTGACAGTTCATTGACGCTACCAAATGCGAATGACCAGACTGCAAGATTATTTTAAAAATAATATTACCTTATTTTACTATTTAAGGGCCATGTTACACAGTGTGTGTTGTTTATCAAAAGGGTATTTATTTTAAAATGTTTTTATTTAATTTGGGGTTCCATACTCTACTCTGTCTGTCTCTGTCTGTCTGTCGGTCTGTCTGTCTGTCTGTATATACAGTGGGGAGAACAAGTATTTGATACACTGCCAATGGGAAAACCCATTGGCAGTGTATCAAATACTTGTTCTCCCCACTGTATATATATATATTTATATATATATATATATATAGGGTGACCCAAAAAAAGATTACACTGTCATAATACAACTTAAATGCCATGTTTATTCAGCTTAGAATTAGAATTTAATCACAAATTATACATTATTGTAAAGAACATGTACAGTACACTCTATTTTTCAATGTGTCCTCCCTTAAGTGTCACAACAGCCTCCAGGCGCCTGCGGAACGCTTGACAGGTCTTCTTTATGTAGGATGCTGTCATCTTTTCCCAGGATCTAACAATGGACCTCTCCAAGGCTGCCGCAGAAGTTTGTGGCTTCTTACAGGCACTGTCCTCCACAGTTGCCCATATGCTATAATCCAGGGGATTGAGATCTGGACTCTGGGGTGGCCACATATCACCTTGTCAATCAACTTTTTGGTCCGCACAGATCGGCACTTCCAGACCCAGGTTTTCGTGAGGCTGTTCCAGTATCTTTCAGCTTCTTTTTAACTTTGTAGACTGCACATCTGGATATTCTCAGAGTCGCTGCAATCTCAGTAGGTGTCAGACCGGCACGCATCAATTCTGGTACAGCTAAAGTTTTCTTCATTTTCAGCAGAAGCACAGGAACTGTAGAGACGAGAGATTACCAGCTGCATTGAGTGACCTTAATATATCACTTAAGCATGACAACCTATTTAGATATGTTTCAATGGCTTTTAAACAAGCAGTCAACTGAGTGTAAACTTTTTTTGGGTCACACTATATATATATAAATATGACAGTCCAGCACATCACAGCAGGGTGTAAGATGCTAGCAGGCAAGGCATACATGGAACAACATAACCAGGTAGCAGGCATAGTGTACAGAAACATCTGGGCCGAGTACGGCCTGGAGACCCCAGAGTCAATGTGGGCGACACCTCCGAAGGTGGTCGAGAACAACCGAGCCAAGATCCTGTGGGACTTCCAGATCCAGACAGACAAACTGGTGATGGCCAACCAGCCTGACATAGTGGTGGTGGATAAACATCAGAAGACATCAGTAGTGATCGATGTAGCAATCCCGAGCGATAGCAATGTCAGGAAAAAAAGAACACGAAAAGCTGGAGAAATATCAAGGGTTGAAGGAAGAGTTGGAGAAAATGTGGGGAGTGAAGGCAAGAGTGGTGCCAGTAGTGATCGGGACACTAGGGGCAGTAACCCCCAAGCTGGGTGCATGGCTCCAACAGATACCAGGAACAACGTCCGATGTCTCCATTCAGAAGAGCGCAATCCTAGGGACAGGTAAGATCCTGCGCAGGACCCTAAAGCTCCCAGGCCTCTGGTAGAGGACCCGAGCTTGAAAGGAGAGACCATACCGCCCGGGTGGGCGAGACGTCGATTTTTTAATTTTATGTATATAAATATATATATATATATACATACAGTGGGGAGAACAAGTATTTGATACTATCAAATACTTGTTCTCCCCACTGTATAAATATACTAGTCCTTCTCAAAAAATTAGCATATTGTGATAAAGTTCATTATTTTCTGTAATGTACTGATAAAAATTAGACTATCATCTATTTTAGATTCATTACACACAACTGAAGTAGTTCAAGCCTTTTATTGTTTTAATATTGATGATTTTGGCAAAAAAGTCAAGAAAAACACAAAAATCCCTATCTAAAAAAAATTGCATATTTCATCCGACCAATACAAAAAAGTGTTTTTCAATACAAAAAAAGTCAACCTTCAATTAATTATATCAGCTATGCACTCAATACTTGGTCGGGAATCCTTTTGCTGAAATTACTGCTTCAATGAGGCGTGGCATGGAGGCAATCAGCCTGTGGCATTGCTGAGGTGTTATGGGGGCCCACGATGCTTCAATAGCGGCCTTAAGCTCATCCACAGTGTTGGGTCTGGTGTCTCTCAACTTCCTCTTCACAATAGCCCACAGATTATCTACGGGGTTCAGGTCAGGAGGGTTGGCAGGCCAATTGAGCACAGTACGTAATGCCATGGTCAGTAAACCATTTACCAGTGGTTTTGGCACTGTGAGCAGGTGCCGGGTCATGCTGAAAAATGAAATCTTCATTTCCATAAAGCTTTTCAGCAGATGGAATCATGAAGTGCTACAAAATCTCCTGATAGCTCGCTGCATTGACCCTGCCCTTGATAAAACACAGTAGACCAACACCAGCAGCTGACATGGCACCCGAGACCATCACTGACTGTGAGTACTGGACACTGGACTTCAGGCATTTTGGCATTTCCTTCTCCCTAGTCTTCCTCCAAACTCTGGCACCTTGATTTCTGAATGACATGCAAAATTTGCTTTCATCTGATAAAAGGTACTTTGGACCACTGAGCAACAGTCCAGTGCTGCTTCTCTGTTGCGTAGGCCATGCGCTTCTGCCGCTGTTTCAGGTTCAAAAGTGGCTTGACCTGGGGAATGCGGCACGTGTAGCCCATTTCCAGGTTTCTACAGGTCCCCCAAGGTCTGGAATCGGCCCTTCTCCAAAATCTTTCTCAGGGTGTGGTCACCTCTTCTGGTTGTGCAGCGTTTCCTGCCACACTTTTTCCTTCCCAAAGACTTCCCACTGAGGTTTCTTGATACAGCATTCTGGGAACAGCCTATTCGCTCAGAAATTTCTTTCTATGTCTCATCCTTTTGCTTGAGGGTGTCAATGATGGCCTTCTGGACTGCAGTCAGGTCAGCAGTCTTGCCCATGATTGTGGTTTTGAGTAATGAACCAGGCTGGGAGTTTTTAAAAGCCTCAGGAATCTTTCGCTGGGAGTTTTGAGTTAATTCGTTGATTCAGATGATTAGGTTAGTAGCTTCTTTAGAGTACCTTTTCATGATATGCAAATTTTTTGAGATAGGGATATTTGTTTTTTTCTTGACTTTTTTGCCAAAATCATAAATATTAAAACAGTAAAAGCCTTGAACTACCGTACTTCAGTTGTGTGTATTGAATCTATTTATATATTTAAATATATTGAAGTGATAAGGCATCTTTGAGTGAACTTCGAGTAAAATTTATGTATCTCGAGGCCTGGCCCGAGTGTCCTCTATTTTGGAAATCAAAATATGGTCACCCTAGTTTAAGGTTAGGTTCATACCACAGGTCTTAATGCATGAAACAGATTTTTTCATGTTTTTCCGAATCGAGTGAGGCATTAACTTGATGGTCTGAACTGGGAAAAATCGCATAAAAGTGGATTTCAAATCCAATCTAGGTTACTTTCGTATGTAGTTAAAATCTAAAATCTGGGCCACATTTTTCCAGAATGTGGCTGCAGTCTGAACTGTCAAGTCCCCCAAATTGGAATTTCTGGAGCAATTATGTCAGCAAAGAGAGAGAGAGACAGGGCGCTACGGTAGCGATGGAGCTGTACATTAGCATCAGTGCCTAGCTTGAACGTGGGTTTTAGGGAAGAAGCGGGCTTGACAACAGTCTTAAAAAATGAAATGGGGGGGTGGGTTGGAATTATCTGTTTTCTTTCTGTGCTCTAAATGAGCAATATATTAAGACTGCTTACACGGCTGAGAGTCGGGGAAAATTGTCTGTATGTGCATGCATGTTATCAATCTATATACTGTAAACTTTGAATATAAGATTAAACGGGGATTATTCATGTCTGTTATTTGGGCCCTCTTTTTGGAAATCAAAATATGATC
Organism: Corythoichthys intestinalis; assembly: GCF_030265065.1. NCBI lineage: Eukaryota > Metazoa > Chordata > Actinopteri > Syngnathiformes > Syngnathidae > Corythoichthys > Corythoichthys intestinalis. The sequence continues at coordinate 13,266,527 of NC_080404.1, forward strand.
ACCCTCGAATGACATTAAGCCTGCATGTGTAGTAGTGTTGCACCGATACCATTTTTTGGCCCCGATACCGATACCTGGCTGTGCAGTATCGGCCGATACCATACCGATACCACCCCGTATATATGTATATATATATATATAAAATAATTGGATGTGAAATCATTGTTATCAAGGCTTTGTCAGGCGGTTGCTTACCTTTGCAAAATAGAAAAAAGACTAGTACAAAGTGAATAGTCTACTAAACCCTAGTAGACAATAGTTGAATAAACCTTTGGCTCTCAAAGGCCAAAATAGTGCTACATTTGTGAAATTAATAAAACATGTATAATGCTAGCCCAACAGTAAGAAAGTAAAAATAAATTCATAATAATAAACTCAGAATGAACTGAATAAACCTTTTTAAACCTCTCAAAGGCCAAACAGTGCAACTTTCATGAAATTATTGTCTCATTCTGCTGCTGGTTAGATTGTGTCTTGTTGCTGGGCTGGTCGTGGGGGCTTTCCTGACGTCGCACCTGAATCCAATGCAGGCTCATCAGCGCAGCATTTAAGCACGGGTGATCTCAAAGATATTTGCCTTGCTGATCGCCATTTGACATCTCGCACTATAGTCTCGCTACATTTGCTTGTTACGCCCCTGCATTGGTTTTTTTTCTGTTAGTGTGCTGCTCTCGTTTGTAAGCTCTACCCTGTGCAGGTATTTGAGTGTTTTTATTTAGGCTTTTTGGATCGCTGCCTATCGTCTTAGTAACCTTCGAGTTTGTAGTATTGAGCTCCGTCGACCTGCTGTCACGGACTCCTTTTGTTATTTCTTCTATCCCGCGATCGCGTGTTATTTTTTGTTTGCAATCATTAAACCCTTGTACGTATCCCCCGCTTGTTGTCTGCTTCGAGTTCCAACCTTGTTTCCGTATTTGCGAACGCAAACAATTATAAGTAATAATAATTGACCACAGCATCCCGTCTCTCTATTAGCCTCCTTTTTTTCGGGAGGGGGGAGTCCCTTATTTCTATTTCTGAAAGGTGGCAACCCTACTTTGGAAACAGTTCCCAAATTACTGCTGCATTTCTTTCAGTAAAACATAATAAAAGTAAAGTAGACGTAATGAACTGACTAGAGATTGTTGCTCCGGTCCAACGCCCTTCCTCTGGATACCAGTCCTGGTCGTTCACATTTCGTCTTCAAATGTTTTATCAGGTTCGAGGTATTGAAATTGGCCGATTTAACTCCACATCTCGAAACTTTCAGGCCGCAAATCTTGCATGCAGCCATTGATTTTAATCGACGGGATTTCTATTTTGAAATACTTCCCGACCGCCGCCATTTCTCCTGGTTTGTATTTCCTCCATATGAAAAAGCGGCCTTGTCATTGGTTAGGAGTGGCTATTGGCCCGCTCTCATTGGTCTGGAGCAGGCCAATAGCGATAGCTGCTTGGTGGTCACGTGTCATCACACAACACAGAGACAGAGTGTAGTGAGCCCCAGGAGGAAAAAAAAAGGCTGCGGTCAAATGTTATAATAATGGACCGGTAAATGGTATCGGCGCCGTTTTTGTTGGTACTCGCCGATACCGATACCAGCATTTCGGGCTGGATCGGCGCCCCCTGCCGATACCAGTACCTGTATCAGTGCATCTTTAATGTGTAGTCATTTGTTTTGATGCTCCTGCGCATGCGGGTCAGTTTGCTCAGTGCATCACGGACTGCAAATTACTGCGCACGTGTGATACTTGAACAGGCTCAATGGACAAAGGCAGTTTGAATGGGCACACCAAAAAAACATATGACAAAAAAATCAGAATAGTGCATTAAAACCTGCAGTATGAACCTAGCCGAAGAGGACGCCGCTGTTAGCATTAGTATTTTGTATCTTTTGGCAATGCCGTTAGTATAACCCTAATGCTAACGGCTAATGCTTTTGTCTCGTTCTCTTCTCGTCAGAAGAAAACTGGCATCTGTTTCGTTTAGCTCATTATCGTCTCGTCATCGTCATGAAAAAAGTGTTCGTTGACGAAATATTTTCGTTATCGTCGTCGTTGATGAAAACAACACTGTACGGAAAACGGTTTTACTATAAATACTGGGTAACATAAGGTTATCCATGCCCTTTGTCCTGCCTGTCAAACTAATGTCGCAAAGACACTCTCGCCATGACACAGGCAGCTTGTGACTGCCACTACAAACTGGTGTTTCCTCACTTCGTTCATAGACTTCATAATGGTATTGACGGATCAGATCGGTCATGCATTGCGCCTCGCGTTCAAGTAGGGGGCCGTCCACATCAAGAGGAGCTTGTCACAAACACGCACGCAGTGATTTAACGCCGGATTTCTGTTGAAAAACTACGAAACCTGTACCACATACAAACAGGAAGGATTGTCTCAGGAGTGATTTGTTCGAGGATTCAAGGTAATTATTATATTTTTTGTACCAGGCTTGCATTTTGAAACGCGAAAAAAAAATCAGTGGGCGAAATTAGCCACTACTGCATTGGCATCATCATCATCATTTGCAATATGTACGTAAAATAAATGCTTACCGCACATTTTTATTTTGCTTTTAACCAAGAATTTAGACTGTTTTACATTCGTATCTATAGATAATTCTGGGATTTAAGCATCTATTCACAAAAATTTCACTGATAAAGCTCTGTTTACATAAGGCGGCCGCTTGCTACATTCACTAACTGACTAGCATTGCATTTTGACATATTTTACATAAAATAAATGCTAACTGCACGTTTTTTTATGCTTTTAACCAAGAATCGACATTGTTTTACGTCCATATCTATAAAGAATTCGAGGATTTAAGCATTGATTCACAAGAATTTTCTCCGGAAAAGCTCTGTTTACATAATGCAGCCGCTAGCTACATTTACTAACAGACTAGCATTGCACTTTGACATATTTACGTAAAATAAATGCTATTTGCACGTTTTTTTATGCTTCTAACCAAGAATTGAGACTGTTTTACGTCCGTATCTATAAAGAATTCAGGGATTTAAGCATTTATTCGCAAGAATTTTTAACAAAAAAAAGCTCTTTGTCTGTGATTCCACTCGGTCAGCTTTGAAGGTCTTGCTAACAATGCAGGCCCCCTAGTTATTCGCCCCGCCCCCCATGTCCCGTCAATACATCATGAAGTCAATGCTTCGTTCATCAATGTCAAATGATCCGTCACGGATGACCCTGCACCAGAAGAGTGGAAATAGAATATAATGCAATACTTGGCAAACTCAAGAATGACAGGAGGATGTAATTTCAATTCAAAGTCATCATATTTAATGTTCACATTTTCTTTTAAATCTGAAAGAACATGATGGATTTAAATTTGAATTTAATCTAAAAGAGGCTAAAAGGGCTATGCAGGATATGACGCCCTCTTAGTTGACACAAAGGGAAAGATTAGAGGTAATTAGCCTCCCTCTTCTTCATAGGCTCGCTGTGTTTACCATGAGAAGGCATCCACCAAAGCCCCATGGGTGACAAACGAGAGAGGACAATGGCAATGCACAAGGTCTATGGGAACAATTAACCCCAATTTACTGTAACACCGGTATAATACATTTAATCGGGGAAGTGAAGTGATGGCAGTCTTACAAAGACTACAGTAAGTACAAAAGTGCAATGAGGTGAAGTATGTATTCTTTTGTAAGTTAATTTCTCAATTCACTGGTCCTTGTACATCTCAGACTTGCGTCATCAATTCAACTGGCATTAGGACTACATTTTACACCTTTAAGGAATTCTGCCCATAATCTTGGATTTTGTCATTAAGATTTTCAATTTATTCACTTCAAGGTTAAGGCTATTTACCAAAAGTGTGGATTAATGATAATGTTCTTCCTTAGCTCAAGACCCACTGTTACACATTACACAAAACAGTTGCGTTGTTTTGTTACAATCCTTAATAACAACCAAATAGCAATGGAAATTCAGGGCAGGTAATACATAATCGTGAAAGACAACAAGCCGAACCAAAAAATAGGGGCAGAGCAAGACATCAGACAAGTGCCCTGAGGTTGAACATAGTTGTCTCTGACTTTCATTGCTGTCCTTTTGTATTTGCGCCACGGCTCACAACATGCTGAGGCCAAGGCTAAAAAATAATAATGTTTGCACAGAGATGACAAAAACAGTTTTATCATCGTAAAAAATTAAAACATGTTGAATTAATGAATTTTCAAACCTTGACCAGCAAAAATTACAACTAATACAATTCTTAATGAATAATGTCAGCCTATGAGAAATGTGCTGGTCAGTGAACACAAGTAAACAGTGTGCTGCACTAAAACTACTCTAACAAGTGCAATTTATGCAAAAAGCTATTTCAGTAAATGCAGTGGAAAAGGTAAAAAGGCTAGCTTCATACCATAGTTAATGCACAATTCCGATTTTTTTGTTATATCTGTTTTTTTGGTATGCCCATTCAGACCACCTTTGTCCATTGAACCCGTATTATTATAGTATTACGCATGCGCACCCACTCGCACACAGCAAACTCACCCGCATGCGCAAAAGCATCAAAAGAAATGACTACACATGCTGGCTCTGTCATTCTAGGGTAATCATATTTTAATTTCCAAAAAGAGGACACAAATAACTAGAGTTGGGAAGCTTTGCACCTAACGATTCGATTACTATTCAGTAAGGGTGTAACGGTACATGTACTTGTATTGAACCGTTTCGCTACGTGGTGCTCGGTTCGGAACGGAGGCGTACCGAACGAGATTCTGACATAATGTAACCCTTACATTTTTCGAGGCTGTGAGTCGATCTGGTTACAGTTTCTTTGTGAGATTATATTTACTCCATCTTCTCTACTATAATGAGGACCAACACGGTACGACAGTATAACCCAGAAACGTCAACAGCGTGACAACGTGGCCACCGCGAGAACGCAGTGAAATGCGGGCGTTAAAGTCAAGCAGCCAATGCACACCAGTCGCAGTGCGGCCGCGTGTTAGACGCGTCCCAGAAGCGGCTCAACACGACGCACGCGAAAAGAACTGCAGAGTTTATTATTTGACGCTAGACGCGACCCTCCTGCGTCAATACTACTACCTTGTCTTTGTTGATTTACTGCTGTCTTCTCTGCTATAATAATAACCAACACGGCCCCGTGTTCAATACAAAACCCTCCTACCACAACAAAACAAGTAGGAACTAATATTCACATAGGAACTAAAGTTATATACATAAAATATACAATATAAATGAATACTACATCACATTTGTAAAATATAAACACAAAATAAAATAAATAATAGCCCATTTAAATAAAATAAATTGAAATGAGCTAAAACACCTGTAATTAAATAATAAGAATAATACACAGATCCTGCTTACGCAGTTAAATATATTAATTTTTGTGTGGCGCTTTAACTTGAGAAAATCCACCAATAAAGCTTTTAAAAACCGTTCATAAGAAAAAAAAAGGATTTATTGAGGCATTTCATTTGTAAAATACATGTTAAAATCTTTTGTCATTGGGATTGCTTTTCTCTTTAGCACAGGACTTCTTTTTTCTTCTTTCTTTCAGAAAGAAAGCTGACCAATACCGGGGTCTGAAAGGCAAATTATTGTTGGATTATCTTTAAATACCCGCTACTTTTTGAGCAGAATTCTAACTTTGTATAGGCTAATGTTCCTATTGTTCAAAGCACAAAGGTGTGTAATAAACAACTAGCACATTTATATTTTGCGCATTTTGTTTTCTTACTGTACCGAAAATAAACCGAACCGTGACCTCAAAACCGAGGTACGTACCGAACCGAGATTTTTGTGTACCTTTACACCCCTTCTATTCAGAGGCTACCATTCGATTATAAATCGATTATTGATGCCCCCCCCCCCCCTCCCAGCTATTAGCTGCTTTTAATGTTTCGTACGTTAGTTACAAATATTGTACATAAATTGTCTCAGGTTTAAATAAACTACTTTCTCGGTATCAAGTTAACAGTTCATAATAGTTAATAAAATACTCAAGTTCCAATTCTGTATCAGCAGCTTTAAACTACATTCAATTAATTTTATGTTGTGAATCAACCATTAAAGTTGTTAAAATTGCTCCCGTTATTCCATAATTTCCCTTCTGTCTACTTTCGGCATGTGAAAGTTTTAAAACTGTTTCATCATTTAAAGATATTCAAATCAAGATTTTGCCAATTTAGGAGTATTCTAGATAAAAAGTGAATTAGGTTCGCTCGGAAGGTTCGCTATAACAGCCCTCCAGAGAAGTCTACTACTTTAAGATAGCGGCTGTTTACTAACGCCGGCAAGTCTATCATTTCACATCTAGTTTTCTATACATGTGCTGCTAATGCCGCCGAGTCTGTCATTTCGCATCTAGTTCTTTACACATGCGATATCTAGCATAGCATTATGTCAGCGTAGTTTGTAGCGACTGTCGGCCGCAGTCAGGGATTATTGCTTTTTTATCTAGCGGCATGGGTTGAGCCAGAGCCGTGAGTTGAGCATAATGTTTACTCTCGGTCCGTTCCTCATTGCGTCCCGAAGACCGCGCTGACTGTGTTTTAGTTCCGCTTTACTTATATTTCAATAATCGGAATTTGGATGTTTGTCATTCGTTCTCGAATCTTCCTTGGCCTAATCGCAAATAATCTAAGAATCGGAAATTTTGCACACCTCTACACATGAATAATCCCCGTTTAGTCATATATTCAAAGTTTATATGGATTGATAGAAAGCATGCACGCACTGTGCGTACATGACGCATACACATACGGTCATTTTGCCCCGACTCTTGGCCTTTTAAGCAATATTCAAATATTGCTCATTTAGCGCACAGAAAGAAAACCGAGAATTATCAGGCTTACGCCCCCCCCCACACATTTTATTTTTTTAATGACTGTTGTAAAGCATGCCTCTTGCCGAGTTCAAGCTAGGCGCTAACACTAACAGTTCAGACCGCAGCCACATTCTGAAAAAATGTGGCCCAAATTTAACCACATATGAAAGTGACGTAGATCAGATTTGAAATTGATCACTTTTATGTGACTTTTCCTGTTCAGACCATCAAGTTAATGACTCCTCACTCGAGTCGAAAAAATCAGATTTGTGCATTAAGACCTGTGGTATGAAGGTACCCATAGTGCAATCAACACACTTGACCAAAACCAATAATAAAAATAGGACATGAAGTGTTTTGAATCCAAGGGTCCATTGATTTTGACCCATTGCATTGCTCGATGACTTTAAACTACCAGTTAACGTGAAAAGAGCCTTTGAAATAATACACGCAAATAACTAAACAGTCAGCAGAAATGTGTGATATGTGTAGTTGTCTATACCAAGTACAAAATGAAACAAAATATAAAATATTTTCCATTACACAATGCTTACTGATCGAAATGAAAGACCGTGTTGATAGATTTATATTTCAGTCCTTTATTTCTATTGTGTGTGCACCAACACAAACATCCTATTTGACGGTATGCAACATGACAGATGTGCCTGACTGTCTGGATGAAAAGTTACAGTTTGACAGTTTTATACTGTGCAATCCAGACAAAAGATTATTACCTCATACCATATCTCATCCATCTGTCACCATGAATAATAACACTGCTTATCAATTATTAGATCTATCAGCTTTCCTTTGGTGCAAGATGTAGTAATTGAAGTTCATTTGTGAGATCTTATTTAAATATGTGAACATAATTAGGCCAGTTTTGATGTTTTAGGTATGTATACAGGGTACAAACACCTCAAGGAAATGTATCCTGTCATTGCTTATTTATGATAGATTTTCATGCTGTTTTGTGTAAGTCTATTGTAATCATGTACAAAGCTGTACGTGCTATTGTCGTGGCACAGTTCTTTCATGCAGAGAACTGAAAAGACACAATGACCTTTCAGTCCCTCTGCTGTTGCCAACCAACACAGCCCTGCCAGCCTCCAAGGCCAACCTTCATTGCAGATAAGGCAGACCAATTAAAAAGGAAGCAAATATCCGCTTTGAGTCACTCAAGTAATGTCCTAGTGTTTCATCATTGATATTAAAGAGCCAAAACTGATCACAGCCTGGTGTGATATGTCAAACATAAGCCAGTTGTAGTGTAGCTGTTATCCAAAACAATTTTGGAGACAGACATTTTTGTTGCGAGTTGCTTTTTCATCTCTGGAGTGGCTCCTTGTTAACAGAAATGTCCACATTAAAAAAAAAAAAAAAAAAAGATTTAATTGTTTTTATGTCATTTCACCTATTCATAGCATTCCACCTTTCCTTCTCATCACAGCTGTTCTAAAAATTTTATACATTTTAGCATTGGTAACAGCTGGTAAATTAAAAGTACTATTTCCATTATCTAGTAAGGAATGACACCAAGAACAGACAACATTAGAAGATTTATCACCACAGCAACATCTAATTAGAAATGAAATTGGCTCATACTAATCCTGCTGCTATGCGTGAACTCTGTACACTGCAAATCCACATCGTCTCCTAATGAATAAGATGTGGTCCACAGTTGCAACTAGACATATGCCAATTAGCGGTTTCAAGGTATACCGTGGTATTAAACCGTCAGAGTTTCAAAACCGCCAAAATTTTCCGTCATACTGTTTCTAAGGTTCTGGGTTGGGGCCATCTTATCTCACCGATGCTCTGGTTCCATACCGCCCCAAAAGAACACTCCGATCTCAGAATGCAGGTCTACTGGTAGTTCCCAGGGTTTATAAAAGTACTGTCGGAGCTAGAGCCTTTAGCCACCAAGCCCCTGTTTTATGGAATCAGCTTCCAGCTAGTATCAAAGAAGCCGAGACAGTCTGCAGATTTAAGATTAGATTAAAAACGTTCCTATTCGACAAAGCTTATGGTTAGGCTAGTTGAAGTCGGAGTAGACTCACAGTTTAGTCTAAGCTGCACTAGAAGCTATAATGCTGGGGGAAGTACAGCCGCTGAGTTCTATCTCCTTTTCTTACTCTACCTACCACTTGTCTTACTTTATTTCTATTTTCCAATGTTAATATCTAGTTGTCTAGTCTCTTCATCACTAATAACCCGGTGTCCCCTTTCCCCCCTCTCCTCTGGGGTGGGGCTATTTTTCAGCTGCAGCCTCCTGACTGTCCGGACCCCTGGCTGGATAGACATCCTCGCTGCTACCCCCGTCTCATCTGGCTAGATGGACCTCTTCTTGCTCCTTTACTCCACTGCATTTTTACGGACTGTAATTTCGCCTGCTAATTCCCATTAGCAGTTCTGGGGTTCCTGTCGATCCGTCCTGGGAGTGGATCTCTCCTCACTGTGGTACTCCCCGAGGTTTCTCATTTTTCTCCCAATTGACTGGAGTTTTTGGAGTTTTCCTTGCCGGCATGGAGGGTCTTAAGGATAGGGGATACCCAGGACTTGAGCTGTAGCTATTCATCTTTGTTGCTTCATTTCTAATTGTGTATCATATTGCCTCTGTAAAGTCCTTTGAGACATCTGTTGTGATTGAGGGCTATACAAATAAAATTGAATTGAATTGAATTGAATTAAGGTAGTATCTATTTTTTTATGTCCCAAAACTACATGGAGAAATCCTTCGCTTGCAGCTGTAAGGCTCAACCCTGCCCCACCAGTTGTTGCTTAGTGTCAGTGGGTCAGCTGTGCTACACAATAGCGGGAGGAGGTGAAATTCTTGAACTTTTTCCCCCATCGAAGAAAACGAAATTGCTCGTATGGGAATACTTAAGCTACAAAAAAGTTACAGACAATCGCGGCTTATAGGAGTAGGGCCAACCGACATGTGAAACATGTTTGCAGAGTGTGGCTGCCATGCAGGCAATACCTCCAATATGACTTCGCATTTATACAAAATTAAAAGTTGGTAAACACAAAGATGAACTTTTCCCACCAGCTATGAGAGATAACCCCAGCGTGTTTAGTGTGTCTAGCGTTGGTAAAACATGTGTTTTTCTCTCTCTGGCAACTGTCTGTGTTGAGAAAGAGAGTGTATGTATAATGTAAACATGATACAAGTCATACACACGTGCTTTTTTATGGAAAATAATTCCCCATTATTTTTGTTTTCATAGTAATAATGATGAGCTATGGCTGTCAGTTTAGGTGCCCCTAAAAGACTGCATTTATTTTCTTTACAATATATATATATATATATATATATATATATATATATATATATATATATATATATATATATATATATATATATATATATATATATATATATATATATATATATATATATATATTTAACTCAACATTATACTTATGTTCTAATTTGCCAATATGTTTTGAAAAATCAAAATTCTGTTTAATGGAAAAATGTTTTTGTTTTTAAACCCAGATATTCCAAAGTAACACATTTTACAGATGTAATTGCAAAACCACGCGAAACCATGACATTTTGGCTTAAGGTTATCATACAATCAGAAAATCATACTGCCACATGCCTAACTGCAACCAACAATTACTTTTTTAATAATTGATTAACCGGACAATTACTTAAATGATTTTTTTTTAGAAAATAATGGAGGGAAAATGGATGACTATTTCCTTAAAAAACGATTTATTACAGCTTTCTGACTTAACTGTAGTCTTCAACTGTACTGTTTTAAGTACATAAAACTTAAAAACTAAAGTTTTCAATAAAGGTTCTGAGGATAAAACATAAAAATTATTTCTCAAGACACAAATAAGACCAAAGTCCTGTTCATTCAAATAAAAAGGTGCTGCTGATTGACATATTTTGATGAGGGCAAAGTGCTGAAATAAATTGTGTCAATGACTCATTTATTTTCTATAAACTACGGTGGCCCTGAAGTGCAAAACACAACGGCAAATCAAAAAAACACAACGGCAAATCAAAAAACACAACGGCAAATTAAAAAGCAAAACGCCAAATTAAAAAACACAACGGCAAATCACATAACAAAATAACAAATTAAAAAACAAAACGCCAAATCACATAACAAAAAAACAAATTAATAAACACAACTGCAAATCACATAACAAAAAACAAATAAAAAAACACAACGGCAAATTAAAAAGCACAACGGCAAATTAAAAAACACAACTGCAAATCACATAACAAAATAACAAAAAAAAAAAAGCCAAATCACATAACAAAAAAACAAATTAATAAACACAACTGCAAATCACATAACAAAAAAAAACAACTTAAAAAACACAACGCCAAATTAAAAAACACAATAGCAAATCACATAACAAAAAAACAAATTAAAAAACAAAATGCCAAATCACATAACAAAATAACACATTGAAAAACACAACGCCAAATAAAAAAACACAACAGCAAATCACATAACAAAAAAACAAAAACACAACGCCAAATTAAAAAACACAATTGCAAATCACAAAACAAAAAAACAAATTAAAAAACACAACGACAAATCACATAACAAAAAAACAAATTAAAAAACACAACGACAAATTAAAAAACACAATTGCAAATCACAAAACAAAAAAACAAATTAAAAAACACAACGACAAATCACATAACAAAACAACAAATTAAAAAAAAACACAACGACATTTCGGCAACCGGAAAAGGTAGGGACCAGTCAAAATGTTAACTCATCGCTGATTGGACGAATCCACCGGAAACAGTACGCTTATCGTTGATCGGACGAGACGGAAGACTCGACTGCAAGATGGCGCCTACCGGCAGAGATAGTTACTGCTCGCTTTTGGTTGAAGTTCAACATTTGGGCAAAAATACGTAAAACACAACTGAATTCTTGAAGTATAATGCATTGCCAGACCTGTGGAAAGCAGTTGGTGGAATCTTCACCTAATTTTTGCAGCGGCTGTAACAAGAGGCTTCGAGAAGTTTCTAATGTCAATGACGCAGAACGTCCTTCGAGTAAGTAAAACAGTGCAGTATGACTTTCTTTACCTCTGTAAAACGATACATACGTTTACCGGAGAAAGCTAACATTATTCATTCGGTTACCAGGCCTTAATAGGATTTCCTTGACATGTCCTAATTATGCACTTTCATTTTGGGAATAAAAGCATTGTGTAATGCATGCCAATCAAATGATCATACTGCATTGTTGCCATTCTTATTTCAGAGAAAGTTGCGGCCGTTTCCCTGGAAGAAGTTGTGATGTTCACTACAGGGTTAGCAGCATTTCCACCGGCCCCTTCCACGCATCGAGTTCTTGACACTCACGGTTCCACTCGCCAACACTTGTGCCAATACATTGTCAGCTTTATTTTAAGACACATATGGTGTCTTCAAGCAAAACATGGACTTTGGAATCCAGAATTCACCTGGATTTGGGTGTTTTTAATGTACTGTATTTACAATGTTTTTGTATGACGTTTTGAGAAACATCCTATGAATTTTTTAAAGTAACAATTAACTCACTGCCATTGACGACGCTAGATGTCAAATCTATTGAAATGGGAGGGTTAGCAAAGGAATGGATGTTCATTCTGTCACCCCACCAATTTTAAATGGATTATATGTCTGCTGGTGATATTTAAATTCAGAGCAAAAGTATGAAAAGAGCCACGTGGTTATACGTCTATCATTGTCAATGCGCACTCAGAGTTTAGGATTTGTCAAAGTCTTTTTGCACTACTGTATGTTAGCCAAGTAGTAACCCCCTGCACCTTAAGAGTTCTGAGGTTGTGGACTCAAATGTGGCCTTGTCTGTTTAGTGTATGTTATTCTGTTTATTAATAAGCCAGTTCTCACCAGGTACTGTTGACCGGTGTTCGGCGATTCCTTACTACTCGGCGAAACGTCCTATACAATGCTCAGCGCGCTTGCGCAAGCATTGGCACGTACTGTATGCGCACATCGGTTAGAAGTGGCGAGTAAACACTATTTTTGGTTTTTAGTACCTTTTCATTGCCTCAAAAATACTTTTTGCATGTATTACCCTTTCATACTTTTTACCATCGTGTTTTTCTGTGTCAGCCTTGAAGCAGTTGACCACATTAGTCACGAAGCGTATTTAAACTGTCCTTATTACTGCATTTGTTTTCTTAAGGCATTTTTTTAGTACGTTCTGCCTGTATGCATCTAAACAAAAGTTGAGAGCGCAAGGTAGTACTTTGGGTGTCAAATTCGACTCATGTAGAACGTTTTGCCGATGTAGCACATTTTGGCAGAAACTGGTACTAAAGTTCTGAGAAACACCTAGCTTTATTTTTTTCTCTTGATTTTTAAATCTTTAATAAAGTTTTCATTGAGAGTGCCAGACTTAATTTTTAACTCATTTTTCTAGTATATACGTCTTTAAACATTCCATGTTGCTATGCATGTACTGGAAAATGGTATTAGCTGTACATTTTCAAGTCAGCCAATACATACAGAAATTAACTACTAGGTGAACTACAGGATGAATACATTTACTTGGAAGTGGCCAAAAATTTAAAAATCTTTGTGCTTAACTTTTTGGGTTTCATAATAAGTACCAGGTAAAATGTTACCATTGCAAGTTTATTGTGAGGAAGGAAAAGTCACATACTATGAGCGAGTTTCAAAAATACTACAACCCAGCTATTTCCTTCAGAGTAAAATATACAATTCTGTGGGTGACTTCCAGTCCTGTGGCCGCTGTAGTCAATGTTGGTGAGCAGCGTGCTGTAGGTATTCTTCAATATTTGGGTCGTTGCACAAGCCTACGGTTTGCCTTGCCTCAGGAAACACATCCAGTTCCCTCCCAACAGGAAATCCACCGTCTCTGGAACCATATATGCAAAATGAGAAAATATGATTAGGTTTCCTTACACAGATCAAATTAGACATCAATCTCACACATCACTACTAAATGAGTTTAAATTGACAGCATTTCCCCCATTTTGTTTGGAAAATCAGTTCTGATGGAATCATTTAACTGAACTTCGATATATTTCAGAGTCCCAAATAATTGCTTATCAGGTGATGGAATAGTAAACTGATAGAGAGCACTTATTCTTAAGTTGCTTTACCCATGTATACAATTCACACACTTTGATAGACTAATAATGTGTATATTTTATGACGTAAAATGTGATACAATTCAACATGAAACAATTACCTATGGGGCAAGAGATAGTTCATTTGATATCTCTCCAGGACAAGATGCAAGACCGCTTGGACGAATCTTGTGCTTGTATGAGGTGAATTTTTTTAAAAAAATGACTCGTTTTTGGTATACACAATTTTGTATATAATGCTGTGTTCTTCTCATATACACACTCACCTTCTTCTGAACAACGACCACCAGGATTTAATCCGCCTATTGCCGATTGATGATCCATAACGGTGGGTGGATGAGCTGGCGTAAGTCTAAGGCGTTGACGGAGGGCACACTCTATTGCTGCCATTGACCCATTTTCCGTGCCGAGGTCTGTTCGCATTCTCATTGGGATGGCACAAAGACCCGTGACGCAATTAATAGAATTGCACGCGATTACAGACGGATTGTTGTTTGTTGCGCCACAAGCCAGCCACATTATTCTTCTCGAGAATCCATACACCCAGAGCCAGGCCAAAGGGTTTAAGTTTATCGTAGCCATCCACGTGCCTGATGTAATTTGGCCCCATGGAGTGGTACGTGCGTCTCACAAACCTTTTGCGAGTATGTCAATAGGACTTCATATGTATGCCCCGAATAAAAAATATTATTTTATAGCGGCAGCCATGTTCGCGTCTTCGGTAAGGCTCATTTTGAAATTCCACGCCAGAAGCGGAGAAACTTCCTTCTTCATCAGTACTTTCCGGTGGATTCGTCCAATCAGCGATGAGTTAACATTTTGACTGGTCCCTACCTTTTCCGGTTGGCGAAATGTAATTTCATTTCGGGCCGAAATGTAATTTCATTTCGGATATGTCGTTGTATTTTTTAATTTGTTATTTTGTTATGTGATTTGTCGTTGTGTTTTTTAATTTGTTTTTTTGTTTTGTGATTTGTAATTGTGTTTTTTAATTTGGCGTTGTGTTTTTTAATTTGTTTTTTTGTTATTTGATTTGCAGTTGTGTTTTTTTTATTTGGCGTTGTTTTTCAATTTGTGATTTTGTTATGTGATTTGGCGTTTTTTTTTTATTTGTTTTTTGTTATGTGATTTGCAATTGTGTTTAATTTGGCGTTGTGTTTTTTAATTTGTTTTTTTGTTATGTGACTTGCAATTGTGTTTAATTTGGCGTCGTGTTTTTTAATTTGTTTTTTTGTTATGTGATTTGCAGTTGTTTTTTTTATTTGGCGTTGTGTTTTTCAATTTGTTATTTTGTTATGTGATTTGGCGTTTTGTTTTTTAATTTGTTTTTTTGTTATGTGATTTGCAATTGTGTTTAATTTGGCGTTGTGTTTTTTAATTTGTTTTTTTGTTATGTGATTTGCAATTGTGTTTAATTTGGCGTCGTGTTTTTTAATTTGTTTTTTTGTTATGTGATTTGCAGTTGTGTTTTTTAATTTGTTATTTTGTTATGTGATTTGGCGTTTTGTTTTTTAATTTGTTATTTTGTTATGTGATTTGCAGTTGTGTTTTTTAATTTAGCGTTTTGTTTTTTAATTTGCCGTTGTGTTTTTTAATTTGCCATTGTGTTTTTTGATTAGTTTTTTTGTCATGTGAATGGGAGTGTGTTGAAAGGAGACTCTAAACTGTTATATGTATGAGTTTATGTGTGTCGTTTCTTTCTAAAAAGAAATAAGACAACTTTATTATCTTATAATAACTCAAGTGCTAGTATGCTTTTCCAAAACACAATACAAATGGACACATAAAGGGCAACTGAAGAGCTTTTCGGATTTCGCTCTTAAGTGTTTTACTCAGTTGAATTGTATTAAATGCATCATTCACTGTCTCAAAAAGCCACATTTAAAAAAAAAAAAAATGACCGCGTAGTTTTTGAGTTATGGCCATAGCAACACCATAGCAACGAGGGACGCGCCGTCCTGCCGACCGCTACCTCATGACGTAATTTCCAGGAAGCCTCGCCACCACTCTGAACACGGAAAAATAGCACCACGCTATCCTCGACATATATTGCAAACATTTTCTGGGTTTTACTCTCGGGATTCGTCATGTCATCTCGATGTGTAGCGATGAATTGCTCACAGGAAGACTCGAGACTCTAGGAGTGGTCCAAAAAAACTTCTACTGCAAAGGTTTGGACCGTTTTTGTGAGCATGCATACAGGTCCCCAATCGGCTCATTGTTTTCATCATTTCAGCCACGACAGCTTTGAAAACCTACAACAATGCAACCTTGGTTTTACAAAGACGTATGTAAAACATTAGTGGCTTTTTTTGATAAACGAAGGGGGACTCCTACTGCCTGTTTGTTGAAGTGCGACATTTTTTGTTGTTGCTGTTGGCCTGTCATAAGTAGATAGGTTGGCTGACATGTCGTCTACTCATGTGATTTTATTACTATATCAATAGGTATTATGTAAATTCAAATGTCCTTGGCTCGTTGTTTTTTGGCCTGTCACAGGGTAGCTATAAAGACTATAACAACAAAACAATCCACCTGTCAGGCCCTAATGTATCAAATACATCTCAATAAAACAACTTGTTATACTTCAACATCAAGGTCTGCCTATTTGAAGAGGGAACAATAGCATCAAATAGATGCTGCTTTGACTGGGGCATTATTATTTGATCACCAAGAAATTATTATTAAATTAAAATTAGGATTCATCCAATATTTTCATGCTGCTGTGATTTTTTTTTTCTCCAGGAAGCCAAACATAAAAAATTAAGTGGCGGAAACCCTCAACACGATGAAAAAAGCGTTGCAAGTCAGTCACCACCCAGTTTCCCAAAATCAAGAGAGAGTGGGTCGAGTCATATGATGACCCAAGTGATGCGGTGTCCAGCGATGACGACTGAAGAGATCCTATGAGACCTGCCAGATGCTGAATTTCTTCCGTCTGCGACATCAGATGACGATGACTTTGGAGAAATAAATGTAGCAAATTTTGATGACATGAAATCATAAACTAGTCATATATACAGTACTCATTTTTTAAAAGAAAAATTCTAGTTACCTTCATATATAATACATATTATATAAATACATATTTCGCACTGCCATTATCGTTTTTCAATGTTGCGCTAGTCCGTTGCTATCCTAACTTTGTTTTGCTTACTAAATTTATGTTCTTTGATGTGTGCCATTGTGTGCTTGGTATAACTTAGCTCATATGTTGTGTCACAATCTGACAGCGAAAGCTGATGCTGATTCAACATAAATCTGGTATCATTTATTAGTGTGGCCAATTGAATATTTTTTCAGAATGTAATATAATTACAATATATTATATACCAATAGAATACATTAAACAGTCAACAAAATGTGTCAATGTTGTTTACAATTTATGGTTTTATTTTTTTAATGTAATTCATGCCCCTGTCAGTGCTTCAGCCTCCTCAAGTTTGGCTCTCACGTCTGGGATCTCCTGACGACACAGGCATAATGTTGGAAGGGTAATTACTTGACGGTTTACAGCAACACCTGGAAAATAAAATCGTTTTGTCATTTATTCTGAAAAAATCAATAACATATCATTCATTTAGCCACATTTGGGCTAGCTTTACCATATTTAGATCGGTAGGAGCTGTCCCATTACCTAATATCCAGTTTTAGCTATGTGGAGAGCATGGAAAAATATACAACCATATAATCGCATTCTCTCTAATGAAAAAGTCACGATGCTGGATTTAGGCTTACTACTCACTCTCCCGTTCGTGACGTGTCGAGCTGTCAAATGGCGTCATGACGCCATCTGCTGTGTCAAGTAAATCACCGTCATCTGACGCCTCAGGTTCAAACATGTAGTGATTAATTGTAGTTCATCTTTCCTGGGAGCCTTTGCCATCGGTAGCGTCACGAAAGAGCGATCCTGAATGGTTACCTTTGGTGGAAATATCACTGACATCGTTTTTGCTGATATGCTAGCTGTGGATAGTCTTTTCTGTTGCGTTGGGGAATCTACGTCACACTTCCGGGTTTGCAAAGGGACCATTAACGGAGTGCAAAAAAAACTAAAAAAAATGCAAATTATCCTTACAATTACGTGTTGATAATGTCATGGATGTTTTGACGAACTCGTCCAAAGTTTATATTCGTAAAATTACACCAAAATCCGGAAAGGTCTTCAGTTGCCCTTTAAGACACTGATTAGCATAATCACTAACTAGCTTAGTGCTCTGTGCTAAGTAGTAATGTCTCATTGTCGTCATTTACTCACCTCTGACAGTGGCACACTTGCTATAACAACACAAAAGACAATCTAACTCTCGACATTTTGTAATATTACTGTATTGATTCAGCAGCACAACCTGAGTGTAGCAGTGAACTCTCTCTCTTGCTCTAATCACTGGCGCGCCTCACATTACACACAAACAAGGACCAGAATGGGACTGCTCATAGCTGCTGGCAAAAATCAATTATCAAAGTAGTTGCCAACTAATTTAATTTATTAATCAATTTTAATCGATTTAATCGATTAGGTGTTGCAGCCTTAATTTGGTCTGAAAATAAACAAAAGCATTAATTTGTCTAATGCAGCTTTTGTAGAAATGTTAAAGGCCCAATTAACAAAAGAAAAATTCTGACTTTCAAATCTACAGTATAGAAATTGACATGAAAGGTTCAAATTTAAGCCACTACTATCAGGGCTTGAGCACGCTTTGCCCTATTTTAGAGCAAAATACATCCCTAAATTCAAGGGAGCAGCCACATTCACCTGCTTAATAATGGATAGCCATGATACTAGACAAATCACAGATGCTCAAAATTTATTAGAATTCAAACTGTGGATGGACTTGAGAGGTGTTTTAAGTGTGCAGTACAGTTGCTACTGAGCTCCTATTGACCTCAGCACTCCTGTTGCGTCTTGAAAATCAGATGATCTGGTTGCTTGTCATTGTGTGTAAGAATAGAGGAAATATAAAGGCTATTTGTGTGCACTGGGTGAATTGACCCTTGAAATTCATTTATTCATGCATTTATGAGCGAGAGGCTCATGTTTTCCAGTTACAAACCTCTCCAGTGTCTTTCCTCGACGTCTGGCTCTTGGGGATGTAATATGACTTTGAGCACACACCGGTTTTAACACTGGAGCTAGGCCAAATGAGCAAGGGCTGAACTAATAGCTGCCCTAGGTCTATTTCCATGTACAGTAGTCTCTCAAGGTCAAGCAGAAAGTGGCTGCTTATCTCCTCCTCGAGCATGACTGGCTCCCTCCATTAATCAAGCGGTGTTAGTTACAGAGCCCCAGCTCAAGTCAAGGTTTGCGTTTGCATGCAAACATATGCACATATATTTTAGTTCCTGAGACTTCAAGGTCTGCATTTCGCGTCAGGTGAGTATTGAAAAAAAGAAAAGCGGTTTTGGTAGTGCATAACAACCAACAATACTCTGATTTACATTCAGTTTAAAGTTTAATACTACAAAACTATATTATTTATATAGAAAATGTTATGTCAAATTGAGGACCTAACGACGTTAGAAGATAAGAATTAACATGTAACAGGCACAGTTCAATTTTGGAGCACATCGGAATTCTAGTGATTATTTCATCACAACTCGATTTTCTCGCTGCAGGGTTATGTGCGGTATGTACCAGTTCAAGTGAGATGTGAGGTATATAATACATTGCATTTGTTGCTTTTTCAAGGTGAGGAAGGAAAGTGCTGGGGACAAGCCATTGATGTTACAAAGCCAACATTTCTTAATATTCCACAATCACCGTACTGTGATATATAATTTCTTGTGGTTAAATCTCAAGACGAGATGTGGCGTATTAGAGGCTTGCTTCCCTGAGACATCTTTATTAGTTTTCTTCTCCTTTTTGAAGGTTGCAGTTTGCAGAATGCCATATGTTTCTTTGCACCACTGCTCAGGTTTCCCTCGCATAAATTAGCAGTCATGGAAAATGTCAGCAAGTGTTAGTATCTCTGATCACAGGAAAGTTATATACAGAATGAAAAAAAAGTCTACCAGGTTTTTTCCCTTACTTTCCTTGTTCCAATTCTTTTCAAATGCCCCAAAAATGACACTAATTTTTAATGTTTGAAAACACATTTGTGTAGGAAAAAAAAAAAAAAAAAAAAAAAAAAAAAAAACGAGTTAATGGTAAATTACTCTATAACGACTGTACAGTTACTGCTACACTAATGTATAATTATTGTGTGCTTGTCTCCTTGGATTTATTGTTTGTTTACTGCAAAGGATCATTATTTATAGACCATGGATGAAATATATAATAAAGTATTTTAATGAAGTTATTGTCTATTAATCAATATACTGGTAGAAAAACCATCTGTGATACTTCATGGTGTTTCATCATTGGGCAGAAACATCAAATCTCCAAAACCATCCATCTCAAGAGCGGAAAAGAATACCACATTTGTTGAGCTTGAACATTTCATTGTTAAAGAAGGTAAGCCATTTTCATCATCTTAGATTGGTCTGTAATCTGTAGGAAGGACATATCACGTGAAGACTAACCAGGAAGATAAAAGTGTTAGACCAGTGGTTCTTAACCAGGGTTCGATCGACCCCCTGGGGTTAGGCAGGCACAACACACAGAGCCCCATTCTGGTACGCTGACTAAATCTAGGCAAAGTGGAGTTTTGGACTGGTTTTTCCCCCAATTTACAGACTTTATTCTATTTCTTTTAACCCTATTCAGCTATCTAAAAGGGTTTGCTCAGTGGAAGGCTGACTTGGTCTGGAAATGAAGAAGTACAGCAGACCTACGGGCAGTGTTGTTAATCTTACTTTAACAAAGTAATTAATTACAGTTACAAATTACTTCTCCCAAAAAAGTAATTGCGTTAGTAACTCAGTTACCCGAATGTAAGAGTAATTAGTTACTTGGCAAATTAACTGGTGATAATTTTCATGTTTTTTTTTCCTCAAATAAATAAATAAATAAACAAACAAATAAATAAATAAATAAATAAATAAACAGGTCACACAATGTGAAGTTTAAAGGGTTTTTGGGACAATTGGCAATTCTTTACCCTAAACTTAACTAGACACAGGGGTACTGCGGATATTGCGATAACTAGATAGTAACCTTTGCTATGTGTAGAAGTCATTTAATGTTGTGAATCAACCGTTAAAGTTGTTAAAATTGCTCCCGTTATTGCATTAGTTCCCTTCTGTCTACTTTCGACATGTGTAAGTTTTAAAACTGTTTCATCATTTCATGATAGATTTAAGTCAAGATTTTGCAGATTTAGGAGCATTTTAGATAAAAAGTTACTTAGGTTCGCTAGGAAGGTTCTCTACAACAGAGCCTTCCTGAGAAGTCTACTTCTTTAAGATGGCGGCTGTTTACTAACGCATCTAGTTCTTTATACATGTTGCTAATGCCGTCGTGTCTATCATTTGCATCTAGTTCGTATTATATGTGATATCTACCGTAGCATCATGTGGGCGTAGTTTGTAGGCTATTGGCTACAGTCAGGTATTATTGGAGCTACCAAACATCGCGTTTGCAACGGCGTCACAACTCCCTTGCCGCCTCCCCACTCCTGCTCCGCTCTCTCGTCTCCGTGAGTTCGTCTCTCTCAGACTGTTCTCGCGTCATTTAACCTACATAGTAATGCATAGTGACGCACGCCTTTCGCACCTCAGTAACGGTAACGGCGTTGCCAAGATGAGAAAAGTAATTATTAGATTACTCACTACTGAAAAAAATAACACCGTTAGTAACGCCGTTATATTCTAACACCGTTATTAACAACACTGCCTATGGGCAACGTGGACTGCATGAGCATTAATAAACATTAGCCGGGAATTAGCCAAGTTGGACACTTTCAGACTTGTCCCGTGTTGGCGACCGGAGTATAAGTCACATTTTTTGGGGGAAATTTACTTGATAAAATCCAACACACAGAACAAATATGTCATCTTAAAAAACAATTTAAAATAGAAATACAATGAGAACAACATGCTGAATAAGTGTACAGTATGATAATATTACATGATGCATGAACAACGAAATGCGAACGTGGCCGGAATGTTAACGTAACTTGGCTATTAGAAGTTATTAAGATAACTATAGAATAAAGAACATGCTAACAAGTTTACCAAACCATTAGTGTCACTCCAAAACACCAAAATAACATGTGAAATGATGTAAGGATGCGTTAATAATTTCACACATAAATCGCTCCCCCAGCCAAACTATGAAAAAAACTGCGACTTTTGTCCGAAAAATAACAACGCGTCGTGAAAAAAACTCAAAACCAGACAACAGGTAACGAGACAACCAGCAACTAGCCTTTATAATATGTGTAATTATGTACATTATATAGTTAGAGTTTGTAATCGTAGGCGGAGTTTTACATTTGTGGGACTGGGGGGAGAAGCATGTTGAAGACTGAAACGAAAGTCAAAAGTTTAGACACACTTCATAATTTTTGCATTTTATATATTTTCACTGCTATTGTAAATTCTCACTGAAGACATCAAAACTATGAATGAAAATGTGGAATGGCAAAAAAAGTGAAATAACTGAAAACAGGTTTTGTATTCTACATTCTTCAAAGTATCCACCTTTGAGGTGTCTCCAAACTTTTGGCCAATACTGTACAGTATATATATATATATATATATATATATAAAGCAAAGCAAAGGATAGTCTCAAGGTGCTAGTCCCATGATCTGTTCAAAAAATGATTTTGATCCATTATGAAAACTGTACGTTGTAGGATTTTTGTTAATTTCATAATTTTTTGTTGTTTTATTGCTTTACAACTTTTATAGACAACATTTTAATGGCTAGGTCTTTATTTCAAAGGGGAAGTTCAGAATTTTTTACATTGGGCTTCATCTTGGAGTTAGCGGGGATTTAATTAGTCGTTGGACTTTATTTAAACAAATTTCATGCAGTTTGTCAGTTATTTGTTAGTTTTAAGGCTCCGGGATGGCTAAGCTAGGGCGAGTCAATGGTGGTTGAAATCAACTCCATCGACTAATTAAACCCCCGCTAACTCCAAGATTAAGCCTTATGTGAAAAACTCAATTACAGGTTATGAAATTTTTCTGTTATTTTTATGTTGAGGCAGCAAAAGGAGAAAAATTGGTAAAAAGTAACTGATAAGTTACTTTTAAAGTAACTTAGTTACTTTGATAATAAAGTAATCAGTAAAGTAACTAGAATACTTTTTCGAGGTGTAATCAGTAATCAGTAATTAAATTACTTTTTTAAGTAATCCATGACAACACTGTATAGGAGCGTATAGGAGAACTCGACCTGATGCTAGCAAATTATGAAAACTGATGTGCAAAATATATTTTTTTTTGAAGCTAGTAAATCTTTCCAGCAACCGTTTTACATTATAAATGACACAAAAATAACATGACAGATTTACAATTGCAGTAATCACTATTTTGTATGTTGATGTTCTATTTTTTTCCTGGTGGCATCGGAAATTTCTGGGGGAAAAAAATCCATTCCTCTTGGACAGAATTTGTCAGTGTGTTTGAATTTGATTAAAGTTCTGAAAACTTTTAGGTTTTCTTTAGACTGCACATACTGTACATACCCTATCGATCTTTTTTTCTGTCATGGACTGTCTCATTCAATAACTTTCTCTTACTAGACTGAGAGTATGTGTTGCCAGTAGAAAGGCCATCTAGTGCATTATGAATCAGTAGGATTTGGCATTCCCCTGCTGTTCTGGGTTTTCACACTGAAAGTAGCACTGAAGGTTTGCTGCTAGTGTGCATTGGAGCCATGCACAAATTCCTTTGATCACATCTTCACAATGGCAGTCTTGTGTGTGATCCTACTTTAAGCTGGCAGTGCAAATCTTGGGCTTGCGTCTGGCTACAGGGAAACGGCCAGGAAAGAGGATGAGGTTTGAATCAGCGCGGATTAGTGCAATGGCTGTGTACAACTAAGGGGTATTCACATGGACAGTGGATGGGATTCTGAATTATATATGTGACATAGTTCCATGTGTACTGCAGCTCCAGTGCACAGATATCATTGATAAAATAAAAAGTGGTGCACAATATAGAGATGAGAAAACATTTAGTTTGGGAGAAAATGCAGCATAACCGACTGACCTTGGGCGTCCTTTAGGGATGTCATGGCCATGTCTTAATGGAGTAGAGATGTCCCTGTAAAAGCTTTGCTCCACAGAGGCACAGATGCCTCACAAATGCCTCTAGTAGGACGGTTGCTGTTGTGTTGGTGTTCATCTTAACTATGGAGGAAAATTTTCATACAGAGCCAAATGGTCCTACATGATTACAAGCAACATTTAGATACTAACACACACACGACAAAAAAACATCAAGATAATGAGTTGCAAGTAATTTCACAAATTGATGGTAGCTTTGCAAAAACAACCATCTATGTTATGGCGCACCGCACAGCCCAAACCGTTTGGCCATTTGCACCAAAACGCGGGTTTTTTTAAAATATAAAAAAATTTCAAAATGTATCTAGTCCTACATTTGTTATCCAATTCACATAAATCAAACATCAAGAATTTCAGGTAGGTAAGGGGCATAAAAGTTGGATACAGAATTTTCCAAAATCCTACGGTTCCTCCAAAATTTCTTTAAAAGCTTTACCATTTGTTTCTAATGGGATGCCATTGCCATGTATGTCGTTTCATTCATTTCTAATGGCCAAAAAATTCCCTTCATTTTCAATGGCAGAAAAACATGAGTGGCTGTGATTTTTGACCAAAAACTTGCCATTCCAGCCCAATGACACCCAACTGGCGCCCAAGCCAAGACTTGCCAATGATGGCCTTGTAGGTCGATGCCATTGACAGCCATTTTTTATGCCAATGTACTTGGATTCCTTTGACAAGCATGTATGTTGATGTCATTGACACCAATATACTTCCATGCCATTGAGGGCAATACACAGTATGTTGATTCGATGAATGCCATGTACTAGGATTCCGCTAACGGCCATGTACGTAAAAAAATATCAACAGGAAATGACCATAAAATGTCTCCAAATCAATAGGAAGTGACCTGATATCAACAGGAAGTGACCCTGAAATGATCAGGACGTGACCCCAAGGGGTTCACTTGCGAAAGTAAGTCGAAAGTGCGAAATGTCCACTGTGAGAAAGTTAATCAAAAATGAAAATATCCAGAAATCGCAATGCATGATTTTTTCAAATAATTTGTGTCATACAGCTGCAAATAAGTATTTGAACACCTGTCCATCAGCTAGAATTCTGACCCTGAAAGACCTGTTAGTCTGCCTATTAAAGGTCCACCTCCACTCCATGTATTATCTTGAATCAGATGCACTTGTTTGAGGTCAGTAGCAGCATCAATACACCTGTCAACCCCGTA
Source organism: Corythoichthys intestinalis (assembly GCF_030265065.1). NCBI lineage: Eukaryota > Metazoa > Chordata > Actinopteri > Syngnathiformes > Syngnathidae > Corythoichthys > Corythoichthys intestinalis. The sequence goes on from NC_080404.1 coordinate 13,291,808, forward strand.
CAACCAGTAAGACTCAAACTTGTAACATGGTCAAGACCAAAGAGCTGTTCAAAGACATCAGAGAAAAAATTGTTCACCTCGACATGGCTGGAAAGGGCAACGGAGAACTTCCCAAGGAGCTTGGTGAAAAAAGGTCCACTGTTGGAGCAATCATTAGAAAATGGAAAAAGCTAAACATGATGGTCAATCTCAATCGGAGTGGATCCCCATGTAAGATATCCCCTCGTGGTGTCTCAATGAGCATAAGAAACGTAAGGAATCTGCCCAGAACTACACGACAGGAGTTGGTCAATGACCTGTAAAGAGCTGGGACCACAGTTTCCAAGGTTACTGTTGGTAACACACTAGACGTCATGGTTTGAAATAATGCATGGCACGGAAGGTTCCCCTGCTTAAACCAGCACATGTCAAGGCCCGTCTTAAGTTTGCCTATGACCTTTCGGATGATGGAAAAAGTCATGGGAGCAAGTTTTGTGGTCAGGTGAGAGTAAAATAGAACTTTTTGGTCATAATTCCACTAACCATGGTTGGAGGAAGCAGAATGATTAGTACTATCTCAAGAACACCATCCCTACTGTGAAGCAAGGGGGTGGCAGGATCATGCTTTGGGGGTGTTTTTCTGCCTATGGGACAGGACGAGTGCACTGTATGAAAAAGAGTATGACTGGGGCCCTCTATTGAGAGATTTTGGGGAACAAACACATTCTTTCAGTCAGAGTATTGAAGATGGGGCGTGCCTGGGTCTTCCAACATGACAATGACCCGAAGCAAACAGCCAGGAAAACCAAGCAGTGGCTCCGTAAGAAGCATAATAAGGTTCTACTATGGCCTTGCTGGTCTCTAGACTGAAACCCAATAGAAAAACCTTTGGAGGGAGCTCAAACCCCGTGTTTCTCAGCATCAGGAGAAGCCGAAGCTTATTGAGACCGGCCCCCAGTATACCATACGACGCAGAAAATATCGAATAACAATTTTTGACATTCAAATTGCGTAGTGATTACAAGTTTTTTTTTGTTGTTGTTGTGTTTTATTTAACCATCCCCCTTGATTGTTCATTTTCCCAGTAGTCCATTGTCAATCGTGTCCATGTGCTCGTTATGTTGATTAGATCCAGTAGATTAGTTCATAATTCAGTGGTTAGTTTATTCAGTTGATTCGATCCAGAAGATAGGGAATAGCTGAGGACCAGGCCGTGTCCGCCACCCCCCTTTCGTCGACTTAATCCTCATCGCAGTTTTCATTCCTTGCTGCCTCCTGACGAACATTCATCTCAAGGTTGCGCAGCTTCGTAGTAAGTTGCATCACCATTCAGGTTGTGGCAGTGTTGGATGTCGCCAGGTCATTCTTCACCTGTAATATATCATCACAGGCCTTGTTGAGACATTCACTCCAGCGATAGCATTGACCGCAGTAGTTGCCAATTCCACCGATCGCTATTGGCTATCCAACACTTTGACGATGTTCCGACGAATCAAGTGTATTCCAAGCCCCTGCAGAAGAATAGCAGCCAGCAGCGCAACAAAAAGAAAAACATCCTCGATGTCATTCCACTTCGAGTATGGTCAGACAAAGCGGCCGCCATCTACCCCAGCTATCCTCCACATATCCAGACTTTAGGGTTTATCCCGGGCAGGCGCGTTATCCGGGTTTTAGCCGCATTGTAGAGAAGATCTTGGCCAGGGCACTCAGTGGCCAATTTACCAGTTCAATGTCGTTACAGAATGTCACAATACTACTATTTGAAGTCAATTTTCTGTGCATTTACAGCCAAAAGATTATCTGTCCTTGTGATGTCTGGATGAGTTCTGTTTGCATTGGCTTTGAGTCACCTTTTTTTTTTTTTTTTTTAACTTTGAAACTAACTAACTAACTAACTAACTAACTAACTAACTAACTAACTAACTAACTAACTAACTAACTAACTAACTAACTAACTAACTAACTAACTAACTAACTAACTAACTTTTGGGTACACTTGGTTTTGTTTACAAGTTTGAATTGCCACCCACACATTATTTACCTATTTTTCAATTCGTATTATGACCTCGATTTAGCTTGACTAAGTAACATAATCATTTAATAAAATTTGTTTATACATCCTCTTAAAAACAGCCAATGACCCTGAGCTGGTCACTGTAGAATCTAATTTATTCCAAAGATGTACACAAGAGTAAGGGACTGAAAATGATTTTAGTGTTGTTCTAGCATAGTTAAGTTTAAACACATTTTCTCCCCTCAAATCGTATTTCGATTCCCTAGCCTGGAAACAAAGGCTATTAGTTGACGCTTTGTACATAATCTGCCCCATTTTGAAATGTATTAAATCATACAGCTTCAATAAATTGGATTTGATAAATAACACGTGTGTATGTGCTGTGTATTTCACCTTATGAATAATCCGTATTGCTTTTTTTCTGGATGACCAACAGAAGGTGAAATCGGCATTTGTAGGTGTTTCCCCAAATTTCGGCGCAGTAAGTCAAATAGGGTAAAAACAGTGCACTATAAATTATTTAGAGGGCCCTGTGATCTAGTACATTTTGTGCTCTGTAAAAAATGGAGACTCTCCTCGCTAATTTATTTTCCATTTGTCTTATATGTGCATTCCATGTTAATGAATCATCAAGTATTATACCTAATACCTTGTGTTCTCTAACACGTTCAATAGCCACCTGGTTTACTTGAATATCTAGATGTTCTTTCAGCCCTTTTTTTGCCAAATAGCATATATTTAGTTTTACAAAGGTTTAGTGACAGTTTGATGGCATTGAACTATTCTTGTAGCTTGCCTAATTCCTCATTCACTTGTTGGGCCAATCTGTTTAGGTTGTTACCTGAGCAAAAGATATTAGTGTCGTCAGCAAAAAGCACCATTTTTAATATGCTGGAGACCTTTTATATATCATTTATATATAGTATAAACAGTTTTGGTCAAAGACAGAGCCTTGAGGTACTCCACATGTAACTTCAAGTTTTTCCCGACCTTTTCCCACCAATTGTCACATATTGATGCCTTTTAGATAGATAACTACGTATCCAGTCTAGAGTTGTTCCTCTAATTCCCAGTCTCTCTAATTTGTTAAATAATATATTATGATCTACTGTGTCAAATGCCTTTTTCAGATTCAAGAAAATTCCAACAGAATACTGTCCTTGATCAATCGCATCCGTAATAATTTCCATTTACTCCGTCAGCGCTCGTGCAGCAGAGTGGTCTTTTCTAAAACCACACTGGCTATGCTTTAGTAAGCTATGCTTTGATATGAACTTGTCAAGCCTAGTATTAAAGAGTTTTTCGAGGATCTTATACAATTGTGGCAGAATGGAATTGGGCGTGTAGTTGTTAAATACATGTGCGTCCCCTCCTTTATACTATATGGGGACGACTTTCGCTATTTTCATTTCATTCAGAAATGTTCCAGTTTTAAAAAAAAGATTAAAAATATATGTTAGAGGCTGAAGAATGTCATCTATTATAAGTTTTATAAGCTTCATGTCCATGCCTTGCATGTCTGTCGAAGCTTTGTTTCCCAATTTCCCGACCAGATGCCTTATCTCAGTGTACTTCACTGTATGCAAAAACATGGAGTGCAGAGCCCTTTGCTGCGTGTTATTGTAGTGTACCTGTAGAATGTTCTCCGCTAACCTAGGAGCAATTGTAACAAAAAATTCATTAAAATTATTTGCAATGTCATCTGTATTAGTTATCTTCAAGTCATTAGCATAAAAATAGTCTGGATACGCTTGTTCAACTTTTTGTTTTTTGTAATTTCATTCCTGATTTTCCATAATCTGCAAGTATAGTCTCTGTTATCTTCCAATAATTTTGTATAATACTGTTTTTTACAAGCTTTCAAAATGGAGTTTAATTTATTTCGATATTTTTTGTACCTAATCTCTGCCTGTTTTGTCTTTTGGGCAATGATGTTTTGGCCAAATGGTCTTAAATTTGTCAGGGTAACACATGCATAGCTGTCAAGTTGTACGGTTTTGGCGTAATTTGTACAAGTGAGCACTGATTTTTGAATGTGTGTGCTGTATGTTTAAAATCTGTACGGTTTTCATGCATTACGTTTTTTTTTCTCCGTTCGGATTTTGTCACCGTTTCGGCAGCGAGACACTGCACCGAATTAGTCTGTAGCCGTTGGCTCGCAAAAATTGCGCGTTGAGCTTCGCGTCTGCTTCTTCCAAATACCTGACTGCACTAGCACTTCCACCACCATTTCGTGAATCGCCGTCGACAAAGTTGATACAAACGTGATAAAAATATGGATAACAAGCTCATAAGAAAAAAATTGTTGCCCACGGATGCCATCTACCAGAAGGGGAGACGCAAACTGGTGAATGCGCTGGATGGATAAAAGCGTCTTTGAAAGGACCACAGTATTCATTTTGCGTGCCGTGTGGATTGAACATTAAAGCTTCGGCATCAGGATTCTTCGATTTCAGAAAGCACTTTGAGACAAAAGGACAGAAAGATGCAGTCTGCAGAATGAAAAGCTATGCTGTGATGACAGCGGAGATTTTATTCTACCAATTTGTTGCCCTACACAATTTGCCTGCAACTATTGCTGATCACTTCTCAGAATTAGCAAAAGAAATGTTCCCTGACTCAAAGACTGCATCGGTAAGTTAATTTTATCAGTTGACCTTTTTAATTTATTATTGGACACACTAACGAACTACCTTTAAGTCAAACTGAACTGCGAGCTGAAGTGCCATGAAGTGCAGCCATCAAAAGACATGATAGAAATGGCCAAAAGTGCTACATACAATTATAACAAAAGTCACTGTTAAATTTTAGTAATTAGTAATTTTAGTAATCATGATGTAGCCGAAGATATTGATTGTTCTTTGATTGCACCAGGTTATATGTGACAATATTACCAATCAATTCATATTATTTTAAAAATTAAGTTTTATTTTTGTTTCATATTGCACGCTATATAAAATGTAAGATTAGTCACAATTTTTTAAGGGTATACGTCACTATTTGTAATATTGCTAAAGGCCTCGGGTTGGCAGGTATGCACATGGTCTTTAATTAATTAAAAGCAAAACAATTAAGATTTAAAAAATAGTAATAATAAAAATGTATGCGACCAAATTCACAGAATGTATCAGCAGAGTACATCGATGACTTAAAAAATAGCAGCATGAAGCATTTTATACCTTGCAAAAAATGAACATGAATGTGTCTAGTTAATAGAATTTTCTGAAATTGTAACAGGAAAAAAAAAATCAATACATTATCAAAAAAAATCTTTGGTAATAGTTCATATAATTGCATTACATTTATAAAATATTCCTTCCAATGTTACTTTCTCTTTAAATCTTTGAACCCTTGTCCAATCATGCGTGGTCTTTTAGCTGCCTCTGAGAGCAAGAAGCTGTGCATCGGAGCACATCCTCAACTGAGAGGAAGGAACCAGTTAATCTGGTCTAACACACTCTTGGAGTGCACATGATGGGTTTAATGCCCTTTTGTTTACAGCACTTATGCACATTCAGGAGGTGAGAGCGCATGTAGGGTATTGTAGAATGGCAAAAAGCAAAGACCGTTTTTTTTTTTTTTTTAATTTATTTATTTAAAAAAAAAATCTGTCCTTGTCTACACATAACTACACATAAAAGGGTATCTCATTAAATGAAAATATTTTCCTATGATCTTGCCTATGATCCCTATCACAAAAGTGAGTACACCACTCGCATTTCTGCAGATATTTAAGTATATCTTTTCATGGGACAACACTGACAAAATGACACTTCTACACAATGAAAAGTAGTCTGTGTGCAGCTTATATAATAGCGTTATTTAATTCCCCCTAGTATAGCCATTAATATCTAAACCCCTGGCAACAGCCCACCCATCTCATCAGACCATAGGACATGGTTCCAGTAATCCATGTGCTTTGTTGACATGTCTTCAGCAAACTGTTTGCGGGCTTTCTTGTGTACCGTCTTCAGAAGAGGGGTAACAGTCATGCACACCAATTTGGTGTAGAGTGTGGCGCATGGTCTGAACACTAACAGGCTTTATTTCATATTGTATTTCCACAATGCCCTTTTTATTTCATAATGTCATTACAATGACTTGGTCCCTGTCAATCAAATACCTAAGGCAGTGTCACCTAAGTGATTGGCTGATCCTTTACAAAGACATGAGCAGCAGCACCAGTACGGGAGCCCCCATAGGCTGACGTATACGCTGCCAAGAAGAATATACGGTGGGGCAAATAAGTATTTAGTCAAGTTCTCCTACTTGAAAAGATTAGAGAGGTCTGTAATTGTCAACATGGGTAAACCTCAACCATAAGAGACAGAATGTGGAAAAAAAACAGAAAATCACAGTTTGATTTTTAAAGAATTTATTTCCAAATTAGAGTGGAAGATAAGTATTTGGTCACCTACAAACAACAAGATTTCTGGCTGTCAAAGAGGCTCCACTCGTTACCTGTACTAATGGCACCTGTTTTAACTCATTATCGGTATAAAAGACACCTGTCCACAAGCTCAGTCAGTCACACTCCAAACTCCACTATGGCCAAGACCAAAAGGCTGTCGAAGGACACCAGAGACAAAATTGTAGACCTGCACCAGGCTGGGAAGACTGAATCTGCAATAGGTAAAACACTTGGTGTAAAGAAATCAACTGCGGGAGCAATTATTAGAAAATGGAAGACATACAAGACCACTGATAATCTCCCTTGGTCTGGGGCTCCATGCAAGATCTCACCCCGTGGCTTCAAAATGATAACAAGAACGCTGAGCAAAAATCCCAGAACCACACGGGGGGACCTAGTAAATGACCTACAGAGAGCTGGGACCACAGTAACAAAGGCTACTATCAGTAACACAATGTGCTGCCAGGGACTCAAATCCTGTACTGCCAGACGTGTCCCCCTGCTGAAGAAAGTACACGTCCAGGCCCGTCTGCGGTTCGCTAGAGAGCATTTAGATGATCCAGAAGAGGACTGGGAGAATGTGTCATGGTCAGATGAAACCAAAGTAGAACTTTTTGGTAGAAACACAGGTTCTCATGTTTGGAGGAGAAAGAATACTGAATTGCATCCGAAGAACACCATACCCACTGTGAAGCGCGGGGGTGGAAATGTAATGCATTCGGGCTGTTTTTCTGCAAAGGGACCAGGACAACTGATTTGCGTAATGGAAAGAATGAATGGGGCCATGTATCGAGAGATTTTGAGTGAAAATCTCCTTTCGTCAGCAAGGGCATTGAAGATGAGACATGGCTGGGTCTTTCAGCATGACAATGATCCCAAACACACAGCCAGGGCAACAAAGGAGTGGCTTAGCAAGAAGCATTTCAAGGTCCTGGAGTGGCGTAGCTTGTCTCCAATCTCAACCCCATAGAAAATCTGTGGAGGGAGTTGAAAGTCCGTGTTGCCCAACGACAGCCCCAAAACATCACTGCTCTATAGGAGATCTGCATGGAGGAATGGGCCAAAATACCAGCAACAGTGTGTGAAAAGCTTGTGAAGAGTTACAGAAAGCCTCCGTTATTGCCAATAAAGGGTACATAACAAAGTATTGAGATGAACTTTTGGTATTGACCAAATACTTATTTTCCACCATGATTTGCAAATAAATTCTTTAAAAATCAAACAATGTAATTTTCTGGGTTTTCTTTCCACATTCTGTCTCTCATGATTGAGGTTTACCCATGTTGACAACTACAGGCCTCTCTAATATTTTCAAGTGGGAGAACTTGACTAAATAGTTATTTGCCCCACTGTATATACATATGTTGCAAGTTAATTTTTTTTTTTTTCCTGACACTGCGTTTTGGGGTCATGTTTTACACCCCCCACCCCCCCTATCACACAAAAGTCAAATTCCACCTATGGACCAATGCATTTATTTTTCATTGTTGCACAAGAAATTAGACTTTTCCTATCTTTAAGAGTAGTGGAGATTATAATAGTTTTATTAGTTTTGCTGAAAAGGTGTACAGTTGTGTTCATTTGTTACCTACAGTTCCACACAAACGTGCATCGAGATATATCATTTAGCTTAGCAAAGAGAGTTGTGAGAGCCATTTTTCGAGTGTCACAGATATCACCAAACTTAAATGTGTTTTTTTTTTTTTTTTTTTTTTTTTACCAGGGTTTTCTCAGCCTTGACCTGTGTGCATCAGGCTGCCAACACAGCCTAATAGCACAAATCTCATTACGCCTTCTACTATTGAATGTGTTGTCTCCTCATTATTTATTTGATTAGTTGATTATTTGATAGTCCAGTGTGATTAAAAATGGCATTTTGAAATAAAAAGGCCATTGTGAGAAAAGACATGATGATATAAAAATATACTTTATGAAAAACATGTCATAATATAATAAAATCATAATACATATCAAAAACATGATTAAAATATCATTGTGCTGAAAAATAACACTATGAAATAAAAAGGCCATCGTGGAAAAAGACAACATAAAATTGCTTTGTGATGGACACTTATATCTTGTAAAATCTTTTTTTTATTATTATTTTACAATTCAAGGGCCGTATTACTTATTTGTATGTTATTTATCAAAATGGTATTTATTTCAAAATGTTGTTTTCATTTGTTCAATTATGACTCTTTTGTCCTTCCATAGTTTTCTAGCTGCTCATATGGAAGATGTGTTCTGATCAAATGCCTCATAACTGGGTGATTAAAATCTGATTAGACATTGTTTTCGAAGGAAACCATAATCCACAGTCTCCATTCTGTTAACTGTCAGTCATAAATCCTGAGTTCTGAGGCCTGAGGTCTCTAAACACGGAACCTTACCCTAACCCTAAGCTATAAACAAAAGCACTGATTTTTATACCAAACTTGTCATTGGCGTTCTGAGGGCATGTAGCGTCTAATAGTATCCAAGCTTTCCTATTTAATTATATTGCAATATGCTCCGATTGCAGATTTTAACAATCATCTATTCCACTAGAGCAAAACATTCACATCCAGCCACTAGCCTATGAACCCCCATCTGTTGGTAATTATCCTCTAGCACATAATGGCCTTCTGTTTCATATCATCCCATTGTACATGTTGTACAATGCTACTGCAGTTATTTTTTTGTTAAGTCATCTCAGTCTTTTCATTTGATCGGACCTACCTCTAGTTCTTTTGGACTGTAACATTGTCCTTGACTAACTGCTGCCCCTATTGTTTGGTCTTTTTGCCCTTTATTTTGTTTTTTAAAAGCTTCCGAGAAGATACTGCTGCCTCCGCACTAGGGGTGTGACAAAATATCGAAAGTGATACTTTGTATCTCAAACTTTATAAAAAAAAAAGGAACCAACAACCTGCTACCAAAATCTTCCACAAGAATTTGTGTCTCTGTTACTCAATGGCTGCCATTGACAGTACTAGACGCCCAATCTAGTTTGACTGGGAGGGACGAATGAACATTCATTCAAAACCAGAGGATTCGCAGCCAGTTTTTCCAATTTTCAGGGCATTTTCAGGTCACTTCCTGCTGAGTTTGAGTCAATGCCTATTAATTTGGGAAGATTCCTGAGTCACTACATGTTCTGTAACCCAAAATGAACAGGACATGACTCATAAATGGGCCAGAATCAACAGTAGGTGATTGAAAATGACCTGAAATGCCCCCAAATTAAACTCAATGGTTGCTATTGACCGCCATATACGTCCAATCCATTTAAGTGGGAGGGATGGCAGCGAACGAACGAATATTATTAATTCGCTGCCACCCTCCCAGTTCGAATGAATTGGACGTCTACTAGTGACAAACTCAATACAATTGAAAGCAAAAGGATGAAATGAGCTTTTTCTCTGTTTATTACCTGTCGACGGGGGGGGGGGGGGGGGGGGGGGCTGTCCCGGTCGCCTCGGGACCATAGGGGCCCCTGAATGACCCTTAATTCATTTTACTTTATATTCACATATTTCTTTTTTATTTAAATCATTGTCTGATTAAATATTATGCTCTGCTCAATACATACTTAAAAACTTTAACATACTATTAAATGTTCCAAATATATATATTTTCCTTTTTTTGCAACAACTCTTATCTCAAACCCATACGCTCGCCCACCTCTTAGTTTGCACCAAAATGGTAAAGCCGGTCATATTGTAGGGGACAGCGGCGCCTTGGGGATGCCGGTAACACCATGCTCCCCAATGAGCGTGAACTTGCTCAAAAACCGGATTTCACTGATCTTTTAAATTACTTTGCTGTCAAATAATCACTGTTTGAGGGCTTGATAACCCCAGGGAGGGTGCAGGCACAAGATGTGTAGTTTTACTGTTTTGTTGCTTAGCAGGCAGGCATAGCGCTCTCAGTTGTATTGTATTGTAGCCTACATGGGACAATAGATGGAAATTGTTTGTTTATATTGTGTCACATCACATTAAGGTCTGTTAAATTTAACTGTCCATCACAATCTAAATAATTTGAAATTTTACACTGTCATTGCTTGCAAAGCGTTAAGGTACTGCGTATGTTGTTGTGACAAGCCGGTGGCAGGGGTGGGGGAGCCCTATAAGGGTCTCTTGTCCCCGGGCCACTGCAAGTTTGTTGACACCCCTGCTTGTATAGTAAAAAAATTACTGAATGATTTCCTGACGCGTATATCGATAATTGGTATATTGCCGTATTGTGAGATAATCACTATCGTGACCCTTGTATTGCAAATCGTTTCCTACTCAGTAGTTCCCACCTCTACTCAGCACTGTCTCTTACGAGCTAATATAGTTGTACTTTGTGCAGTATTTCATATCGCATGTTCTCGTTTTCATATTACAGTAAAATATTCATATAGGAACATGCTACAGGGTTTAAAACAGCACAAACAGTTACAGATTCACCACAGTGTGTGTCATGAGCAGAGGTGGGTAGAAACGCGTTACATTTACTCAATTACATTTACTTCAGTAACTTTTTGAGAAAAATGTACTTCATAGAGGAGTTTTCTATGCCATACTTTTTACTTTTACTTGAGTAACGCTACTCTTACTCGCTACTTTGCGGCTACACTAGTCGTTACCTTTTCCCTCTTTATTCGTTTTTTTTTTTTTTTGCCAGAGATGTCATCAGTGGCTTGACCAGTTTCATCAATGAGGCATCAATAATCACATGACTCAGTTATACCAATCAGACTCAATCTTGCTATTCTATGATCATGCCGGCCACTTCAATCACGAGGCGTCTTTAAAGCTCCGTAAAAATTTTAGTACTTGACATGGAGCGCTGCTGCCAACTTGACTTGAACATGACTCGCAGATTTTAACCTCTCTCCCAGTTTTTATTGGCACCGGATGACCGCGGAAAACCAGAGATATGATC